>NC_092334.1:231402500-232002500 GCF_046630445.1 Rutidosis leptorrhynchoides | reverse complement strand
GATAACTATGTTAACTTTTATTTTATTTAATATGAAAATAAGAACGTGGAGTGTAAATAACTTAGATGTTGGATATCGACAAGTTAAGTAACTCGACATTTTTCATTAAGGTGAGTTTCATTTGCTCCCTTTTTATTTGCTTTTGCAATATATTTTTGGGCTGAGAATACATGCGCTGTTTTATAAATGTTTTACGAAGTAGGCACAAGTACTAAAACTAATTCTATGTGGGTTTAAAACAGAAATATACCCTTAGCTTGGTAACATTAAACTACTTGTCTATGTACGGTAGGCGCGAATCCTAAAGATAGATCTATTGGGCCTGACAAACCCCATCCGGACTATGGGATGCTTTAGTACTTCGAGGTTATTTTAAACACACCTGATCTGGTGTACTTCAGAGGGTAAAACATGAATGTTAAGGCTTGTTACCGGGTGCCTACAACTTATAGAATACTTTTAAACACTTGCGAGTGTACGAATATTTATGGAAACTGAAATCTTGTGGTCTATTACTATTACAGAAATGATTGATTATGATAAACTAATGAACTCACCAACCTTTTAGTTGACACTTTAAAGCATGTTTATTCTCAGGTATTAAAGAAATATTCCGCTGTGCATTAGCTCATTTTAAGGATATTACCTGGAGTCATTCATGACATACTTTAAAAGACGTTGCATTCGAGTCGTTGAGTTCATCAAGATTAATATTAAGTCAATTATAGTTGGATGTAATATGAAATGGTATGCATGCCGTCAATTTTTGATGTAAAGAAAGTTTGTATTTTAAAAACGAATGCAATGTTTGTAAAACGTATCATATAGAGGTCAAATACCTCGCGATGTAATCAACTATTGTGAATCGTTTATAATGTATATGAACGGGTCCTTTCAGTTGGTATCAGAGCGGTGGTCTTAGCGAACCAGGTCTTGCATTAGTGTGTCTAACTGATAGTTGTTAAGATGCATTAGTGAGTCTGGACTTCGACCGTGTCTGCATGTCAAAAGTTTTGTTTATCATTTTTAGTCAGAAATCATCTACTTACCATCCTTAGGAAATTACCTGCTTATCATTCTTAGTCTAGACACGTCTTGCTGCATTGATTGCATGAATAGTGTATAGACAAAATTCATATCTTAGCGTATCTGCTAAATCATATCTTATCGTATCTATTACCGTAAACTTTGCCTGACATATTCCGTAAATTCCTCCGTAATCTATGAAATCTTTTGATCTATATATATATATATTCTATGTAGTTAGAATACCACCCGATAGCTGGAAAATCATTTCGTATCGAAAAATCCTTTATCAAATCGTACGAAATGGAATTCGTCATCAGTTCAAGTTCCCCGGATTCCGAAATGGAATCCCACTCAAGCTCCTAAAGCAGTGTGACTGGAATGGATCAACCAATCAGCCATCATCTATTCTGGATGAATTGGGGATGGGTTCGTAGCCTCCTTAATCATTAGAGACAAGAAGAAGGCGATCCTTTCCATCCACCACATTGCCCTCTTGGCAATGAACCTGAAGCACTTACCGGCGAACCTGTCCGAAACACCATTTTCTCTCTCATTTCCAGAGTATCTCGTCATGATTATATACTACACCAAATTCTAGATCTTATTTATCCGCTCGTCCGAACTGACAATCACCCCAGTGTAATAGAAGAAGTCAACGAGCTTCGCGCTCGGGTAGTGGCTTTGGAAAATATGGTGCAAAGGTTACAAACACCAGCACCAGCACCAACAACATAACCAGTACCACCATCAACAACATCAACAGTACCATTACCACCACCAACAACAACCGCATCGCAAACCTCAACTTCACAATCTGTCCCATGAGCATCGACGTCATACGCTCTGTAGATACTAAGGAATACCACAACGATGAAGTATTGATTCATAACTTCATTGGAAAAACATTCTACGACGATTATGTAATTTCTAAAGTTTAGAAATTATCTATCCTAGCCTTAACCATAGATCAAGTGAGTTTAATTTAATATTAACTCGTTAAATCTATATTACATCTGAAGAAATATACACATATATTTTCATAAAGACTGTAACAAAATTTTTTTGTACAAAATATTAATTGTGACATTTTTTTAACGGGTAGGTAATACCCGAGAGATATATAAATTCACAATTAATATGTTACATTCTTCGAATCAGATTCAGCAAATCATCCATTATACTCCCTACTTTCACAACAATATACATTCTTTTATAGAAATTAAAACAACCATACTCATTCAAAAATCTAATTACATATTTTGATTTTGAAATCGCCGAATTCAATTCAAGTTATAACCGGTATCATCACTCTTAGATTCTTACATCTTTCAAAGCTATACTTTAACTTCAAAAATGTGTTAGAACATCGTATGTATATTAACGATTATAATCTGTGTTCAAGCCCTTCGAAATACCTGAAGACACTTCAAATAAAGAACAATCGAGATGATGATCCAACCAAATGTTATCCACAGTTACGTACCTGCAAAACTCTTAAAACCAAAGTCATAATTTAACATGTATCCATGTCAGACCTTTTGGCATTTACTAGCTAAAATAACTTTTCAATCCCTTCTAAAAATAGACGGTTTTGTCACAGCTTCAGCAAACCAACTTCAATTGTTCATATGAATAAGCCTTATTATAATGATTACCCCTTCATCATTATTACCGGGGAACCTTTCATATCTCGCCACATTAGCAGTAAACTTATTAACAACTTCATTGATCTTTGACTTTCCAAAAAATCTTTATATTTATCAAAACCCCATCATTTACTCATCTGCATCTTGTAACGAGAATTGTCATACGAATCATCGAAAATTAGCAATTAGTATTTTAAAATCTCGCAGCATGTCTACGCCAACAATTATATGTGTCTATCTTCTGGACTTATATACTTTGAATGTGAAGTTTCTGAAAAACACCCTAAACTGCGAACTAGTTCTCGAAATACTGATGAAGCAGCAAAAACTATAAACGACCTTAACAGTAAAAAGTTTGATGATAAAGAGTAGTGTGTTGGCAAAGCTCGGAAAAAGATAAGATTTGGTACTGAAAAATACGGATTGAGCAAACCATGAAGAAGGCTGTGGATAAATCACAAGGACGAAATCTACCTTCAAAGAATCCAAATGATTTCGTGTCTGCTGAAGTCATTATCGAATACCTTGCTCCTGACTCTAAACCCTTACGGACAATATTCTTCATCATCCTCTGATATTAGAAATTTTAAGATATCATCGTATCTTTCATTATAAATATCCTCCATATTTCTGAAGATATTTCCATAATTATTCTTATCTGAAATCATTTACCTCTTCGTGCTGTCTATATTACATCATAAAAGAAACTATTTTAGTTTTCTAAATTCTGAAACTTTCGAATTTAAAATAGGAATATTTTTGAAGTAGTGTTGGGAACTGAAGGATGAACTAGTATAATATAATGACACTTGATCAACGTGATTATATTACAGTAAGTCATGCTGAGTTTCTAAATGGAACGTAATGATTCACAGATCATAATGTCATCATGTGCTATGTTACACGACTCTTGTATTCTCTTTAACCTCTAAAATATCAAGAAAATATTTCTTGATGATTCGGCCTTTTCCGAGGTATTCTACTAATTTGACAAGTCAAGATCATGCCATTACAATTTCCTTCTTAAAACATTAACAATGTTCATTCCGAAATTCATATATGCGAATTCTGGACCATTACAAGCGGTGCTTAATCGCAAGAAGAAGAAACGAAAGGACAAAACTCTGAAATAGAAATTGGGATATAAATCGCAGCAAATAAAAGAGAGCATTAATTGGGGATGACAATGATTATAGAAGACAGAAGCAGGGACATCAAAATATAAGGGAAGATATAAAACCCAACAACAACCCAGAAACTATAAACCGTATATATCGATGCATATAGCAATATAAAGACACGGGAGAACTAAAAACACTATAAAACCAAGAGTATAGTAGAAGTAAATAGATTCTTCTGGAGATAGATGAAAAAGAAGAACGACAGATATGAAAGTGAGGAGTATATCGAGAATCAGCACTGGATGAAGCATATTGACGAATAATTTTAAAGTAAGAATTGAGGGAGAGAGAATAGAAGGTGTGAATTAAAAGGAAACGAAGGAGGTGGATTTATAGTGGAATATCCGACAGAAAAATCGAGATGAATCATCCCATTAAATCGAAGAGGATCATAATTTCCTTAATCACCGAAGAATCAAATCCTATATAGATTACAAAGATTTTCTTTAATCCGGAGATCAACCGTGATGACGTCAAAAGATAAGATGAATCCCTATTTTCTCATTTCACTCTTTTACGATAGCTTCACTAATACGTTTCGAGTAATCGAATTATTTTATCCATATTTCTCAATCAAGATAAAACCCTATGAATCAACTTATATTCGTCATAATAACATTCTTATTGTTAGCCATGACGACCTCGATCAAATTTCGGGACGAAATTTCTTTAACGGGTAGGTACTGTGACGACCCGGAAATTTCCGACCAAATTTAAACTTAACCTTTATATGTTTCCGACACGATAAGCAGAATTTGTAATCTTGAATCTCAAAAAGTTTGGAACTACATTCATGTAATCAACTACCCTTTGACCGTGTTCGACGATTCACGAACAATTATGAGTATATAGATATGTATATATAATATATAATATTAACTGAAAACATTAACAAAGTATTAGATATATGATACTTTACATGAACGTATTTGTTTCGATATATTTATCGACAGAATTAAGAGATAATATCAAATGATTGAATTATCAGATACATTATGATATGATTACGGGCCTATGTTATGAGGTCCACTGTGATTTAAGAAATCTATTCTTTTTGAGAACATTCGGAAAATGGTAAAGTGATTTATAAATAAGAACAAATGTGTCAATTAACGGGAACTAGACAAGGGTTAGTGGAAATTCCTGTTTAATTTCCAAGGCATGTTTTATAATATTTTCCTCGTGACCTTGATATGATAACTATGTTAACTTTCATTTTATTTAATATGAAAATAAGAACGTGGAGTGTAAATAACTTAGATGTTGGATATCGACAAGTTAAGTAACTCGACATTTTTCATTAAGGTGAGTTTCATTTGCTCCCTTTTTATTTGCTTTTGCAATATATTTTTGGGCTGAGAATACATGCGCTGTTTTATAAATGTTTTACGAAGTAGGCACAAGTACTAAAACTAATTCTATGTGGGTTTAAACCAGAAATATACCCTTAGCTTGGTAACATTAAACTACTTGTCTATGTACGGTAGGCGCGAATCCTAAAGATAGATCTATTGGGCCTGACAAACCCCATCCTGACTATGGGATGCATAGTAATTCGAGGTTATTTTAAACACACCTGATCTGGTGTACTTCAGAGGGTAAAACATGAATGTTAAGGCTTGTTACCGTTTGCCTACAACTTATAGAATACTTTTAAACACTTGCGAGTGTACGAATATTTATGGAAACTGAAATCTTGTGGTCTATTACTATTACGGAAATGATTGATTATGATAAACTAATGAACTCACCAACCTTTTGGTTGATACTTTAAAGCATGTTTATTCTCAGGTATTAAAGAAATATTCCGCTGTGCATTAGCTCATTTTAAGGATATTACCTGGAGTCATTCATGACATACTTTGAAAGACGTTGCATTCGAGTCGTTGAGTTCATCAAGATTAATATTAAGTCAATTATAGTTGGATGTAATATGAAATGGTATACATGCGGTCAATTTTTGATGTAAAGAAAGTTTGTATTTTAAAAACGAATGCAATGTTTGTAAAACGTATCATATAGAGGTCAAATACCTCGCGATGTAATCAACTATTGTGAATCGTTTATAATGTATATGAACGGGTCCTTTCATCACACTTCGCCGCGCTATGACCATTTCTTTTACACTTGTTGCAAAATTTGGTGCAGAACCCCGAGTGATACTTTTCACACCTTTGGCATAGCTGCTTCTGATTGTTGTTGTTGTTGTTGCAGTTATTATTATTGTTGGGATGATTGTTGTAGTTGCTGTTGTTGTTGTTGTTGTTGGGCCGTTTATTGTAGTTGCGATTGATGTTGCGATTGTTGGGATAATTGTTGCGATTATTGTTGTAATTGCTGTTGTTGTTGTATTGGTGATTCTTATCACCGTTTTCCTCCCACTTTTTTTTGACTTGCTTCACATTGGCCTCTTCAGCAGTCTGTTCTTTAATTCTTTCTTCAATCTGGTTCACTAGTTTGTAAGCCATTCTACATGCCTGTTGTATGGAGGCGGGCTCGTGTGAGCTTATATCTTCTTGGATTCTTTCCGGTAATCCTTTCACAAACGCGTCGATCTTCTCTTCCTCATTTTCGAATGCTCCCGGACACAATAGGCACAATTCTGTGAATCGTCTTTCGTACGTGGTAATATCAAATCCTTGGGTTCGTAACCCTCTCAGTTCTGTCTTGAGCTTATTGACCTCGGTTCTAGGACGGTACTTCTCGTTCATCAAGTGCTTGAATGCTGACCACGGTAGTGCGTACGCATCATCTTATCCCACTTGCTCTAGATAGGTATTCCACCATGTTAACGCAGAACCTGTGAAGTTATGCGTAGCGTACTTCACTTTGTCCTCTTCAGTACACTTACTTATGGCAAACACCGATTCGACCTTCTCGGTCCACTGTTTCAATCAGATCGGTCCTTCGATTCCATCAAATTCCAAAGGTTTACAGGCAGTGAATTCTTTGTAGGTGCATCCTACAGGATTTCCTGAACTGCTAGATCCAAGGTTATTGTTGGTATGTAGCGCAGCCTGTACTGCGGCTATGTTTGAAGCTAGAAAAGTACGGAATTCCTCTTCATTCATATTCACGGTGTGTCGAGTAGTCGGTCCCAATTCCTTCAAAATAGTCAAATGGAACAAGTTAATCATACAGAATATTAAGAGTAGTTAATAGTATTTCGTAGCATAATATGAACTCATTTATAAAAGCTTTTTCTTCATATTAGCGTTTTATAAGTTTAAATTCGGGTAGTACCTACCCGTTAAGTTCATACTTAGTAGCTAATATACAATTCAACTACTACAATTCTATATGAAAAACTGATTATAATAATATTTCGCGTTCAAACTTTTACACAATATTTTACAAACTTACAATACCGCTTATTTTACATATAGCATGAAATATAGCACACAATAAATTTGATACAAGATGGTTGTGAAGATAATTCTAGCTAGTACACAAGTCATTCAGCAAAGGCAATAAAGACACGTAATTCATACGTCCAGAAACAAGTCATGCATTCTGGTTTTACTAGGATTACTTCCTATCCTTGGTCTTGTGGAACATAACCGTTATGGCCGTTGATAAGACAGCGTGTTGTAACGTCGTCAAAGGGACAAGGGTTACGTAATGTCCAACAGTCCCGTAACAATCTAAAAACCTCATTTCTTACCCCAATTACCGACTCCGTCACTTGTGGGAACGTTTTGTTTAATAGTTGTAGCCCGATGTTCTTGTTCTCACTTTGGTGAGAAGCGAACATTACTAATCCGTAAGCATAACATGCTTCTTTATGTTGCATGTTAGCCGCTTTTTCTAAATCACGAAGTCCAATATTCGGATATATTGAGTCAAAATAATTTCTTAACACATTGCGTAAAATAGCATTTGGGTTCCCCGTAATATATGCGTCAAAGTAAACTCATCGTAACTTATGGATTTCCCAATGTGATATCCCCCATCTTTCGAACGAAAGCCTTTTATAAACCAAGGCATTCTTGGAACGTTCTTCGAATGTCTTACAAACTGATCTCGCCTTAAATAGTTGCGCCGAAGAATTCTGACCGACTCTAGACAAGATTTCATCAATCATGTCTCCGGGTAGGTCTCTTAAAATATTGGGTTGTCTATCCATTTTGTGTTTTTATATTGTAAAATAGACAAGAGTTAGATTCATAAAAAAAATACTTATTAATACAAGCAATTTTTACATATATCATAAAGCATAAGAACATTTGTTAAAAGAGTAAGAAGAAGAAAGATGAAAGAAGGTTGAAGACTAGAGGATGATACTCATGTATCATGTATGTATGAGTAGATATATAATTAAAGATTTTAGGATGCAGTTTGTGTGATTCCAAATCCAAAAAGAAAATACAAAGGTGGGGTTTAGAAGAATCAAACAAAAATTTAAAGGATCGATATAATCTCCAATCAAGAGGAAAATGTGGAAAGTGGATAGTGATGGCTAACAAAATTTATTTGTGTTATGAATTGAGATTGCAAATGATTTACAGACAGAAACAAAAACTAACTAAAGTTTGATATAATGATATGAAAATGAATTTGCTCTCTCCCTGATTTATATTTAAAATTAATAATAATAATTCCATTAATAACATCTAATAGTAATACTGAGATATTATTAATAATAACATAGTAACACTGTTAATAATAATTATCATAACAATAATAATATTTAGAATAATAATACTATTAGTTATAACAATGTTTATAGTGATATCATTAATGATAATATTAATAAATTGTATAATAATAATAATAATAATGATAATATATAATAATGATTTATTTAACTCAAAACTAATTTATAAATCCAATCATTCTTATAATAATCTTAATAATACTATTATATATGTTAATATTGAAAGCAATTATATTATTACTATAACAATTATATTTTAACTTATAATTAAATTTATTATATTAGATATTGACATTACATGTTATTTATAATATGATATATAATAATAATAATAATAATAATAATTCTTAATGCCAATACTTAATAATAATAATTCTTAGTTCATATGATTAAATTTTATTATTTCTAATTATTATATAAATTTACAATTATATATGTATACACCTGTGCATATTTTATTTACAAATAATTGTTCGTGAATCGTTGAGCATAGTCAAAGGGTAATTGCATAAATGAAAATAATTTAAAAATTTTGAGATTCAACATTACAGACTTTGCTTATCGTGTACTCACCGCTCTGATACCAACTGAAATATCCCGTTCTTATTGATTAAAAGCGTTCCATATTAATTGAATTCGTTGCGAGGTTTTGACCTCTATATGAGACGTTTTTCAAAGACTGCATTCATTTTAAAACAAACCATAACCTTTATTTCATCAATAAAGGTTTAAAAAGCTTTACGTAGATTATCAAATAATGATAATCTAAAATATCCTGTTTACACACGAACATTACATAATGGTTTACAATACAAATATGTTACAACAAAATAAGTTTCTTGAATGCAGTTTTTACACAATATCATGCAAGCATAAGCACACTATATTACATATATTACACCACACGAATACAACTATCTTATTCTGACTCGCTTGTTTCTTCTTCTTCGGTTTTGGTTCGTTTTGCCAAGTTTCTAGGGATATATGATGTTCCCCTAATACGAGCCGTCGTTTTCCACATTGGCTTAGAAAAACCTGGTGGTTTAGAGGTTCCTGGGTCATTGTTACAACTTAAGGACTTCGGGGGTTGACGATACATATAAAGTTCATCGGGGTTGGAATTAGATTTCTCTATTTTTATGCCCTTTCCCTTATTATTTTCTTTTGCCTTTTTAAATTCAGTTGGGGTAATTTCTATAACATCATCGGAATTCTCGTCAGAATCCGATTCATCAGAGAATTGGTAATCCTCCCAATATTTTGATTCCTTGGCGGAAACACCATTGACCATAATTAACCTTGGTCGGTTGGGTGAGGATTTTCTTTTACTTAACCATTTTATTATTTCCCCCACTGGTTCTATATCTTCATCCGGTTCCGATTCTTCTTCCGGTTCCGATTCTTCTTCCGGTTCCGACTCTTCTTCCGGTTCCTCTTCGGGAACTTGTGAATCAGTCCACGAATCATTCCAATTTACATTTGACTCTTCAATATTATTAGGTGAGTCAATGGGACTTGTTCTAGAGGTAGACATCTATCACATAATATCAAACGCGTTAAGAGATTAATATATCACATAATATTCACATGTTAAAAATATATAGTTTCCAACAAAATTTGTTAAGCAATCATTTTTCAACTAAACACGGTCGAAATCCAGACTCACTAATGCATCCTAACAAACTCGATAAGACACACTAATGCAAAATTCTGGTTCTCTAAGACCAACGCTCGGATACCAACTGAAATGTCCCGTTCTTATTGATTAAAAACGTTCCATATTAATTGATTTCGTTGCGAGGTTTTGACCTCTATATGAGACGTTTTTCAAAGACTGCATTCATTTTAAAACAAACCTAACCTTTATTTCATCAATAAAGGTTTAAAAAGCTTTACGTAGATTATCAAATAATGATAATCTAAAATATCCTGTTTACACACGACCATTACATAATGGTTTACAATACAAATATATTACAACAAAATAAGTTTCTTGAATGCAGTTTTTACACAATATCATACAAGCATGGACTCCAAATCTCGTCCTTATTTAAGTATGCGATAGCGGAAGCTCTTAATAATCACCTGAGAATAAACATGCTTAAAACGTCAACAAAAATGTTGGTGAGTTATAGGTTTAACCTATATATATCAAATTATAATAATAGACCACAAGATTTCATATTTCAATACACATCCCATACATAGAGATAAAAATTATTCATATGGTGAACACCTGGTAACCGACATTAACAAGATGCATATATAAGAATATCCCCATCATTTCGGGACACCCTTCGGATATGATATAAATTTCGAAGTACTAAAGCATCCGGTACTTTAGATGGGGTTTGTTAGGCCCAATAGATCTATCTTTAGGATTCGCGTCAATTAGGGTGTCTGTTCCCTAATTCTTAGATTACCAGACTTAATAAAAAGGGGCATATTCGATTTTCATAATTCAACCATAGAATGTAGTTTCACGTACTTGTGTCTATTTTGTAAATCATTTATAAAACCTGCATGTATTCTCATCCCAAAAATATTAGATTTTAAAAGTGGGACTATAACTCACTTTCACAGATTTTTACTTCGTCGGGAAGTAAGACTTGGCCACTGGTTGATTCACGAACCTATAACAATATATACATATATATCAAAGTATGTTCAAAATATATTTACAGCACTTTTAATATATTTTGATGTTTTAAGTTTATTAAGTCAGCTGTCCTCGTTAGTAACCTGCAACTAGTTGTCCACAGTTAGATGTACAGAAATAAATCGATAAATATTATCTTGAATCAATCCACGACCCAGTGTATACGTATCTCAGTATTGATCACAACTCAAACTATATATATTTTGGAATCAACCTCAACCCTGTATAGCTAACTCCAACATTCACATATAGAGTGTCTATGGTTGTTCCGAAATATATATAGATGTGTCGACATGATAGGTCGAAACATTGTATACTTGTCTATGGTATCTCAAGATTACATAATATACAATACAAGTTGATTAAGTTATGGTTGGACTAGATTTGTTACCAATTTTCACGTAGCTAAAATGAAAAAAATTATCCAATCTTGTTTTACCCATAACTTCTTCATTTTAAATCCGTTTTGAGTGAATCAAATTGCTATGGTTTCATATTTAACTCTATTTTATGAATCAAAACAGAAAAAGTATATGTTTATAGTCGGAAAAATAAGTTACAAGTCGTTTTTGTAAAGGTAGTCATTTCAGTCGAAAGAACGACGTCTAGATGACCATTTTAGAAAACATACTTCCACTTTGAGTTTAACCATAATTTTTGGATATAGTTTCATGTTCATAATAAAAATCATTTTCTCAGAATAACAACTTTTAAATCAAAGTTTATCATAGTTTTTAATTAACTAACCCAAAACAGCCCGCGGTGTTACTGCGACGGCGTAAATCCGGTTTTACGGTGTTTTTCGTGTTTCCAGGTTTTAAATCATTAAGTTAGCATATCATATAGATATAGAACATGTGTTTAGTTGTTTTTAAAAGTCAAGTTAGAAGGATTAACTTTTGTTTACGAACAAGTTTAGAATTAACTAAACTATGTTCTAGTGATTACAAGTTTAAACCTTCGAATAAGATAGCTTTATATGTATGAATCGAATGATGTTATGAACATCATTACTACCTTAACTTCCTTGGATAAACCTACTGGAAAAGAGAAAAATGGATCTAGCTTCAACGGATCCTTGGATGGCTCGAAGTTCTTGAAGCAGAATCATGACACGAAAACAAGTTCAAGTAAGATCATCACTTGAAATAAGATTGTTATAGTTATAGAAATTGAACCAAAGTTTGAATATGATTATTACCTTGTATTAGAATGATAACCTACTATAAGAAACAAAGATTTATTGAGGTTGGATGATCACCTTACAAGATTGGAAGTGAGCTAGCAAACTTGAAAGTATTCTTGATTTTATGTAACTAGAACTTGTAGAATTTATGAAGAACACTTAGAACTTGAAGATAGAACTTGAGAGAGATCAATTAGATGAAGAAAATTGAAGAATTAAAGTGTTTTTAGGTGTTTTTGGTCGTTGGTGTATGGATTAGATATAAAGGATATGTAATTTTGTTTTCATGTAAATAAGTCATGAATGATTACTCATATTTTTGTAATTTTATGAGATATTTCATGCTAGTTTCCAAATGATGGTTCCCACATGTGTTAGGTGAATCACATGGGCTACTAAGAGCTAATCATTGAAGTGTATATACCAATAGTACATACATCTAAAAGCTGTGTATTGTACGAGTACGAGTACGGGTGCATACGAGTAGAATTGTTGATGAAACTGAACGAGGATGTAATTGTAAGAATTTTTATTAAGTAGAAGTATTTTGATAAGTGTATTGAAGTCTTTCAAAAGTGTATAAATAAATATTAAAACACTACATGTATATACATTTTAACTGAGTCGTTAAGTCATCGTTAGTCGTTACATGTAAGTGTTGTTTTGAAACCTTTAGGTTAACGATCTTGTTAAATGTTGTTAACCCAATGTTTATAATATCAAATAAGATTTTAAATTATTATATTATCATGATATTATCATGTATGAATATCTCTTAATATGATATATATACATTAAATGTCTTTACAACGATAATCGTTACATATATGTCTCGTTTAAAAATCATTAAGTTAGTAGTCTTGTTTTTACATATTTAGTTCATTGTTAATATACTTAATGATATATTTACTTATCATAGTATCATGTTAACTATATATATATATATCCATATATATGTCATCATATAGTTTTTACAAGTTTTAACGTTCGTGAATCACCAGTCAACTTGGGTGGTTAATTGTCTATATGAAACATATTTCAATTAATCAAGTCTTAACAAGTTTGATTGCTTAACATGTTGGAAATATTTAATCATGTAAATATCAATCTCAATTAATATATATAAACATGGAAAAGTGCGGGTCACTACATTTAATAATAATAAGGTTATGTTAGCGACTGTTTTAAGTTTGTAAGTCGAAATTCTGTCCGTGTAACACTACACGATTAATATGAAGGTATTTCGTATGCCCGAGAGATATATTAAATTAATGTGGCTAATGTGTTATGATCTAAGTCGGGCCATACCCAATAACAAGCTTACCGACACCTCACATGTATTTAACCTTAACGATTGGTTCGTTAAGTAAATACGCGATACTAGAATTTTAGAAAATCGGTTTTTCTAAATTATTATCACTTGAGATAAATTATTTGGATAATTTAAATGATAAGGATTTAATTATTTATAAGTTTGAATAATTATATTATGTCATATTTTATAAATGGTTTATAAAATATGTAAGTAACAAAAGTATATCCATGGATTTTATTACAAGTTTTATAAAAAACTAATCTTGTTATAAAATATGGGAAGGGTGGCGGTTTTGGAGACCCAAAAAAAGACCACACATGTCCACTTTTGTTACTTCCAACATACATATTCCTTAAGGGCATTCTAGTATATCTTTAACCAAGGATTTGACTCATGCATTCAAGTGACCAACTTAAAAACTCTCCCTCCCTCCTCCTAGCTGCTGCTGGCCGAAACAAATAAGGGATAAAGAGAGAGCTTTAAGCTTGATAATCTAGTTCATTTAGTGAAAAAATCCTAACCAAATTGAAGGTGGTGTTGGTGCACAAAAGGCTTGTGGGTATTACACACTTGAGGCTTCAAGTTAGAGGCTTTTATTCATCATCTTCTTCATTATCTTACCACTTTGAAAACAGCCTTCAAACTCACTTGAGGAGGTATTAATCTTACTTCCTTTGTTGTTGTATGTAAGCATTATTTCATAACTTGATAACTATATGGAATTCATGTAAAATCGTTTAACACATAAACTTGTTTTATTAATCATCATGCTTCCGCTTGCTTTTATATTCATAAAATTAGTTTTGTGATTATGTAAACTCTAAGAACATGTTGTTATGTTGAATTCCATCAATGGTATCTAGAGCCGAAGTCTATGAAATATGCTTCTTTTATATGGTCTTTAAACCCACTATATTTGCATTCCAAGTACATGCATGAATATGGAATGCAAAAATTTTCGGGTTTGGGAGGGTTTATACTTTTGGCCGAATTTGTAGGGGTTCCAAAAGTGGTTTTGGACTTGCCATTTGGTTAATATTTGTTGATATATTGATGTTCACAATTATAGCCAAGACCTTGTGTTTGAATGGATATTTATTTGGTTGATTTATTATTCATTTGATATGGTTGTAATATTCATTCAATTTGGTTTGTAATATTATTATTTTGGTTATGTAATTTATTTTATATTTGGTATGTAAAATAGATTAGGTTGTATTTCATTTTCTAGACAAAATGTATTAGGATATATTTTGTAACAAGGTGAAGATACAAGAAGAAAAGGAAGAACACAAGAAGATTGTATTTGGATGCAAGATTTAGTGGGAGATGTAAAATCTCCTACTTTGTGATTTGACCCATTTACCGGTAGCATTTTGTTTTTGGCTAAACAAAATGCCTACCAAAGGCTTGATTGTGAACATATTATTTTGCATGCGTGGTTGTTTTGTATGATTGTGGATTGTATGTTTGTATGCTACAAGTTAATCACACAAGTTAACCACAAACTAAAATGACAATTTAATTGGTTAAATTAGACATTATTAACGACAATTTAAATGGTTAAATTGAAATGGCAAAAGGACATTAATAAATGGTTATTAAGAACACTAAAAGGATCACACATATAAAATGGTTTATATCAAGTAATTGGCTTAATTACAAGACATGAAAATGGATTTCAAATGAATCATACACTAAATGCATGTTGGTGTATGGCATAAAAGTTTTCTCAAACTAGAATTAATGAAAACTTAAAATCCCTTAATTCACAAGGCAAACAAGTTAAACGTCATCCTTTTGTGTGACACTTAAAAATATTAGGGAACTCATAATGGGATAAAGGTCACCTAACCGTTATGAGCAAACTAATATGATTAAGGTAAATTTCGCATGCTTGTGGGATAAAGGTCACCTAACCACTTGTATGTTAAATTTACACGTTTACACAAGTAGGACGACTTGATTTGGGAATCATGAACTTAGGGTCACCGAAGCATGAGGAACAAATAGGCGTTAATGGAATAAGTATGCCATGTAAAAGGATTGCATGATTCCATAACTTAGAAGTTGTAAAAGGATTGCAATTGTCATATAATGACTACCTAGCTAAATCAAATGACGGGATAAAGGTCACCTAACCGAAATTTGGTTTACCGTTGGATTCTAAAATTTAATAAATATCAATTGGATTTAAAGGGTATTGATTGTTAAATGATCAAGCATATTTTCACGGGGTCAAGGTGAACCTACGCTTGAGTGCATAAAGGGGTTAAGGACTAACAACATTCGGACCTCCGACGCTTAGTCGTGGATAACCCACGTCGGTATCGTTTCGATCCCGACAGGGTGGTCGATTTGAGAGTCCACCAACAACCTAACATACGAGGTTGAGTGGCCCAAAGACATGAAGGTTTCAAAGTTCAATTCATACCTGAAAGTCTTAGAGAGATCGTAAGAAGCTTTGTTCGTACGATAGAGATTTGTATGCTTTTTGTTTACGTATCAGTAAACGAATGTATATCTTTTTAGGGTTTTATGAGCTATGTATTTATAGGCTCACGAATTAGGGTTTTGGTAGAATCCCTTCCCTAATTAAATGCAATCTCATCCTTAACTAACTTTCGTTATTTAAGGAATAGAATCCGTATTAATTATATCGTACATTCCTCTAGAATGTACCGGACCCATATGCAAGTAAACGAACTCGCATCAGATGGTATAGGCACATAATGTGCGCCTATACCCGTATCATATATTTTAAATGGCAATTTATGTGCATTTTAGGGCTTTGGATGCGCAATCCGCATAGTCTTGCGGATATGCGTATCATTAAGTCCCCCCAGTTCGATGTTATACACAATGCCAATAAGTGTATAACATCGAACTAAAATAATAAAATAATATCTCCAATAATTCCCAATAATTACCTCGGATCTTAGGATTGTGTATTTTAACATGTAGGTAAGACATACAGGACATTATATGCGTGTATGTGTATCCAACCGCCGTTTGCATTTAATGAAATATATTCGTATAGTTGAAAAACTGTCCTTTCGACTGTAATTCCTTCACTCGAGGTAACAGCTGCCACTATTTACCCTAAAGATAATGATGACAGCGTATGCAACTGCCCAAAGTTGCTATTATACGCCGATTGTTAACTTCCGTAGATTGTGACACGTGTACGCTGAAGAATTATTCGTGTCATTTTCACTTATACTTGCCTATAAATAGGCAAATTACCTTTTTTTGGGTTTTTTACACGCTCCTTTTGATTTTCAAATTTTGCTTGTTTTCCGGCAGCCATTTACTTTTCCGTTTGTAATCAGTCACCTGAAGGTCCGTGCTTTCTTTCCTTCCATCTTTTATTTGCATTTTTGTTTAAATCTGACATCGATCCACCATGTCTTCTGTAACGACCCTGGATTTTCCAACGTTTATTTATTAATAATTATTATTATTAATACGTGTGATTAAACAAATGTATGTTATTACATTTACATGTTGCCATGATTGCCCGAACTTGACTTTAATTGCCCGAAACGTCTTTGTGACACCCAGAACTTTCACGAATAATATTTTTAGATATTATTTGCATTCATGATTAAGTTTATTAATCATTTTAATTAACTAAAGTTATTAGTTAGTTACTTGGGCTTTTAATTGGATTAACTTGTTAATTACATACATACTTGGGCTTTTATTTGAACTTGGCCCTTTACTAGTGTTATTGGACTTTAGAAGCCCACCCTACATTTTAAGTGGACTAATTAGCCCAACACTACTTGTAAGTATCATTTTAGATGGTAACTAGCTAGTTTAAGACACTTGGAATCTTGTTACAAGTAATCCCCATGCATGGCCATCTATTAACCACCTTTAAGGACAACTTCATACTAGTAACCATAAAACAACTCATTCCCTTCTTTTTTTTCTGCTGAAAGCCGTGACCTAGGGGGGGTTACAAGGGATTCAAAATCTTATTTTTTCATTACTTACACTCATCCATTCCTCTCATTCAAACACACACACATTTACTTGCAAAATCCTCTCAAGATTTCCTCTCTTTTTCTCTCTAAACTTGTAAGTTACATGAGACTTTTTCTCTTCCTTTCTTCTTGTCTAAACCGAATTCAAACACCCCTTTAATCATCATCATCTTTTGTTACTTGTTCTTGGTTATTTTTTAACTACTTGTCTTTGTTAATTGTTTTTACTTACTTACATGTTACAAGAATAAACTTTCTAGTTTGATTCTTCTTTTATCTTGTATCTTCAAGAACACACAAGAACTTAACTTACTAGTTATGTTCTACATACACTTTCTTAAAAGATTGCAAGTTCATGTGTTACAAATCATACTTGAAAGTCATGTTAGTAAACTTTAAAGTTTACTTTCTTAAAGATCAAACTTTGGTTTGAATCTTTAAAGTATGAACAAACCATTAACTAATTACTTGTTTACTTAGTTTATTTCTTCATATTATACACTTTAATTTCTTGTTTGTTGGTTGTGATTGGTCAAATGTTACTAGTTAACTTTGATCTCATAAATCTTGAACTAAAAGTAACTTTAAAAGTTCAAGGACATGTAAATGAAACTTTTTAATTATAACTTTGTACACTTATGTTAGATCTAGACTTTTGAGTCTTGGATCTTCAAGATCAAACTAAGAACTATGTTCTACAACTTAAGATCTTGATTTCATAAGTTCACTTTCAAGTTTGTAACTTATTATTAGTCTTAAAGTTCATGTATGTGTTAGATCTAAGACTTTGATGTAACTTTGGTTCATCAAACTTCATACAACTCTTAAGTGAGTTGTGCTTCATGTCTTAGACTTGCACTTGGGTTATGATGGTCAAATCTTGGTCAAGATGATGCAAACACATCAATGAGTTGTACACTTGAAGCTATACGCATCAAGGATGAGAACCGTGATAAGCATCAAGCATCAAACTCACCGGAACCCATTATTTTACTGCTTTCTGTCTTCTACCTACTATTGTGCTGTTTCTGTAATATACCAGTAAACCTGGGCTACGGTAACCTTGATTTTCAGATAGATCTTTTCAAGTAGATAAATTTTCATATATGACTCGTCTTAATCCGAGTTACGGTTTAGGATTTATGGCCCTCCGATCGTCACTATGTCCTTTTAACGTTGTGCAGAAATTTCTGACCTACTCGCACTTAGACCGTCGCCACGGTCAAACGAAGACGAGTTTGCTTCTGTAAATTTTACCACACTTAAGGGACTAATATACGGAGCCATGACCACTGGTCTCACCTTGTTTCAGTAAGGGTAGAGGCCGTGGTGACTGACTGAATTCAGCCTTTGTTTTAAAATACTTTCATAAACGAAACTTACTTTACGCCTTATGTTTGATGATGAATGATGATGACCCTTAAGACCTTATTTACATACATTTAAACCTATTAAGACGATTTACTGACTTAGTACTATTTAACTTAGGTTGAGGACCTTCGGACCGATTACTTGCACACCTTTTCCGAACCGACTTTACGACTACATTATCATTGTGAGTTATAGCATTCCCTTTTTACTTTAACTATTTTGGAAACTGAGAATACATGCGTGTTTTACGTTTTACATACTAGGCACGAGTACTTTAACTTTATATATGTGTGGGTTATACAATGGCATAAACATTCCCTTTAGCTCGGTAACGTTTAATCATTGGTTTTTTAACCGTGAACGCGAATCTTAGACATGGATCCATAGGGTTTGACATCCCCACTCGGGCTAGTAGCACTAGCATTTAATGAGTGTTTAATACTTCATAAACATACGCACTTGCCAAGTGTACTTTCAGGGGGTATAAACGTTAAGTTATTTACCAAGTGCCCACGGTTAACATATACTTTATCATACTATTTTGAAACGCTCTTTGTAGCACTGAAATCTCGTGGCCTACCTTACTTACTGTTATACTTCAAATATAGCTCACCAACCTTTGTGTTGACGTTTTTAAGCATGTTTTTCTCAGGTGCTTGAGGTTAGCTTCCGCTGTGTACTAGTCGTGCTGTAGACACCCGCTGCTTAGAGTTATCATCGCATGAACTACTTTACCTTGCATTCAAACTTTAGTACTTTTGAACTATGACTTGTACGGACCATTGTAGTCACATACACTTATTATTTACTTCTACTTAGTGAAGCATGCTTTTGGATTGTAAAACATTCGATGTTGGTTTAGACATCACTTTATTAATGAATGCAAACTCTTTTTGAAAACGCATATAGTACTTAACCTTGTAATGATCCTGTTGTTGATGATTCATATACGATGGTTTTGTACGGGGCATCACATTTGGTATCAGAGTGTTGGTTGTAGGGAATTAGGTTGCATTAGTGAGTCTAAGACCGACCCGAGTAGGATTCACTAATAGGACTAATCTACAACTTGCTAGTTTACGTGTTTTCGCTGAACTTACTGCATGCTGCTGTTTACTTTTACTGCTATATGCCGTATGCTATTACATGATTTCACTACTGCATGCTATTACTTGCTTTCGATTGCATGCTACTTTCGTACGATTTGCCATTATTGCCATGTCATTTATTATTATACATGATTTAAACTGTTGGCCTAATACGTGCTTGCTTTATGACTTACTGACATGGAAAATTTATTTTTCCTTGTTCAGATGTCGGATGTACCACCTGCTAGCGTTTTAGGCAGTTTAGACTCTTCAGCTACTCCACCTACCACCGTTGCCGATCCACCGATCCCGATACGTACAAGTGACCCCGGCGCTTCATCTTCCGGGACTAGCAGCCAGCCGCCTGCACCAGTGGCTACTATTGATGGACACGTGGACCCTGCGGAGTTTCCAGCTCCGTCTGCTCTCGGATCCTCGGAGTCATAGCCCCGCATCGGTGGTGTTGTAATCCCCGCGGAGTTCGGGGAAGGGCCATTCCGTAACCATATGCGCATGCCGTGCCGACACGCTCCAGATGGACGTTTAGTGCCGATTCCGCCATTCAGATACAGACAGATGATGGCCGCTCATGGACAAAAAGTTCAGCCACCCGTGTCACCACCACATGATTCTGATCATCCTTCATCCTTTGACTCCTCTACAGATGACTCCAGTGACTCCGACGAAGAGAACCTTGATGACGTACCTATACAGGCACCCTCCACCCCGCCGAAGAAGCGGTACCGTCCTGATGGCACCGTCATTCCAGGGGTGAATGGAGGTCGTGCTTTCACTGACGCTTTTGGTCGGCGTCGTAGGGTTACTGCCCGTAAGCGGCTTGTGCCGTACCCTGCCGACCCACTCATACGTAACGCACCTCGTTACGTGCTGACTATTTCTGAAGCCGGGACATCTGCACCCCGTTTCGTGTGGTTTGCACCACCCGCACCACCGGCACCACCCGCACCACCAGCACCACCGTCCCCACCTGCACCACCAGCACCGCCCGCCCCACCAGCTCCCACTGTCGAGGAATTGACAAGGGAGGTGGCAATCCTCCGAGCTCGGGTTACTGAGCTCGAGGAGCAGTTGGCTCAGGTTTTAGACATCCTACACCCACCTTCACCGTAGGACCTTTTGTATTAGATTTCATGATGTAATCTAGTCATAGTTTATTGTATTACTTATGTATTGTATTAAATTATTCGGATGTATGAAACTTATTATTATTATTAATGGAACTTTGCGTTATTTAATTCTTGCACGATGTTCTATTTACATTACTGTACGATGATTCTGTGGTATTTGTACCTAGATGCGTTATTTAATAACATGTGATGTATTGATTCCATGTTGGTTACTATATACTATATTATTACTACTTGCATACTGGATTTTGACTTGAGTCAAAATTTTTGTTTAGAACATCATGGCTAACGGTCGATCCACATCTACTGCTGCTCAAATTGAAGAGATGATCCAAGAACGTGTAACCGCAGCCCTAGCAGAAAGAAAACTCCAAGCTCCACCACCACCACTACCGGTTATCCCACCCGTTCGAAATGGGTGTACTTACAAGGAATTCCAGAGCTGTAAACCGCATAACTTCAGTGGAACCAAGGGACCGGTTGGACTCACCAGATGGTTCGAGAAACTTGAATCAGTATTCCGAGTTAGCAACTGTTCGGAGGACAACAAGACCAAGTTTGCTTCGTGCATTCTATCTGACGGCGCGCTAACGTGGTGGAACACGTTAGCTAAAGCGAAAGGTATCGATGAGGCGTATGCTACGCCATGGGAGGAATTCAAAGCGGCTATGATTGATGAGTATTGTCCGAGAACCGAAATCCAGAAGATGGAAATGGAATTCATGCAGTTAAAGGCCGTTGGGAACGACCTTGATGGTTACAATAGGAGATTTTTGGAACTAGCCCTGATGTGTCTGACAATGGTCACCCCGGAATTCAAGCGAATGGAGAGATACTTCTGGGGACTCCCTAAGAGCATTAAGGGAAACGTCACCTCGTCCAAACCACCAAATGTTCCCGAAGCGATGCGCATGGCGCATACTTTAATGAATCAGATAACCATTGATGAACCGGAGAAAACTAAGTCTGAAGCGGGTACTAGTGAGAAACGCAAATGGGATAACCACAACAACAACAACAACAACAACAACAGGGGAAGGAACTATGAACAGAACCCGGCGAAACGACATGAGGGTTTCAGAGGAAACAACAACGGTGGAAACCCCAACTCCAACAACAACACCAACTCCAACCCGAACTACAAGGGAACCCTACCTCAATGCAAGAGGTGTTACAAACACCACACTGAATATTGCAATGTTGTCTGCGAGAAGTGCCAACGGTCTGGGCATGTTGGAAAAGACTGCAAGGTCACCACTTTGAATGGGAAGCCGAACACCAATGGCCCAAAAAAGTGCTACGAATGCAGGCAGACGGGCCATTTCAGAAATGCGTGCCCAAACAAGCGAAAAGATGGCGAACCACCCCGTGGTAGGGCTTTCAACGTTAATGCAAGGGACGCCCGAGAAAATCCCGACTTGGTGACAGGTATATTCAAAATTAACAACCTTTTAGCTTCTGTCTTGTTAGATACTGGTGCGGATAGAAGTTATGTATGTAGACATTTTTGCGATAAGATTAATTGGCCATTAGTCCCGTTAAAAGAGAGTATGCTTTTCGAGGTCTCCAATGGAAAACTTGAAAAGGTTGACCATATTAGTCGTGGAGCTATTATCAACATAGCCGGTGCAGATTTCAAAATTGATTTGATACCTATCAAACTGGGAAGTTTTGACGTGATCGTTGGTATGGATTGGTTAAGCAAGATAAAGGCCGATATTATCTGTGGAGATAAAGCACTACGAATACCACAAGGAGACGGTGAACCACTGATTATCTATGAAGAGAGATGTACCTCGAAGTTGAACCTCATTAGTTGCGTGAAAGCGCAAAAGATTATGAAGAAGGGACGTTTTGCTGTCCTAGCACATGTGAAAGAGGTAGAAACTGAGGTGAAGAGCGTGAACGACGTTTGAATTATGAACGAATTTTCCGATGTCTTCCCAGAGGAATTGCCTGGATTGCTGCCGTAGAGAGCAATAGAATTTTAGATAGATTTAGTGCCAGGAGCCGCACCTGTAGCTCGTACACCTTATAGACTCGCACCTTCTGAGATGCAAGAATTACATAGTCAATTGCAAGAGCTGTTAGACCGAGGGTTTATTCAACCAAGCTTCTCACCTTGGGGCGCACCTATGTTGTTTGTGAAGAAGAAGGATGGATCCTTCTGTATGTGTATCGACTACCGTGAACTCAACAAATTGACTATCAAGAATCGGTATCCTCTTCCACGAATTGACGATCTTTTTGATCAACTACAAGGATCGAGGGTTTACTCAAAGATCGATTTGCGATCCGGTTATCACCAGTTGAGGGTGAAGGAAAGTGATGTAATGAAAACTGCGTTCAGCACTCGTTATGGTCATTATGAGTTTCTCGTGATGCCATTCGGGTTGACAAACGCACTTGCCGTGTTCATGGATCTCATGAATCGTGTCTGCAAGCCGTACTTGGATAAGTTTGTTATCGTCTTCATAGATGATATCCTCTTCTACTCTAAGAGCGAAGAATAGCATGAGCAACACCTCCGACTAGTGCTTGAACTCTTGAGACAAGAGCAACTTTACGCCAAATTCTCCAAGTGTGAATTTTGATTGAAGGAAGTAGAATTTCTGGGTCATGTTGTGAGCGACCAGGGTATCAAAGTTGATCCCACCAAGATTGAAGCTATCAGCAAGTGGGAAACCCCCACTACTCCGACGCATATTCGCCAATTCCTAGGTCTCGCCGGTTACTACCGAAGGTTCATTGAAGGATTTTCTCAGATTGTGCGTCCTTTGACCACACTGACTCACAAGGGTAAGAAGTTCATTTGGGAACCGGCACACGAATCAGCATTTCAAACTTTGAAGAAGAAGTTAACCATCGCACCTATCCTATCACTTCCTGAGGGCAGTTACGACTTTGTTGTTTATTGTGATGCATCGAAGAGTGGTTTTGGTTGCGTACTGATGCAACGCTCAAAAGTTATTGCCTATGCCTCCCGCCAATTGAAGATTCACGAGCGAAACTACACTACTCATGATCTTGAACTTGGAGCTGTTGTCTTTGCGCTTAAATTGTGGAGACACTATTTGTATGGAACTAAGAGCACTATCTTCACCGATCACAAGAGTCCCCAACATATATTCGATCAGAAGCAACTGAATATGAGACAGCGTTGATAGATCGAGACGCTCAACGACTACGATTGTGATCTCCGTTATCACCCTGGCAAGACCAATGTTGTAGCTGACGCTTTAAGCCGAAAGGAGAGGACGGCACCTCTTCGTGTTAGGGCTCTGAACATCACCATCCATTTGAACCTCAACATCCAGATCAGAGTAGCCCAAGATAAGGCTCTCAAGGAGGAGAACATATCTTATTATGGTTACCTTATTATGGAGATCTACGAAACCTGATACTTGATAAAGCACACAAATCGAGATATTCGATTCACCCCGGTGCGGGCAAGATGTACCACGACCTTAATGAACAGTATTGGTATCCGAATCTTAAGAAGGACGTCTCAACTTATGTTGGTAAGTGTTTGACTTGCTCGAAGGTTAAAGCCGAGCATCAGAGACCTTCTGGTTTGCTTTAACAACCAGAAATCCCACAATGGAAGTGGGAACGGATAACAATGGATTTCATCACCAAGCTACCAAAGACGGAGGGTTCTATATTGTGTGTATCAGAATGCGCGAGCTTTATAGGGATTTTCAGAAATTGGGGCTCCGCGACTCGCGGCATTTTTGGCCTTCAAACTCCGCGAGTCGCGGAGTTTGCTTTTACAGCTCAAAGGAGTTTGGCTCTTTGTTTACCGACGGTTTTAAATAAATATAATATATTAAATAATTATAAGAATAATTTAAATATTATATTATATTTATGTGCATAGTTAACTTCTAATTTTTAGTCCGTTGCGTCGAGCGTTGAGAGTTGACTCTGGTCCCGGTTCCGGATTTTCGAACGTCCTTACGTACAATTTAATATCTTGTATTTTGCGTTTTGAATCTTGTACTCTTGTAATTTCGAGACGTTTCTTATCAATAATTGGAACCTCTTTGATTGTATTTTGTACTTTTGAGCTTTTTGGTCGTTTGCGTCTTCAATTCGTCGAATCTGTCTTTTGTCTTCACCTTTTATTAT
The DNA here is from genome assembly GCF_046630445.1 of Rutidosis leptorrhynchoides. Classification (NCBI taxonomy): domain Eukaryota; kingdom Viridiplantae; phylum Streptophyta; class Magnoliopsida; order Asterales; family Asteraceae; genus Rutidosis; species Rutidosis leptorrhynchoides. The sequence goes on along the minus strand of NC_092334.1, from coordinate 231,977,097 downwards.
TTAAACGAATATCACTTGTAAATAGAACAATTGCAACTAAAAGCTTGTCTTTCTTGAGGAATAATGCTATGAAATATATGTTCGTTTTTAGCATTATCAAATATTCCCACACTTGAGCGTTGTTTGTCCTCAAGCAATATCGTCTTGAAATACTAGAATCACTTCTTTATTCTTCACACTTTGTACATCAGTGATTTCTATACGGCGGTATAAACAATGGTAGTAACGATATGGTTTACAGTCCCACATGACTATAAAAATTTAGATCCATTAAGGAAATTGGATCTTTATGAAAACATTTGATCTTTTGAAAATTAAATCTAGTTTTTACCCTAGATAAGTTTTCCGGAATAACCCTTCACCGGTGTTGCAAAATATTTTTGTGGGTTTGGTGGGTTTCAGATTTGAAAATTTTAGCTCAAAACTTATGGTTTTGTGTCACCCACTTGCTAACCTTGTATTTGGAAAGCAACACGTCCAGTTTACTTGTCCCGTATATTACCTTTCGGTAAACTACCGTCCAGTTGTAAAGGAAAGCGTTGAACAAGCAACTGTTAAGGCAATGTCCCCTGACATGCTTTTAATTATGGTCTATAACGTGTCGGACGCAATTACTATCCTTGGTAGGAGCAATAGTAAAGCTCACCCTTATAATTTTTCGGTATGGCACAAGGTCCTATCTTTGACCACTATGCAACCACCGTTCTTACGGTTGACACCCGATTTGGTTCAGGTGACCTAATGAATTCCAGGTGAATTCCTAGGATTTTACGTTCAATGGTAATGATCGCATTGAAAATAGGGTTTTCAGAAAACAAATCGGTTTGTAATTTTGATCAAAATATTTTCTCGTTCAAGCTCGAGTTTAGATATCATTGAATTCCATGAGTTTGTAATTCTCAATCTTTAAGGTCAATCTCTAGGATTGAGTAATATCAGTCTTAAAAGCTGATTTTTAATCTTTAAGGAGATTATCCTTTCTGGGGATCTGATTCATTAGTCTTATCCAGCTAATTTGCATGGTGCCCCCCCATTGTACGAGATAAATCCTTCTCATGGTTAGGATAAATCTGACCACTTGGCGACCCTGTTTAATGCTGAGGTCCGTGGATTTCCTGCTGATTTTAGTGATGACTTTTCTAGATTTTTCGTCAACCTACAGCTGGTCTGGACGACAACTTCATGACCTAAATCAAGAAGCGCGCGTCTTTTTCGGAAGACTTTACTTCCTTTTAATGATGGAATTGATTCATCGTGTAGATCCATCTTTCTTACAGTAAATCAGGTAAAACTTTTTAGTTTAGTCCAAAGCAAAAGTATTTTCAGTTATTTGTTACAGATATATGTGACATATGTTTAAGATAACTTGGTAAATTTTCCCACACTTGGCTTTTATTTTCCTTTTTATCGTCCTCTATTCCATTTTAAATCAATTTTAACATTTTGGTTTGTTTCTCAATTTATGTCCTTTCTGAGGTAACAATAATTTCGGTGTTAAAACCTAGTTTTATCGTTCATAAATATGTATAAACATGATTTTGAGTTCATTTAATTGAAAATTTTGAAAAATTTCACTAGAATTGGGTAGTCAGTATATAAGACTAGGGCTATTCTTTATTATCAGAGAGCACTAGATTCTAATACAACTACTGCTTTACTAGTATTTTTAATGGTAACCAAGTGTATAAAGTAAAATTTTAAAATTCGAAAGAATTTAACCCCTTCCCACACTTAAGATCTTGCAATGCCCTCATTTGCAAGAAATCAGTAACAATTTAAATTATTGAGGGTGATTTGTGTGAAAATGATTAAATTTTACCAAAGTTTCCAAACATTTTGGCGTTTGTTTGCTGAATGATAAATGGTGCACATCATTTGTTCATTCCGTCTTGTTGTTATTTCACATATATTTTGCATCTTGTCGTCAAAATTAGTTGCTTTTGCTGAACTTAATGCCAGTCTTTGAAAATGCGTTGTTTTACCCTGTTGTGTAAATAAGATAAACTGCAAACATATATACATATTTTTGAAGTTTGGTATATTACCCCACATTCAAAAATTATTAAAATCTAAGAATAAAAGTTAGACAATTATAAAAACTATTACAATATTAGCAAAAGTATTAAACGTATCAATCATTACAAATTACAAAATAAATAAAACTAAGTATACTAGGGATGATACTAGTACCAATAGGGGTTCCAGGCATAACCATAGGTGCTATAGAATGCTTCGGCAGGGTTATACGTAGGATACGGTGGTTGCATCTCTATAGACCAGGGAGGGAAGATGGGTTTCGGTGTAGGAATATAGTTTCTACCTATATGTTGGCAATGAGCTATGATTTGGTTCTGATGAACTTGCCAATCTTCAAATGCTCTCTGTCTAGCATTTTCGTACTCCTGTGAAGCTATAAACCTTTGCATTTCTTGCATCTCATTCCCCCCTCCTACATTACCTTGCTGTTGGTTTCTCTCAACCTGTGGATGTCTACCATGGTATGGTACTGCGGCGTTATTTCGCCTCTTCAAAACTTTCGCACCATGGTATACATTTAAACCTATAGTATCTCGGGGTTCTGGTTCTTCTACTAATAATCCCCCCCGACTTATATCCACACCGAGATATTCACCAATCAAAGTAATAAAAATACCACCTCCTATTATGCTATGCGGTCTCATCCCCCGAACCATAGCTGATAAATAATAACCAACACAATACGATATACTTACAGCGCTTTGTGGGTCTCGAATACACATATGGTAAAACAAATCCTGTTCATTTACCTTTTCCTTGTTCTTACCCCTTTGTGTAATCAAATTAGCTAAAAACCTATGAATCACTCTTAATTCGACTCTATCTATATCCAAATAAGAGTAATTTCCCCCTTTGAAACGGTGATGGCTTGTCATTTGACTCCACACACCGTGTGTATCAAAATTTTCATCTATCTTTCTACCGTTTAGTATCAACCCTCTACATTCGGCAGATGCTAACTCCTCAGACGTATATATACGTAAAGCCTGAGCCATGTCCAGTAAAGACATGTGGCGCATCGAACCGCCTAACAAAAATCTAATAAAAGAATGATCGGTTAAACTAGCTACCCAATCATTCAACTCTATACTACACAACAATTCTTCACACCATACTTTATATACAGGTCTACGCATGGTGAATAAATGTACCCAGTCATTAAAAGTAAAATTACCATACCTCTGTACAAGTAATTCCCTAATTGGCCCGGCCAATTCTACAGCTTCTAAGGGTCCCCATTCTATGACCCTCGGTACCTCAACAACCTTAGAATGAAGAGTATGCAAACCCCTTTGGTATTTTGGATAATCTATCCAAAGTCTGTCAAATCTCAGGTTCGGGTGCAACTCTTCCAAGTGCATATCAGAAAAGGTCATGACTGGATGAGGTATATCCTGCTTGTAGTAGTTATCCACCTCCTGTTGTTCCGCATTCTCAGCAGGAGCATTGCGGGCTTGGGATGAAGATTCACCCCTTTCAGTCTGCAAAACACATCAAACACAATTTTTGTGCATCCATATATGCATTAGTGTCAGCAAAATCATCAATTAAAATAATTACAATGACATGATCAATTTATATCAAACTTAAGCTCATTTTCACATTTTTATCAAATCTACACTTTTTCAAATAAGCATATACGAAAATGTTCGCCAAGTTCATAAGCATTTAACTCAAATAACATGTCAAAATAATCATTACTAGCAATTAAACAAGTCTCAAATGGCATTATCTCTCAAAAATCAAGTTCATGAATTTTAGACTTTGAAAAAGTCCACTTTAATTCTCAAAATCATGTTTAGGCTCAAAGTTTGGATCATTTAACTACCTAAACATGTTACACTACTTAATTTAGCAACAATTCATGACAAAAATCGGCCATAACCTGTTTATATCAAAAAGCCCCAAATTTGCTCAAGAACACAAACCCTAGATTACTCAAAATTTGAAGTTTAAGGCTTCTAATCATGTTAAACAGCATCAATCTAGGTTATACAAGCATAATACATAAACAATTTAAGCATAATTACACTAAAAAGCATCAAAATCAAATTGGGGAAAAAATTGCTCAAGAACACCAAATTTCGGATTAAATGGTGTTTAGGTGTAGAAATTTACCGTTTTTCTTGAGTAATTCCTAGATAGCATCCTTCTCAACATGATTTTAGTAAAAGATTTGGTGATTAACGGTTAAAAATTGTGATTTTGGGGGTGTTTTTGGGTGTTTTTTCGGAGTATTTCGCAGTGTTTTCGTTTTTGGGGGTGTGGACTGATCAGTTTGCAGCTCTTTTTATTTTTTCTGTATTTCGGTCCTCCCGCGACTCGCGGCATTTAAGCCTTCAAACTTCGCGAGTCGCGGAGTTTGCTATTTTTTTTTTTTTTTATAATCATTAACTTATAAAACAATTAAGTACTTAATTTTAAAATTTTGTTTCCCTTGTTATTTAGGACGAGGTCGTTTCGGATCGATGTCCTAGTCTGTCCCTCGACAAAATTTTAAAATTTTTCTTTTTGTAGCGATTATTTTAAAAGCTAAGATTTTTGGTTTTTTAATATTTTTGGTATACTTTAATTCAATAAGATTAAAAATAATGATAAAAAAAGTTCTCGTCCCTCCCTTGGGTAAAGCAATTTCGGTTCAAAGACCTAGTCTTCAACTTACGACGAATTTTAAAAATCATATTTTTAACTTAATGAGATAAAGTAAATTTTTGTTTTTAAATTCACACAACTTAAATATAAAATTCAAAATTAATATTAAAAATTCACACCAAACTTAAAATTTGAAATGCATAAAATTAAAAATTCATATTTTAAAAATTAAAAATTCACACCAAACTTAATTTAAAAATTCATATTATAAATTCACACAAAACTTATATTAATTTTTCAAATATTTACAATTTTAAAAATATTGTTTTTACAAAGTTTACAATATTAATTTAAGATTTAAATATTAATTTTAAAAACATGGTAAAAATAAAATTAAAAATCTTTTTGTCTTTTTATCCCACTTTAATCAATCAAATATTATCAAAAATATGCGCCCCTCTTTTCGGTAAAGTAATTTCGGTTCCAAGACCTAATTTAACTCATGACGAATTTTTGAAATATTTTGGGTTGATTGTTTAAAGATATTTATACCTTAAGAATAAACGTTAAATTTCGCAGTGATGTAATAAATTTTTGAATGATATCAATAATTTCGGTCGCCAAACCTAATTTTATTTAATACCAATTTAATACTTTATAGCGAACAAATTAGCGTTTATCATCAAAAGGTTAAAAAAAAAAAAAAACTGTACAGACTTACCTGTGAAATAGATTTCTTAGTTATATGATCTATCCCATTCATAAGATAGTCGATTTAATTGGTTTTCCATAGCTACATAGGCGTAACCTCGAGCATTCAGTGTCTTTTCTTCTAAACATATGAACGGTCCGTCTCTGCATAAAGTAACAAATTCGGTATTTGAATAGGTTTTATTATTTGAACATTTACCTCCATGTGACCATTTTCCGCATTTGTGACATCGTTCTAGGTGTCGTGCTCTTCTTTTCGCTGCGGATTTTGATTTTCCTTTACCAAATTGTAACTTATTATCTTCGCATCTAGATTCTTTTCTAACTCTGTCCATTCTTTCTTTGATTACTGATACTAATTCACTCGGTAGTATGTCATTATTTCGTTTAGTGATCAAAGCGTGTAGCATTAGACCATGGTTTAGTTCACAGGCAGTCTTCATTTTGTAAAAACCTAAAAAAAATTAAAAATTCAGAATGGGGGGAGAAGACTAGTTCTTTAGGGTCTGCTAGGGAAAGACCATTTGGGTTCCATTTTCGAGAACTACACGAAAACAGACAATCTAACTCTAACAGAAATACATATTATCCTTTAAAGACTTGATTCTCCCCACACTTAGTTAGCTGTGGTGTCGAAATTGTGATTAACTTCGTTGTCGACTTCCATCGGACCATGTATGTAATGTTTAACTCTGTGACCATTAACTTTAAATTCAATCCCATTTGAATTTATTAATTCTATCGTTCCGTATGGGAAAACTCTTTTGACTATGAATGGTCCAGACCATCTTGATTTCAATTTTCCAGGAAATAGCTTGAATCGTGAATTGAAAAGAAGAACTCTGTCTCCTTCTTTAAATTCTTTTGAACTTCTGATTCTTTTATCATGCCATTTCTTCGTTCTTTCTTTATAGATTAACGAATTTTCGTATGCTTCATGTCTTAATTCTTCTAATTCGTTTAGTTGACTTAATCATAGACGTCCGGCTTCATGTATATCAAGATTACATGTCTTCAAAGCCCAAAAAACTTTGTGTTCAATTTCTACTGGAAGATGACATGCTTTTCCATAAACAAGTCTAAAAGGTGTGGTTCCAATTGGAGTTTTGTAGGCTGTTCTAAAAGCCCAGAGTGCATCCTCCAATTTAATGGACCATTCCTTCGTATTTGATCCTACGGTTTTCTCTAGAATACGTTTTAAAGCTCGGTTGGTATTTTCAACTTGTCCAGTTGTTTGTGGATGATATGCGGTGGAGATTTTATGAGTTACTCCATATCTTTTAAGAACTTTCTCAAGTTGATTATTACAGAAATGAGTACCCCGATCACTTATTAAAGCTTTCGGTGTTCCAAACCTTGCAAAAAGACGTTTTAAAAAGTTGACTACAACTCGTGCATCGTTAGTTGGGAGAGCTTGTGCTTCCGCCCATTTAGATACATAATCAATGGCTACAAGTATATATAGATTATTATGAGATTTTGGAAATGGACCCATAAAGTCAATACCCCAAATGTCAAATACTTCACATACTTGGATGACATTTTGTGGCATTTCATCACGTTGACTTATTTTTCCGGCCCTTTGACAAGCATCACAGGATTTGCAAAGAAGGTGTGCGTCTTTGTAAATTGTAGACCAATAGAATCCAGCATCATAAACTTTTCTTGCTGTTAGTTGAGGCCCATTATGCCTTCCTGTTGGTCCTGTGTGACAATGGTTTAATATTTTACTAGCTTCATCTCCAAATACACATCGGCGTATTATTCCATCGGGACAACTTTTAAACAGATGTGGATCTTCCCAAAAATAGTGTTTTATATCACTGAAGAATTTCTTTCGTCTTTGGTACGATAATCCTTTTTCAAGGAATCCACAAACTAAGTAGTTTGCATAGTCTGCAAACCATGGTATTTCTTTATAATCTATCTTCAATAGATATTCATCAGGAAAGTTGTCTTGTATGGCCGATTCATTTAGAACTTCTAATTTGGGATTTTCTAGACGAGAAAGATGATCAGCGGCGAGATTTTCTGCTCCTCTTTTATCTCGGATTTCAATATCAAACTCTTGTAAGAGTAAGATCCAACGGATTAATCTTGGTTTAGCATCTTGTTTTGAAAATAAGTATCTAAGAGCAGAATGGTCGGTATAGACCACCGTTTTTGCTAGAACGAGATATGATCGAAATTTGTCAAAAGCAAAGACAATAGCAAGGAGTTCTTTTTCAGTAGTTGTATAGTTCGTTTGTGCTCCTTGTAACGTCTTACTAGCATAATATATAGGTTGAAATCGTTTTTCAATCCTTTGTCCTAAAACGGCTCCCATTGCAAAATCACTTGCATCGCACATTAGTTCAAATGGTAGATTCCAATTTGGTGTTATCATGATTGGCGCATTAGTGAGTTTCTCTTTAAGAATATTAAAAGATTTGATACACTCATCTGAAAAGATGAATGGAGCATCCTTTTCTAGGAGTTTATTCATAGGAGTGGCAATTTTAGAAAAATCTTTTATGAAACGTCGGTAAAAACCGGCATGCCCTAGAAAACTCCTAACTCCTCTAACATTGGTGGGATGTGGAAGTTTAGCAATTACATCTACTTTAGCTCTATCCACTTCAATTCCTTCTTTTGAAATTTTATGTCCAAGAACGATGCCTTCTTTAACCATGAAATGGCATTTCTCTCAATTAAGTACTAGATTTGATTGTTCGCATCTAAGAAGCATTCGTTCCAGATTAACTAGACATGATTCAAATGTATCACCGAAGACTGAAAAGTCATCCATGAATACTTCCATGCATTCTTCTATCATGTCGTGAAAAATCGCCATCATACACCTTTGAAAGGTTGCAGGGGCGTTGCAAAGTCCAAATGGCATGCGTTTGTAAGCAAAAGTACCATAAGGGCACGTGAATGTGGTTTTCTCTTGATCTTCTGGTGCTATTGGAATTTGAAAATATCCGGAAAATCCATCTAGAAAACAATAGTAACTATTTCCGACTAATCTTTCCAACATTTGATCTATGAAAGGTAAGGGAAAGTGATCTTTTCTGGTGGTGTCATTTAATTTTCTATAATCAATACACACACGCCATCCTGTTACAGTCCTAGTAGGAATAAGCTCATTTTTCTCATTTGTAATGACAGTCATGCCACCCTTCTTAGGTACGCATTGAACTAGGCTTACCCATGGACTATCAGAGATTGGATAAATTAGACCTGCTTCTAGCAGTTTAATAATCTCTTTTTAACTACATCTGGCATATTAGGATTTAGTCTTCGTTGGCGTTGCATATACGTTTTATGACCTTCTTCCATAAGGATTTTATGTGTGCAATACGAAGGACTTATTCCTTTAATATCATGAATCTTCCATGCAATGGCTGGTTTATGAGCTTTCAACACAGAAATGAGTTGTGATTTCTCATTTTTAGTAAGAGAAGACGATATTATTACAGGTAATTCAGATTCACCATGTAAATAAGCGTATTCCAAATGGTTTGGAAGTGGCTTTAACTCTAATTTCGGAGGTTCTTCTATCGATGATTTATATCGATATTTGTCTTCTTCTTTTAGCATTTGAATTTCTTCTGTTGTTGGTTCATATCCATTAGCTATAAGTGTAGCTAACATTTCAGCTTCATCAATTGGTTCATTACCTTCTCCTAAAGAACATTCTCCTGTTCCTTGTAATTCTGGAAATTCTTCTAATAATTCTGCATGTGCATCTATAGTTTGAATATAATAGCATGTATCATCTGCAGATTATGGTTGTTGCATTGCTCTATCAACTGAAAAGGTAACACTCTCATCCTCTATACTTAAGGTCAGTTTCTTACTGATTATGCTAAAAATGAACATATATTTCATAGCATTATTCCTCAAGAAAGACAAGCTTTTAGTTGCAATTGTTCTATTTACAAGTGATATTCGTTTAAATAATAAAAGGTGAAGACAAAAGACAGATTCGACGAATTGAAGACGCAAACGACCAAAAAGCTAAAAAGAACAAAAGACAATCAAAAAGGTTCCAATTATTGATAAGAAACGTCTCGAAATCACAAGAGTACAAGATTCAAAACGCAAAGTACAAGATATTAAATTGTACGCGAGGACGTTCGAAAATCCGGAACCGGGACCAGAGTCAACTCTTAACGCTCGACGCAACGGACTAAAAATTACAAGTTAACTATGTATATAAATATAATATAATATATAATTAATTATATTAATTATATATATATTATATATATATTATTAAAACCGTCGGCAGCAAGAAACTCCAAGGGTGTGAGCTGTAAATACATCCTCCGCGACTCGCGGAGTTTGAAGGGGATTTTGCCGCGAGTCGCGGAGCCCCAATTTTCAACTCTGGCTATAAAGCAAACCGAATTCTGATCAAATTTCATAATCTTTTTCTTCTCTTATCATACGTAAAACTTATATATATATATATATAATTTATATTTTAATTTTAATTTTAATTCTAATAATAAGGGTATGTTAGCGAATGTTGTAAGGGTGTAAGTCGAAATTCTGTCCGTGTAACGCTACGCTATTTTTAATCATTGTAAGTTATGTTCAACCTTTTTATATTAATGTCTCGTAGCTAAGTTATTATTATGCTTATTTAAAACGAAGTAATCATGATGTTGGGCTAATTACTAAAATTGGGTAATTGGGCTTTGTACCATAATTGGGGTTTGGACAAAAGAACGACACTTGTGGAAATTAGACTATGGGCTATTAATGGGCTTTATATTTGTTTAACTAAATGAAAGTTTGTTAATGTTAATATAAAGATTTACAATTGGGCGTCCCTATAAATTACCATATACACTCGATCGGACACGATGGGCGGGGTATTTATATGTACGAATAATCGTTCATTTAACCGGACACGGGAATGGATTAATAGCCACTAGAATAATTAAAACAGGGGTGAAATTACATTCAAGGGTAATTGGTGTAATTGTTAACAAAGTGGTAAAACCTTGGTTTACACGCAGTCGATAACCTGGTGTATTCATTAAACAAAGTATTAAAACCTTGTTACAATTCGAATCCCCAATTAGTTGGAATATTTAACTTCGGGTATAATAATAATTTGACAAGGACATTTGCAATTTATATTTATGACTGATGGACTGTTATGGACAAAAACCAGACGGACATATTGAATAATCCAGGACAAAGGACAATTAACCCATGGGCATAAAACTAAAATCAACACGTCAAACATCATGATTACGGAAGTTTAAATAAGCATAATTCTTTTATTTCATATTTAATTTCCTTTATTTTATATTTAATTGCACTTCTAATTATCGCACTTTTATTTATTGTTATTTAATCGCAATTTTATTTTCTCGCACTTTTATTATTCGCAATTTCATTATCGTTATTTACTTTACGCTTTAATTTAAGTCTTGTATTTATTTTATATTTTACATTAGGTTTTAACTGCGACTAAAGTCTTAAAATCGACAAACCGGTCATTAAACGGTAAAAACCCCCTTTATAATAATAATATTACTTATATATATTTGTATTTTTATAAAAGTAAACTAATATAGCGTTGAGCTTTGTTTAAAGATTTCCCTGTGGAACGAACCGGACTTACTAAAAACTACACTACTGTACGATTAGGTACACTGCCTATAAGTGTTGTAGCAAGGTTTAAGTATATCCATTCTATAAATAAATAAATATCTTGTGTAAAATTGTATCGTATTTAATAGTTTTTCCTAGTAAAATATAAACTATTTTATATACTACCCAGCTGGACATCAAGTATTTTTGGCGCCGCTGCCGGGGAAACACCGAAGCGAAACGTCAATATAAAAAAAAATATTTTTAAGTTTTAATTAGTTTTTGTTATATATATTTTTGTTTAAAAATTATAAAAATTTAAAAAGATATAAAAAAAATTAAAAAATCTTTTAAAACCGAAAAAAAAAAGTATTTTAAATATATTTTTAAGTTTTTCTTTTATTTTTACAAAATTATAAAGTATTTTAAGTTTATTTTTAGTTTTTAAAATTAAGTTTTATTTTAATTATATATATATATTTATCTTTTAAATAGAAAACATAAAATAAAAAAATAAAAAAAAAATAAAAAAAAACGCGTAAAAATTATCAGCTGTCAACTGAATTTCTGAACCCCGCGACTCGCGGGGTTTTCCTCATTAATCACCGCAACTCGCGGAGATACTCTGACACGCGACAGGAAGCCCTAAACCAGCATTAATTACGGGATATTATTAATTATAATTATTATTTAACCTAATTATTATTATTATTATTATTATTAGTTTTAGTTTTATTTTTACTTTTTATTTATTTATGTATTTAGTATTAATTAGTTTTATTAAATTGTAAAATTTGTAGTTTTATTAAATAAATAATATAAAAATAATATTTTTATAAATATTGTACTTTTTACAACTTTTTGTATATTTTTATATTTTGTCCCTTTTTAATCGTTGTAGCGTAATATTTGTATTTTTCGCTCATATTTAATTTTAAACTTAGTTTTTGCTATAGTTATTTTTACTCCTAGATTTTTAGGCTTTGCCATAGAATTCCTAAGTACTTTTTCTTTAGACTAAGATTTAGGTGCTTTAGAATTTTGCGACGCCTTTTTAAGTTTTAGTTTCTTTTTAAATTATTTCCATTTGGGATTTAGTTTTTCTTGTAAGCTTTAATATTTTTAGACACCTTTTACTATGTACCAATTATCATTCCAATTAGTAATTTCAATTTGCGATTATAATTTTAAGTTAGTTGTAGTAATAAGGTTAGGTTAGTTAAGTATTTTTAAGTTTTGATAAGTTTCTTTTATTTTTCCGTCACCTTTTATTTTTCAACCATTTTTTCTTTTTCAACCTTTTTCGACGAACTCTTTTTCTCTCTTATTTCTCGCTATTCTAGTTTTAGGACATAAATTTTTATTCTACTTCTTATCTAAATTTCTTAAAATAACGAAAATTTATTTTAAGTGGTTAAATTAATAGACATCAAAATTTTCTGGTTCGTAGTAATAGTTGGATTTGTACGTGGACCGGGTTATTGGAGCCAAACAGTCCTCAATTATATTGAGACCAAACGAATCCTGCCCCTCTGCTGCATCTTTTGGCTATTCGAAACGTGGGCAAAATCAGAAAAGTCTATTGATTGGATAACTTATTATAATTTTTCTTTCCTTTTTAAAACTAATAGGATATTCAGTGAATGCACCGAGCAAGAGGTTCATCACCTTTTGTACGTTCACCACCTGTAACTCGATCAAGACATCGTTTAACAAATATAACCGCCGTTGATTTTTCTTTAGAATCGTCATCCAGTCGACCAAGTACTTCAGTTCAAATTTCCGATAATCCATTTTTTGAACCCGACCTCACAATTGAGAATCCAGAAAATATTCAGGAACGGTTCGTAGATCCTGAACCACTAAACTTTCCTCCGGAACCACCAATCATTCAAACAGAGATTGTTGAGGAACGAACCATTAAATCAGAATCATCTAGTGATACCGATTCAACAAATTCAATTATGGAGAATCTGGAACCTTTAAGTATGGAAGACCGAATGAGAGCTAAACGCACTGGCCAAGGTCACGCAATTACTCATCCAGACATTAATGCGCCAGATTATGAAATCAAAGGACAAATTCTACACATGGTGACTAATCAATGCCAATTTAGTGGTGCGCCGAAGGAAGATCCAAATGAACATCTACGTACCTTTAATAGGATCTGCACACTATTTAAAATCCGAGAAGTGGAGGATGAACAGATATATCTCATGTTATTTCCCTGGACTTTAAAGGGAGAAGCCAAAGATTGGTTGGAATCGTTACCTGAAGGGGCGATTGATACATGGGACGTTTTAATTGACAAATTTCTTAAACAATTCTTTCCTGCATCTAAAGCCGTAAGACTTCAAGCAGAAATTGTTACGTTCACACAGAAGCCAAATGAAACTCTATATGAGGCGTGGACAAGATATGGAAAGTTATTAAGAGGATGTCCGCAACATGGTTTAGACACCTGTCAAATAGTACAAATATTCTACCGAGGATGCGACATCACTACAAGAAAAGACATAGATATAGCAGCTGGTGGTTCTATTATGAAGAAAACCGAAACTGATGCTTACAAAATTATTGATAACACTGCTTCCCACTCACATGAGTGGCACCAAGAAAAAGATATCATTAGATCATCTAAAGCAGCTAGAGCCGATTCTAGCCATGACTTAGATTCCATTTCGGCAAAGATAGATGCTTTCGAGAGACGAATGGAAAAGATGACTAAAGATATTCATGCTATACGAATTAGTTGTGAGCAGTGTGGAGGACCACATTTGACAAAAGATTGTCTCAGTATTGAATTAACAATGGAACAAAGAGAGAATATTTCATACATAAACCAAAGGCCTGGAAATAATTATCAGAATAATTATCAACCGCCAAGACCGATTTACAATCAAAACCAGAATTATAACCGAAATATTCCATACAACAACCAACAAGGTCCTAGCAATCAACAAGTATCCAATAATACTTACAATCAGCAAAGACCGAATTTTCAAAACAAACCACCACAACAAACAGATGATAAAAAGCCGAATTTAGAAGATATGATGACGAAGCTAGTTGAAACTCAAACACAGTTTTTCACATCTCAGAAACAAACAAATGAACAAAATGCTCAAGCATTTAGAAATCAACAAGCTTCTATTCAAAATCTGGAACAAGAAGTAAGTAACCTAGCAAGGTTAATAGGTGAAAGAAAACCGGGAAGTCTACCTAGTGATACAAATGCTAACCCCCGGAATGAAACAGCTAAAGCTATTACCACAAGAAGTGGTACAACACTTAAATCACCTGAAATACCCGTAACTTCTGATGAAACTATTCCTACTCCACAAGAACCACAACCTGATCAAGATAAGGAAAAAGAACCGGTAGTTGAAAAGGTTAATGAAGATAACACAGTTAAGGATAAACCTTATGTTAAACCATACCAACCACCACTTCCTTACCCGAGTAAAATGAAGAAAGAAAAACTTGAAGCCGAGCAATCCAAATTTTTGGATATGTTTAAACAGATAAATGTAAATCTTCCTTTCATTGATGTGATTTCAGGAATGCCAAGATATGCTAAATTCTTGAAAGATCTAATCACGAATAGAAAGAAAATGGAAGAACTCTCGGCTGTTACTATGAATGCTAATTGTTCAGCAGTGCTGTTGAATAAGATACCAGAAAAACTATCTGATCCAGGAAGTTTCACAATTCCATGTTTTCTGGGTAGTCTTAGTTCAATAGAAGCATTGGCAGACTTAGGTGCTAGTAGAAATCTAATGCCGTATTCACTATACGCTAAACTAGACCTTGTAGAATTGAAACCAACCAGAATAAGCATACAACTAGCCGATAGATCAATAAAATATCCTAGAGGGATAATGGAGAACATGCTAGTTAAAGTTGGTACTTTAGTATTTCCAGTAGATTTTGTTGTTTTGGACATGGAAGAAGATTCTCAAGTTCCTCTCATATTAGGAAGACCATTCTTAAACACAGCTAAAGCAATGATAGACGTGTTCGGTAAGAAACTGACCCTAAGTATAGAGGATGAGAGTGTTACCTTTTCAGTGGATAGAGCAATGCAACAACCACAATCTGCAGATGATACATGTTATTATATTCAAACTATAGATGCACATGCAGAATTATTAGAAGAATTTCCAGAATTACAAGGAACAGGAGAATGTTTTTTAGGAGAAGGTAATGAACCAATTGATGAAGCTGAAATGTTAGCTACACTTATAGCTAATGGATATGAACCAACAACAGAAGAAATTCAAATGCTAAAAGAAGAAGACAGATATCGATATAAATCATCGATAGAAGAACCTCCGAAATTAGAGTTAAAGCCACTTCCAAACCATTTAGAATATGCTTATTTACATGGTGAATCTGAATTACCTGTAATAATATCGTCTTCTCTTACTGAAAATGAGAAATCACAACTCATTTCTGTGTTGAAAGCTCATAAAACAGCCATTGCATGGAAGATTCATGATATTAAAGGAATAAGTCCTTCGTATTGCACACATAAAATCCTTATGCAAGAAGGTTATAAAACGTATGTGCAACGCCAACGAAGACTAAATCCTAATATGCAAGATGTAGTTAAGAAAGAGATTATTAAACTGCTAGATGCAGGTTTGATATATCCAATCTCTGATAGTCCATGGGTAAGCCCAGTTCAATGCGTACCTAAGAAGGGTGGCATGACTGTCATTACAAATGAGAAAAATGAGCTTATTCCTACTAGGACTGTAACAGGATGGCGTGTATGTATTGATTATAGAAAATTAAATGACGCCACCAGAAAAGATCACTTTCCCTTACCTTTCATAGATCAAATGTTGGAAAGATTAGCCGGAAATAGTTACTATTGTTTTCTAGATGGATTTTCCGGATATTTTCAAATTCCAATAGCACCCGAAGATCAAGAGAAAACCACATTCACGTGCCCTTATGGTACTTTTGCTTACAAACGCATGCCATTTGGACTTTGTAACGCCCCTGCAACCTTTCAAAGGTGTATGATGGCGATTTTTCACGACATGATAGAAGAATGCATGGAAGTATTCATGGATGACTTTTCAGTCTTCGGTGATACATTTAAATCATGTCTAGTTAATCTGGAACGAATGCTAATTAGATGCGAAAAATCAAATCTAGTACTTAATTGGGAGAAATGCCATTTCATGGTTAAAGAAGGCATCGTTCTTGGACATAAAATTTCAAAAGAAGGAATTGAAGTGGATAGAGCTAAAGTAGATGTAATTGCTAAACTTCCACATCCCACCAACGTTAGAGGAGTTAGGAGTTTTCTAGGGCATGCCGGTTTTTACCGACGTTTTATAAAAGATTTTTCTAAAATTGCCACTCCTATGAATAAACTCATAGAAAAGGATGCGCCATTCATCTTTTCAGATGAGTGTATCAAATCCTTTAATATTCTCAAAGAAAAACTCACTAATGCACCGATCATGATAACACCAAATTGGAATCTACCATTTGAACTAATGTGCGATGCAAGTGATTTTGCAATGGGAGCCGTTTTAGGACAAAGGATTGAAAAAAGATTTCAACCTATATATTATGCTAGTAAGACGTTACAAGGAGCACAAACGAACTATACAACTACTGAAAAAGAACTCCTTGCTATTGTCTTTGCTTTTGACAAATTTCGATCATATCTCGTTCTAGCAAAAACAGTGGTCTATACCGACCATTCTGCTCTTAGATACCTATTTTCAAAACAAGATGCTAAACCAAGATTAATCCGTTGGATCTTACTCTTACAAGAGTTTGATATTGAAATCCGAGATAAAAGAGGAGCAGAAAATCTCGCCGCTGATCATCTTTCTCGTCTTGAAAATCCCGAATTAGAAGTTCTAAATGAATCAGCCATACAAGACAACTTTCCTGATGAATATCTATTGAAGATAGATTATAAAGAAATCCCATGGTTTGCAGACTATGCAAACTACTTAGTTTGTGGATTCCTTGAAAAAGGATTATCATACCAAAGACGAAAGAAATTCTTCAGTGATATAAAACACTATTTCTGGGAAGATCCACATCTGTTTAAAAGTTGTCCCGATGGAATAATACGCCGATGTGTATTTGGAGATGAAGCTAGTAAAATTTTAAACCATTGTCACACAGGACCAACAGGAGGGCATTATGGGCCTCAACTAACAGCAAGAAAAGTTTATGAAGCTGGATTCTATTGGCCTACAATTTACAAAGACGCACACCTTCTTTGCAAATCCTGTGATGCATGTCAAAGGGCCGGAAAAATAAGTCAACGTGATGAAATGCCACAAAATGTCATCCAAGTATGTGAAGTATTTGACATTTGGGGTATTGACTTTATGGGTCCATTTCCAAAATCTCATAATAATCTATATATACTCGTAGCCATTGATTATGTATCTAAATGGGCGGAAGCACAAGCTCTCCCAACTAACGATGCACGAGTTGTAGTCAACTTTTTAAAACGTCTTTTTGCAAGGTTTGGAACACCGAAAGCTTTAATAAGTGATCGGGGTACTCATTTATGTAATAATCAACTTGAGAAAGTTCTTAAAAGATATGGAGTAACTCATAAAATCTCCACCGCATATCATCCACAAACAAGTGGACAAGTTGAAAATACCAACCGAGCTTTAAAACGTATTCTAGAGAAAACCGTAGGATCAAATCCGAAGGAATGGTCCATTAAATTGGAGGATGCACTCTGGGCTTTTAGAACAGCCTACAAAACTCCAATTGGAACCACACCTTTTAGACTTGTTTATGGAAAAGCATGTCATCTTCCAGTAAAAATTGAACACAAAGCATTTTGGGCTTTGAAAACATGTAATCTTGATTTACATGAAGCCGGACGTCTACGATTAAGTCAACTAAACGAATTAGAAGAATTAAGACATGAAGCATACGAAAATTCGTTAATCTATAAAGAAAGAACGAAGAAATGGCATGATAAAAGAATCAGAAGTTCAAAAGAATTTAAAGAAGGAGACAGAGTTCTTCTTTTCAATTCACGATTCAAGCTATTTCCTGGAAAATTGAAATCAAGATGGTCTGGACCATTCATAGTCAAAAGAGTTTTCCCATACGGAACGATAGAATTAATAAATTCAAATGGGATTGAATTTAAAGTTAATGGTCACAGAGTTAAACATTACATACATGGTCCGATGGAAGTCGACAACGAAGTTAATCACAATTTCGATACCACAGCTAACTAAGTGTGGGGAGAATCAAGTCTTTAAAGGATAATATGTATTTCTGTTAGAGTTAGATTGTCTGTTTTCGTGTAGTTCTCGAAAATGGAACACGTATGGTCTTTCCCTAGCAGACCCTAAAGAACTAGTCTTCTCCCCCCATTCTGAATTTTTATTTTTCTTAGGTTTTTACGAAATGAAGACTGCCTGTGAACTAAACCATGGTCTAATGCTACACGCTTTGATCACTAAACGTAATAATGACATACTACCGAGTGAATTAGTATCAGTAATCAGAGAAAGAATGGACGGAGTTAGAAAAGAATCCAGATGCGAAGATAATAAGTTACAATTTGGTAAAGGAAAATCAAAATCCGCAGCGAAAAGAAGAGCACGACACCTAGAAAGATGTCACAAATGCGGAAAATGGTCACATGGAGGTAAATGTTCAAATAATCAAACCTATTCAAATACCGAATTTGTTACTTTATGCAGAGACGGACCGTTCATATGTTTAGAAGAAAAGACAATGAATGCTCGAGGTTACGCCTATGCAGCCATGGAAAACCAATTAAACCGACTATCTTATGAATATAATAGATCATATAACTAAGAAATCTATTTCACAGGTATGTATGTACAGTTTTTATTTTTATTTTTATTTTTAACCTTTTGATAATAAACGCTAATTTGTTCGCTAAAAAGTATTAAATTGGTATTAAATAAAATTAGGTTTGGCGACCGAAATTATTGATATCATTCAAAAATTTATTACATCACTGCGAAATTTAACGTTTATTCTTAAGGTATAAATATTTTTAATCAATCAACCCAAAATATTTCAAAAATTCGTCATGAGTTAAATTAGGTCTTGGAACCGAAATTACTTTACCGAAAAGAGGGGCGCATATTTTTGATAATATTTGATTGATTAAAGTGGGATAAAAAGACAAAAAGATTTTTAATTTTATTTTTACCATGTTTTTAAAATTAATATTTAAATCTTAAATTAATATTGTAAACTTTATAAAAACAATATATTTAAAATTGTAAATATTTGAAAAATTAATATAAGTTTGATATGAATTTATGAATTTTTAAATTAAGTTTGGTATGAATTTTTAATTTTTAAAATATGAATTTTTAATTTTATGCATTTCAAATTTTAAGTTTGGTGTGAATTTTTAATAATAATTTTGAATTTTATATTTAAGTTGTGTGAATTTAAAAACAAAAATTTACTTTATCTCATTATTTTTAAAAACCGAAATTGCTTTACCCGAGGGAGGGACGAGAACTTTTATTATCATTATTTTTAATCTTATTGAATTAAAGTATGCCAAAAACATTGAAAAAAAAACAAAAATCTTAGCTTTTAAAACAATCGCTACAAAAAGACAAATTTTAAAATTTTGTCGAAGGACGGACTAGGACATCGATCCGAAACGACCTCGTTCTAAATAACAAGGGAAACAAAATTTTAAAATTAAATACTTAATTGTTTTATAAGTTAAAGATTATATTAAAAAAAAAAAAAAAAGCAAACTCCGCGACTCGCGGAGTTTGAAGTGCAAACCTCCGCGACTCGCGGAGGGACCAAAACCCAGAAAAAAAAAAATAGCTGAACGATCAGTTCACTCCCCACACAAAAACAACTCGAAAAATACTGCAAAAACACTGCGAAAAAAACCCGAAAAACAACCCCAAAAATCCCAATTTTTAACCGTTAATCACCAAATCTTTTGCTAAAATCATGTTGAGAAGGATGATATCTAAGAATTACTCAAGAAAAACGGTAAATTTCTACACCTAAACACCATTAATTCGAAATTAGGTGTTCTTGAGCTATTTTTTCCCCAATTTGATTTTGATGCTTTTTAGTGTAATTAGACTTAAATTGTTTATGTATTATGCTTGTATAACCTAGATTGATGCTGTTTAACATGATTAGAAGCCTTAAACTTCAAATTTTGAATAATCTAGGGTTTGTGTTCTTGAGCAAATTTGGGGCTTTTTGATATAAACAGGTTATGGCCGATTTTTGTCATGAATTGTTGCTAAATTGAGTAGTGTAACATGTCTAGGTAGTTAAATGATCCAAACTTTGAGCCTAAACATGATTTTGAGAATTAAAGTGGACTTTTTCAAGTCCAAAATTCATGAACTTGATTTTTGAAAGATAATGCCATTTGAGACTTGTTTATTTGCTAGTAATGATTATTTTGACATGTTATTTGAGTTGAATGCTTATGAACTTGGCGAAAATTTTCGTATATGCTTATTTGAAAAAGTGTAGATTTGATAAAAATGTGAAAATAAGCTTAAGTTTGATATAAATTGATAATGTCATTGTAATTATTTTGATTGATGATTTTGCTGACACTAATGCATATTTGGATGCACAAAATTTGTGTTTGATGTGTTTTGCAGAATGAAAGGGGTGAATCTTCATCCCAAGCCCGCCATGCTCCTGCTGAGAATTTGGACCAACAGGAGGTAGATAACTACTACAAGCAGGATGTACCTCATCCAGTCATGACCTTTTCCGATATGCATTTGGAAGAGTTGCACCCGAACCTGAGATTTGACAGACTTTGGATAGATTATCCAAAATATCAACGGGGTTTGCATACTCTTCATTCCAAGGTTGTTGAGGTACCGAGGGTCATAGAATGGGGACCCTTAGAAGCTGTAGAATTGGCCGGGCCAATTAGGGAATTACTTGTACAGAGGTATGGTAATTCTTCTTTTAATGACTGGATATGTTTATTCACCATACGCAGACCTGTATATAAAGTATGGTGTGAAGAGTTGTTATGTAGTATAGAGTTGAATGATCGGGTAGCTAGTTTAACCGATCGTTCTTTTATTAGATTTTTGTTAGGCGGTTCGATGCGCCACATGTCTTTACTGGACATGGCTCAGGCTTTACGTATATATACGCCTGAGGAGTTAGCGTCTGCCGATTGTAGAGGATTGATACTAAACGGTAGAAAGATAGATGAGAATTTTGATACACACGGTGTGTGGAGTCAAATGACAAGCCATCACCGTTTCAAAGGGGGAAACTACTCTTATTTGGATATAGATAGAGCCGAATTAAGAGTAATACATAGGTTTTTAGCTAATTCGATTACACAAAGGGGTAAAAACAAAGAAAAGGTAAATGAACAAGATTTGTTTTACCATATGTGTATTCGAGACCCACAGAGCGCTGTAAGTATACCATATTGTGTGGGTTATTATTTATCAGCTATGGTTCTGGGGATGCGTCCACATAGCATAATAGGAGGTGGTATTTTTATTACTTTGATTGGTGAATATCTCGGTGTGGATATAAGTCGGGGGGGATTATTACTAGAAGAGCCGGAACCCCGCGATACTATAGGTTTAAATGTATACCATGGTGTGAAAGTTTTGAAGAGGCGGAATAACGCCGCAGTACGATACCATGGTAGACATCCACAGGTGGAGAGAAACCAGGAACAAGGTAATGTTGGAGGGGGGAATGAGATGCAAGAAATGCATAGGTTTATAGCTTCTCAGGAATACGAAAATGCTAGACAGAGAGCATTTGAAGATTGGCAAGTTCATCAGATCCAGATAATAGCTCATTGCCAACACATAGGTAGAAACTATATTCCTACACCGAAACCCGTCTTCCCTCCTTGG
This sequence comes from Rutidosis leptorrhynchoides, assembly GCF_046630445.1. NCBI lineage: Eukaryota > Viridiplantae > Streptophyta > Magnoliopsida > Asterales > Asteraceae > Rutidosis > Rutidosis leptorrhynchoides. The sequence continues at coordinate 231,955,264 of NC_092334.1, read as the reverse complement.
TCGATAGAGATGCAGCCACCATATCCTACGTATGACCCTGCCGAAGCATTCTATAGCACTTATGGTTATGCGTGGAACCCCTATTGGTACCAATATCATCCTTAGTTTACTTATTTTTTTATTTTGTATTTTGTAATTATTGATATGTTTAATACTTTTGTTAATATTGTAATCATTTTTATAATTGTCTAACTTTTATTCTTAGATTTTAATAATTTTTGAATGTGGGGTAATATACCAAACTTCAAAAATATGTATATATGTTTGCAGTTTATCTTATGTACACAACAAGGTAAAACAACGCATTTTCAAAGACTGGCATTAAGTTCAGCAAAAGCAACTAATTTTGACGACAAGATGCAAAATATATGTGAAATAACAACAAGACGGAATGAACAAATGATGTGCACCATTTATCATTCAGCAAACAAACGCCAATATATTTGGAAACTTTGGTAAAAATTTAATCATTTTCACACAAATCACCCTCAATAATTTAAATTGTTACTGATTTCTTGCAAATGAGGGCATTGCAAGATCTTAAGTGTGGGAAGGGGTTAAATTCTTTCGGATTTTAAAATTTTTATATTAAACACTTGGTTACCATTAAAAATACTAGTAAAGCAGTAGTTGTATTAGAATCTAGTGCTCTCTGATAAAAAAAAGAACAGCCCTAGTCTTATATACTGACTACCCAATTCTAGTAAAATTTTTCAAAATTTTCAATTAAATGAATTCAAATCATGTTTATACATATTTATGAACGATAAAACTAGGTTTTAACACCAAAATTATTGTTATCTCAGAAAGAACATAAATTAAGAAACAAACTAAAATGTCAAAATTCATTTAAAATGGAATAGAGGACGATAAAAAGGAAAATAAAAGCCAAGTGTGGGAAAATTTACCAAATTATTTTAAACATATGTCACATATATCTGTAACAAATAACTGAAAATACTTTTGCTTTGGACTAAACTAAACTGTTTTACCCGATGAAAGAAAAGAAGAGATGGATCAACACGATGAATCAATTCCATCATTAAAAGGAAGTAAAGTCTTCCGAAAAAGAAACGCGCTTCTTGATTTAGGTAATGAAGTTGTCGTCCAGACCAGCTGTAGGTTGACGAAAAATCTAGAAAAGTTATCACTAAAATCAGCAGGAAATCCACGGACCTCAGCATTAAACAGGGTCGCCAAGTGGTCAGATTTATCCTAACCATGAGAAGGATTTATCTCGTACAATGGGGGGGCACCATGCAAATTAGCTGGATAAGACTAATGAATCAGATCCCCAGAAAGGATAATCTCCTTAAAGATTAAAAATCAGCTTTTAAGACTGATATTACTCAATCCTTGAGATTGACCTTAAAGATTGAAAATTCAAACTCATGGAATTCAATGATATCTAAACTCGAGCTTAAACGAGAAAATATTTTGATCAAAATTATAAACCGATTTGTTTTCTGAAAACCCTATTTTCAATGCGTTCATTACCATTGAACGTAAAATCCTAGGAATTCACCTGGAATTCATTAGGTCACCTGAACTAAATCGGGTGTCAACCGTAAGAACGGTGGTTGCATAACATGGTCAAAGACAGGACCTTGTGCCAGACCGAAAAATTATAAGGGTGAGCTTTACTATTGCTCCTACCAAGGATAGTAATTGCGTCCGACACGTTATAGACCATAATCAAAAGCATGTCACGAGACATTGCCTTAACAGTTGCTTGTTCAACGCTTTCCTTTACAACCGGACGGTAGTTTACCGAAAGGTAATATACGGGACAAGTAAACTGGATGTGTTGCTTTCCAAATACAAGGTTAGCAAGTGGGTGACACAAAACCGCAAGTTTGAGCTAAAATTTTCAAATCTGAAACCCACCAAACCCACAAAAATATTTTGCAAACACCGGTAAAGGGTTATTCCGGAAAACTTATCTAGGATAAAAACTAGATTTCAAAAGATCAAATGTTTTCATAAAGATCCAATTTCCTTAATGGATCTAAATTTTTATAGTCATGTGGGACTGTAAACCATATCGTTACTACCATTGTTTATACCGCCATATAGAAATCACTGATGTACAAAGTGTGAAGAATAAAGAAGTGATTCTAGTATTTCAAGACGATATTGCTTGAGGACAAGCAACGCTCAAGTGTGGGAATATTTGATAATGCTAAAAATGAACATATATTTCATAGCATTATTCCTCAAGAAAGACAAGCTTTTAGTTGCAATTGTTCTATTTACAAGTGATATTCGTTTAAATAATAAAAGGTGAAGACAAAAGACAGATTCGACGATTTGAAGATGCAAACGACCAAAAAGCTCAAAAGAACAAAAGACAATCAAAGAGGTTCCAATTATTGATAAGAAACGTCTCGAAATTACAAAAGTACAAGATTCAAAACACAAAGTACAAGATATTAAATTGTACGCAAGGACGTTCGAAAATCCGGAACCGGGACTAGAGTCAACTCTTAACGCTCGACGCAACGGACTAAAAATTACAAGTTAACTATGTATATAAATATAATATAATATATAATTAATTATATATATATTATATATATATATTAAAAACCGTCGGCAGAGAAAACTCCAAGGACTGAGCTGTAATTTCTATCTCCGCGACTCGCGGAGTTTGAAGGGCATTTTGCCGCGAGTCGCGGAGCCCCAATTTTCAACTCTGGCTATAAAGCAAACCGAATTCTGATCAAATTTCATATCTTATTTCTCTATCTCTCTCAATATATATGATATATATATATATATATAATTTATATTTTAATTTTAATTTTAATTTTAAATCCTAATAATAAGGGTATGTTAGCGAATGTTGTAAGGGTGTAAGTCGAAATTCTGTCCGTGTAACGCTACGCTATTTTTAATCATTGTAAGTTATGTTCAACCTTTTTATATTAATGTCTCGTAGCTAAGTTATTATTATGCTTATTTAAAACGAAGTAATCATGATGTTGGGCTAATTACTAAAATTGGGTAATTGGGCTTTGTACTATAATTGGGGTTTGGATAAAAGAACGACACTTGTGGAAATTAGACTATGGGCTATTAATGGGCTTTATATTTGTTTAACTAAATGAAAGTTTGTTAATGTTAATATAAAGATTTACAATTGGGCGTCCCTATAAATTACCATATACACTCGATCGGACACGATGGGCGGGGTATTTATATGTACGAATAATCGTTCATTTAACCGGACACAGGAATGGATTAATAACCACTAGAATAATTAAAACAGGGGTGAAATTACATTCAAGGGTAATTGGTGTAATTGTTAACAAAGTGGTAAAACCTTGGTTTACACGCAGTCGATAACCTGGTGTATTCATTAAACAAAGTATTAAAACCTTGTTACAATTCGAATCCCCAATTAGTTGGAATATTTAACTTCGGGTATAATAATAATTTGACAAGGACACTTGCAATTTATATTTATGACTGATGGACTGTTATGGACAAAAACCAGACGGACATATTGAATAATCCAGGACAAAGGACAATTAACCCATGGGCATAAAACTAAAATCAACACGTCAAACATCATGATTACGGAAGTTTAAATAAGCATAATTCTTTTATTTCATATTTAATTTCTTTTATTTTATATTTAATTGCACTTCTAATTATCGCACTTTTATTTATTGTTATTTAATCGCACTTTTAATTATCGTACTTTTTAATTATCGCAATTTTATTTTATCGCATTTTTATTATTCGCAATTTCATTATCGTTATTTACTTTACGCTTTAATTTAAGTCTTGTATTTATTTTATATTTTACATTAGGTTTTAACTGCGACTAAAATCTTAAAATCGACAAACCGGTCATTAAACGGTAAAAACCCCCCTTTATAATAATAATATTACTTACATATATGTTTGTATTTTTATAAAAGTAAACTAATATAGCGTTGAGCTTTGTTTAAAGATTTCCCTGTGGAACGAACCGGACTTACTAAAAACTACACTACTGTACGATTAGGTACACTGCCTATAAGTGTTGTAGCAAGGTTTAAGTATATCCATTCTATAAATAAATAAATATCTTGTGTGAAATTGTATCGTATTTAATAGTGTTTTCTGCTAAAATTAATAACTATTTTATATACTACCCCGCTGGACATCACTTACTGAACACGTCTATCATTGCTTTAGCCGTGTTTAAGAATGGTCTTCCTAATATGAGAGGAACTTGAGAATCTTCTTCCATGTCCAGAACAACAAAATCTACTGGAAATACTAAAGTGCCAACTTTAACTAGCATGTTCTCCATTATCCCTCTAGGATATTTTATTGATCTATCGGCTAGTTGTATGCTTATTCTGGTTGGTTTCAATTCTCCAAGGTCTAGTTTAGCGTATAGTGAATACGGCATTAGATTTATACTAGCACCTAAGTCTGCCAATGCTTCTATTGAACTAAGACTACCCAGAAAACATGGAATTGTGAAACTTCCTTGATCAGATAGTTTTTCTGGTATCTTATTCAACAGCACTGCTGAACAATTAGCATTCATAGTAACAGCCGAGAGTTCTTCCATTTTCTTTCTATTTGAGATTAGATCTTTCAAGAATTTAGCATATCTAGGCATTCCTGAAATCACATCAATGAAAGGAAGATTTACATTTATCTGTTTAAACATATCCAAGAATTTGGATTGCTCGGCTTCAAGTTTCTATTTCTTCATTTTACTCGGGTAAGGAAGTGGTGGTTGGTATGGTTTAATATAAGGTTTATCCTTAGCTGTGTTATCTTCATTAACCTTCTCAACTACCGGTTCTTTTTCCTTATCTTGATCAGGTTGTGGTTCTTGTGGAGTAGGAATAGTTTCATCAGAAGTTACAGGTATTTCAGGTGGTTTAAGTGTTGTACCACTTCTTGTGGTAATAGCTTTAGCTGTTTCATTCCGGGGGTTAGCATTTGTATCACTAGGTAGACTTCCTGGTTTTCTTTCACCTATTAACCTTGCTAGGTTACTTACTTCTTGTTCTAAATTTTGAATAGAAGCTTGTTGATTTCTAAATGCTTGAGCATTTTGTTCATTGGTTTGTTTTTGAGATGTGAAAAACTGCGTTTGAGTTTCAACTAGCTTTGTCATCATATCTTCTAAATTTGGCTTTTTATCATCGGTTTGTTGTGGTGGCTTGTTTTGAAAATTAGGTCTTTGCTGATTGTAAGTATTATTGGATACTTGTTGATTGCTAGGACCTTGTTGGTTGTTGTATGGAATATTTCTGTTATAATTCTGATTTTGATTGTAAATCGGTCTTGGCGGTTGATAATTATTCTGATAATTATTTCCAGGCCTTTGGTTTATGTATGAAATATTCTCTCTTTGTTCCATTGTTAATTCAATACTGAGACAATCTTTTGTCAAATGTGGTCCTCCACACTGCTCACAACTAATTCGTATTGAGTGAATATCTTTAGTCATCTTTTCCATTCGTCTCTCCACAGCATCTATCTTTGCGGAAATGGAATCTAAGTCATGGCTAGAATCGGCTCTAGCTGCTTTAGATGATCTAACGATATCTTTTTCTTGGTGCCACTCATGTGAGTGGGAAGCAGTGTTATCAATAATTTTGTAAGCATCAGGTTCGGTTTTCTTCATAGTAGAACCACCAGCTGCTATATCTATGTCTTTCCTTGTAGTGATGTCGCATCCTTGGTAGAATATTTGTACTATTTGACAGGTGTCTAAACCATGTTTCGGACATCCTCTTAACAACTTTCCATATCTAGTCCATGCCTCATATAGAGTTTCATTCGGTTTCTGTGTAAACGTAACAATTTCTGCTTGAAGTCTTACGGCTTTAGATGCAGGAAAGAATTGTTTAAGAAATTTGTCAACTAAAACGTCCCATGTATCGATCGCCCCTTCAGGTAACGATTCCAACCAATCTTTGGCTTCTCCCTTTGAAGTCCAGGTAAATAACATGAGATATATCTGTTCATCCTCCACTTCTCGGATTTTAAATAGTGTGCAGATTCTATTAAAGGTTCGTAGATGTTCATTTGGATCTTCCTTCGGCGCACCACTAAATTGGCATTGATTAGTCACCATGTGTAGAATTTGTTCTTTGATTTCATAATCTGGCGCATTAATGTCTGGATGAGTAATTGCGTGACCTTGGCCAGTGCGTTTAGCTCTCATTCGGTCTTCCATACTTAAAGGTTCCAGATTCTCCATAATTGAATTTGTTGAATCGGAATCACTAGAGGATTCTGATTTAATGGTTCGTTCCTCAACAATCTCTGTTTGAATGATTGGTGGTTCTGGAGGAAAGTTTAATGGTTCAGGATCTACGAACCGTTCCTAAATATTCTCCGGATTCTCAATTGTGATGTCGGGTTCAAAAAATGGATTATCGGAAATTTGAACTGAAGTACTTGGTCGACTGGATGACGATTCTAAAGAAAAATCAACGGCGGTTATATTTGCTAAATGTCTTGATCTAGTTACAGGTGGTGAACGTACAAAAGGTGGTGATCGTCTTGCTCGGTGCATTCACTGAATATCCTATTAGTTTTTAAAAGGAAAGAAAAATTATAATAAGTTATCCAATCAATAGACTTTTCTGATTTTGCCCACGTTTCGAATAGCCAAAAGATGCAGCAGAGGGGCAGGATTCGTTTGGTCTCAATATAATTGAGGACTGTTTGGCTCCAATAACCCGGTCCACGTACAAATCCAACTATTACTACGAACCAGAAAATTTTGATGTCTATCAATTTAACCACTTAAAATAAATTTTCGTAATTTTAAGAAATTTAGATAAGAAGTAGAATAAAAATCTATGTCCTAAAAACTAGAATAGCGAGAAATAAGAAAGAAAAAGAGTTCGTCGAAAAAAAATCGAAAAAGAAAAATGGTTGAAAAATAAAAGGTGACGGAAAAATAAAAGAAACTTATAAAACTTAAAAATACTAGACTAACCTAACCTTATTACTACAACTAACTTAAAATTATAATCGCAAATTGAGATTACTAATTGGAATGATAATTGATACATAGGTAAAATTCGTCTAAAAATATTAAAGCTTACAGGGAAAACTAAATCCCAAATGGAAATAACTTAAAAAGAAACTAAAACTTAAAAAGGCGTCGCAAAATTCTAAAGTACCTAAATCTTAGTCTAAAGAAAAAGCACTTAAGGGATTTTACAGCAAAGCCTAAAAATCTAGAAGTAAAAATAACTTTGGCAAAAACTAAGTTTAAAACTAAATATGAGCTAAATATACAAATATTACGCTAAAACAATTAAAGAGGGACAAAATATAAAAATATACAAAAAGTTGTAAAAATTACAATTTTTATAAAAATATTATTTTTATATTATTTATTTTATAAAACTATTAATTTTATAATTTAAACTAATTTACTAAATAAAACAAATTAAATAAAAAGTAAAAGTTAAAATAAAACTAATTATAATAATAATAATAATTAGGGTTAAATAATAATAATAATAATTAATTACCCCGTAATTAATTCAGTTTAGGGCTTCTGTCAGCGTGTCAGGATTACTCCGCGAGTTGCGGTATTTAATGCATCAAACCCCGCGAGTCGCGGGGTTCCAGTTTTCAACTGACATGTTATTTAAATTCAACGCGTTTTTCTTTATTTATTTTTTTTTTCTGTTTTTAATTTTTCTGTTTCTATATAAATAAAAGATATTTAAATAAAACTTTATATCTTTATAAACTAAAATAAAAATAAAGAAACTTATAAAACTTAAATATTTAACAAAATCTTAAAAATACATAAATTTTTTTGTTTTTCTTTTTATATTTTTGAATAATTAAAACGTATTTTTACAAAAACGAATTTTAATAAAAGTTAACTAAAAATCTTTTTTTTTTATATATAGCGTTGCGCTTCCGGCGTTTAAGAGACTCCCCGGCAGCGGCGCCAAAAATACTTGATGTGGTAGCGGAGTGGTATAAAATATTATTAATTTTAGCAGGAAATACTATTAAATACGATACAATTTTACACAAGATATTTATTTATTTATAGAATGGATATACTTAAACCTTGCTACAACACTTATAGGCAGTGTACCTAATCGTACAGTAGTGTAGTTTTTAGTAAGTCCGGTTCGTTCCACGGAGAATCTTTTTAAACAAAGCTTAACGCTATATTAGTTTACTTTTATAAAAATACAAATATATATATATATATAAGTAATATTATTATTATAAAGGGGGGTTTTTACCGTTTAATGACCGGTTTGTCGATTTTAAAACTTTAGTCGCAGTTAAAACCAAATAAATACAAGACTTTAAATTAAAGCATAAAGTAAATAACGATAATGAAATTGCGAATAATAAAAGTGCGATAAAATAAACTTGCGATAATTAAAAAGTACGATAATTAAAAGTGCAATTAAATACAATAACAATAAAAATGCGATAATTAGAAGTGCAATTAAATATAAAATAAAGGAAATTAAATATGAAATAAAAGAATTATGCTTATTTAAACTTCCGTAATCATGATGTTTGACGTGTTGATTTTAGTTTTATGCCCATGGGTTAATTGTCCTTTGTCCTGGATTATTTAATATGTCCGTCTGGTTTTTGTCCATAACAGTCCATCAGTCATAAATATAAAGTGCGAGTGTCCTCGTCAAATTATTCTTATACCCGAAGTTAAATATTCCAACTAATTGGGGATTTAAACTGTAACAAGATTTTAATACTTTGTTTAATAATTACACCAGGATGTCGACTGAGTGTAACCCAAGGTTTTAATATTTTGTTATCAATTATACCAAGTGTCCTTGTACATAATTTCACCCCTGTTTTAATTATTCTAGTGGCTATTAATCCATTCCCGTGTCCGGTTAAATGAACGATTATTCGTACATATAAATACCCCGCCCATCGTGTCCGATCGAGTGTATATGGTAATTTATAGGGACGCCCAATTGTAAATCTTTATATTAACATTAACAAACTATCATTTAGTTAAACAAATATAAAGCCCATTAATAGCTCATAGTCTAATTTCCACAAGTGTCGTTCTTTTGTCCAAACCCCAATTATGGTACAAAGCCCAATTACCCAATTTTAGTAATTAGCCCAACATCATGATTACTTCGTTTTAAATAAGCATAATAATAACTTAGCTACGAGACATTAATGTACAAAGGTTGAACATAACTTACAATGATTAAAAATAGCGTAGCGTTACACGGACAGAATTTTGACTTACACCCTTACAACATTCGCTAACATACCCTTATTATTAGAATTATAATTAAAATTAAAATATAAATTATAAATATATATATATATCTTTTACGTATGAATGAGGAGAAGAAGAAAAAGATTATTTTTTCGATCAGAATTCGTTTGCTTTTATAGGGATTTTCGACTTTTGGGGCTCCGCGACTCGCGGCATATTTTGCCTTCAAACTCCGCGAGTCACGGAGTTTGAAATTCCAGCTCACACCAGTTTGGAGTCTTTCTTGCCGACGGTTTTTATTATTTATTATAATATATAAATAATTATAAGAATTATTTAAATATTATATTATATTTATGTGCATAGTTGACTTGTAATTTTTAGTCCGTTGCGTCGAGCGTTGAGAGTTGACTCTGGTCCCGGTTCCGGATTTTCGAACGTCCTTGCGTAAAATTTAATATCTTGTACTTTGCGTTTTGAATCTTGTACTCTTGTAATTTCGAGACGTTTCTTATCAATAATTGGAACCTCTTTGATTGTCTTTTGTACTTTTGAGCTTTTTGCTCGTTTGCGTCTTCAATTCGTCGAATCTGTCTTTTGTCTTCACCTTTTATTATTTAAACGAATATCACTTTTAAATAGAACAATTGCAACTAAAAGCTTGTCTTTCTTGAGGAATAATTCTATGAAATATATGTTCGTTTTTAGCATTATCATAGTATTTATATGTAGTAGCGGAGTGGTATAAAATACTATTAATTTTAGCAGGAAATACTATTAAATACGATAAAATTTTACACAAGATATTTATTTATTTATAGAATGGATATACTTAAACCTTGCTACAACACTTATAGGCAGTGTACCTAATCGTACAGTAGTGTAGTTTTTAGTAAGTCCGGTTCGTTCCACGGGGAATCTTTTTAAACAAAGCTTAACGCTATATTAGTTTACTTTTATAAAAATACAAATATATATATATAAGTAATATTATTATTATAAAGGGGGGTTTTTACCGTTTAATGACCGGTTTGTCGATTTTAAAACTTTAGTCGCAGTTAAAACCAAATAAATACAAGACTTTAAATTAAAGCATAAAGTAAATAAAGATAATGAAATTGCGAATAATAAAAGTGCGATAAAATAAACTTGCGATAATTAAAAAGTACGATAATTAAAAGTGCAATTAAATACAATAACAATAAAAATGCGATAATTAGAAGTGCAATTAAATATAAAATAAAGGAAATTAAATATGAAATAAAAGAATTATGCTTATTTAAACTTCCGTAATCATGATGTTTGACGTGTTGATTTTAGTTTTATGCCCATGGGTTAATTGTCCTTTGTCCTGGATTATTTAATATGTCCGTCTGGTTTTTGTCCATAACAGTCCATCAGTCATAAATATAAAGTGCGAGTGTCCTCGTCAAATTATTCTTATACCCGAAGTTAAATATTCCAACTAATTGGGGATTTAAACTGTAACAAGATTTTAATACTTTGTTTAATAATTACACCAGGATGTCGACTGAGTGTAACCCAAGGTTTTAATATTTTTTTATCAATTATACCAAGTGTCCTTGTACATAATTTCACCCCTGTTTTAATTATTCTAGTGGCGATTAATCCATTCCCGTGTCCGGTTAAATGAACGATTATTCGTACATATAAATACCCCGCCCATCGTGTCCGATCGAGTGTATATGGTAATTTATATGGACGCCCAATTGTAAATCTTTATATTAACATTAACAAACTATCATTTAGTTAAACAAATATAAAGCCCATTAATAGCTCATAGTCTAATTTCCACAAGTGTCGTTCTTTTGTCCAAACCCCAATTATGGTACAAAGCCCAATTACCCAATTTTAGTAATTAGCCCAACATCATGATTACTTCGTTTTAAATAAGCATAATAATAACTTAGCTACGAGACATTAATGTACAAAGGTTGAACATAACTTATAATGATTAAAAATAGCGTAGCGTTACACGGACAGAATTTTGACTTACACCCTTACAACATTCGCTAACATACCCTTATTATTAGAATTATAATTAAAATTAAAATATAAATTATAAATATATATATATATATATATATATATATATATATATATATATATATATATATATATATATATATATATATATATATATATATATATATATATATATATATATATTTTACGTATGAATGAGGAGAAGAAGAAAAAGATTATTTTTTTCGATCAGAATTCGTTTGCTTTTATAGGGATTTTCGACTTTTGGGGATCCGCGACTCGCGGCATATTTTGCCTTCAAACTCCGCGAGTCGCGGAGTTTGAAATTCTAGCTCACACCAGTTTGGAGTCTTTCTTGCCGACGGTTTTTATTATTTATTATAATATATAAATAATTATAAGAATTATTTAAATATTATATTATATTTATGTGCATATTGACTTAATCGTAGACGTCCGGCTTCATGTATATCAAGATTACATGTCTTCAAAGCCCAAAATGCTTTGTGTTCAATTTCTACTGGAAGATGATATGCTTTTCCATAAACAAGTCTAAAAGGTGTGGTTCCAATTGGAGTTTTGTAGGCTGTTCTAAAAGCCCAGAGTGCATCCTCCAATTTAATGGACCATTCCTTCGGATTTGATCCTACGGTTTTCTCTAGAATATGTTTTAAAGCTCGGTTGGTCTTTTCAACTTGTCCACTTGTTTGTGGATGATATGCGGTGGAGATTTTATGAGTTACTCCATATCTTTTAAGAACTTTCTCAAGTTGATTATTACATAAATGAGTACCCCGATCACTTATTAAAGCTTTCGGTGTTCCAAACCTTGTAAAAAGACGTTTTAAAAAGTTGACTACAACTCGTGCATCGTTAGTTGGGAGAGCTTGTGCTTCCGCCCATTTAGATACATAATCAATGGCTACGAGTATATATAGATTATTATGAGATTTTGGAAATGGACCCATAAAGTCAATACCCCAAATGTCAAATACTTCACATACTTGGATGACATTTTGTGGCATTTCATCACGTTGACTTATTTTTCTGGCCCTTTGACATGCATCACAGGATTTGCAAAGAAGGTGTGCGTCTTTGTAAATTGTAGGCCAATAGAATCCAGCATCATAAACTTTTCTTGCTGTTAGTTGAGGCCCATAATGCCCTCCTGTTGGTCCTGTGTGACAATGGTTTAAAATTTTACTAGCTTCATCTCCAAATACACATCGGCGTATTATTCCATCGGGACAACTTTTAAACAAATGTGGATCTTCCCAGAAATTGTGTTTTATATCACTGAAGAATTTCTTTCGTCTTTGGTACGATAATCCTTTTTCAAGGAATCCACAAACTAAGTAGTTTGCATAGTCTGCAAACCATGGTATTTCTTTATAATCTATCTTCAATAGATATTCATCAGGAAAGATGTCTTGTATGGCCGATTCATTTAGAACTTCTAATTCAGGATTTTCAAGACGAGAAAGATGATCAGCGGCGAGATTTTCTGCTCCTCTTTTATCTCGGATTTCAATATCAAACTCTTGTAAGAGTAAGATCCAACGGATTAATCTTGGTTTAGCATCTTGTTTTGAAAATAGGTATCTAAGAGCAGAATGGTCGGTATAGACCACCGTTTTTGCTATAACGAGATATGATCGAAATTTGTCAAAAGCAAAGACAATAGCAAGGAGTTCTTTTTCAGTAGTTGTATAGTTCGTTTGTGCTCCTTGTAACGTCTTACTAGCATAATATATAGGTTGAAATCGTTTTTCAATCCTTTGTCCTAAAACGGCTCCCATTGCAAAATCACTTGCATCGCACATTAGTTCAAATGGTAGATTCCAATTTGGTGTTATCATGATCGGCGCATTAGTGAGTTTCTCTTTAGGAATATTAAAAGATTTGATACATTCATCTGAAAAGATGAATGGAGCATCCTTTTCTAGGAGTTTATTCATAGGAGTGGCAATTTTAGAAAAATCTTTTATGAAATGTCGGTAAAAACCGGCATGCCCTAGAAAACTCCTAACTCCTCTAACATTACTGGGATGTGGAAGTTTAGCAATTACATCTACTTTAGCTCTATCCACTTCAACTCCTTCTTTTGAAATTTTATGTCCAAGAACGATGCCTTCTTTAACCATGAAATGGCATTTCTCCCAATTAAGTACTAGATTTGATTTTTCACATCTAAGAAGCATTCGTTCCAGATTAACTAGACATGATTCAAATGTATCACCGAAGATTGAAAAGTCATCCATGAAAACTTCCATGCATTCTTCTATCATGTCATGAAAAATCGACATCATACACCTTTGAAAGGTTGCAGGGGCGTTACAAAGTCCAAATGGCATGCGTTTGTAAGCAAAAGTACCATAAGGGCACGTGAATGTGGTTTTCTCTTGGTCCTCGGGTGCTATTGGAATTTGAAAATATCCGGAAAATCCATCTAGAAAACAATATCAACTATTTCCGGCTAATCTTTCCAACATTTGATCTATGAAAGGTAAGGGAAAGTGATCTTTTCTGGTGGCGTCATTTAATTTTCTATAATCAATACATACACTCCATCCTGTTACAGTCCTAGTAGGAATAAGCTCATTTTTCTCATTTGTAATGACAGTCATGCCACCCTTCTTAGGTACGCATTGAACTGGGCTTACCCATGGACTATCAGAGATTGGATAAATTAGACCTGCATCTAGCAGTTTAATAATCTCTTTCTTAACTACATCTTGCATATTAGGATTTAGTCTTCGTTGGCGTTGCACATACGTTTTATGACCTTCTTCCATAAGGATTTTATGTGTGCAATACGAAGGACTTATTCCTTTAATATCATGAATCTTCCATGCAATGGCTGGTTTATGAGCTTTCAACACAGAAATGAGTTGTGATTTCTCATTTTCAGTAAGAGAAGACGATATTATTACAGGTAATTCAGATTCACCATGTAAATAAGCGTATTCAAAATGGTTTAGACGTGGCTTTAACTCTAATTTCGGAGGTTCTTCTATCGATGATTTATATCGATATCTGTCTTTTTCTTTTAGCATTTGAATTTCTTCTGTTGTTGGTTCATATCCATTAGCTATTAGTGTAGCTAACATTTCAGCTTCATCAATTGGTTCATTACCTTCTCCTAAAGAACATTCTCCTGTTCCTTGTAATTCTGGAAATTCTTCTAATAATTCTGCAAGTGCATCTATAGTTTGAATATAATAGCATGTATCATCTGCAGATTGTGGTTGTTGCATTTCTCTATCAACTGAAAAGGTAACACTCTCATCCTCTATACTTAAGGTCAGTTTCTTACCGAACACGTCTATCATTGCTTTAGCCGTATTTAAGAATGGTCTTCCTAATATGAGAGGAACTTGAGAATCTTCTTCCATGTCCAGAACAACAAAATCTACTGGAAATACTAAAGTGCCAACTTTAACTAGCATGTTCTCCATTATCCCTCTAGGATATTTTATTGATCTATCGGCTAGTTGTATGCTTATTCTGGTTGGTTTCAATTCTCCAAGGTCTAGTTTAGCGTATAGTGAATACGGCATTAGATTTATGCTAGCACCTAAGTCTGCCAATGCTTCTATTGAACTAAGACTACCCAGAAAACATGGAATTGTGAAACTTCCTGGATCAGATAGTTTTTCTGGTATCTTATTCAACAGCACTGCTGAACAATTAGCATTCATAGTAACAGCCGAGAGTTCTTCCATTTTCTTTCTATTTGAGATTAGATCTTTCAAGAATTTACCATATCTAGGCATTCCTGAAATCACATCAATGAAAGCAAGATTTACATTTATCTGTTTAAACATATCCAAGAATTTGGATTGCTCGGCTTCAAGTTTCTCTTTCTTCATTTTACTCGGGTAAGGAAGTGGTGGTTGGTATGGTTTAACATAAGGTTTATCCTTAGCTATGTTTTCTTCATTAACCTTCTCAACTACCTGTTCTTTTTCCTTATCTTGATCAGGTTGTGGTTCTTGTGGAGTAGGAATAGTTTCATCAGAAGTTACAGGTATTTCAGGTGGTTTAAGTGTTGTACCACTTCTTGTGGTAATAGCTTTAGCTGTTTCATTCCGGGGGTTAGCATTTGTATCACTAGGTAGACTTCCTGGTTTTCTTTCACTTATTAACCTTGCTAGGTTACTTACTTCTTGTTCCAAATTTTGAATAGAAGCTTGTTGATTTCTAAATGCTTGAGCATTTTGTTCATTGGTTTGTTTTTGAGATATGAAAAACTGCGTTTGAGTTTCAACTAGCTTTGTCATCATATCTTCTAAATTTGGCTTTTTATCATCGGTTTGTTGTGGTGGCTTGTTTTGAAAATTAGGTCTTTGCTGATTGTAAGTATTATTGGATACTTGTTGATTGCTAGGACCTTGTTGGTTGTTGTATGGAATATTTCTGTTATAATTCTGATTTTGATTGTAAATCGGTCTTGGCGGTTGATAATTATTCTGATAATTATTTCCAGGCCTTTGGTTTATGTATGAAATATTCTCTCTTTGTTCCATTGTTAATTCAATACTGAGACAATCTTTTGTCAAATGTGGTCCTCCACACTGCTCACAACTAATTCGTATTGAGTGAATATCTTTAGTCATCTTTTCCATTCGTCTCTCCACAGCATCTATCTTTGCGAAAATGGAATCTAAGTCATGGCTAGAATCGGCTCTAGCTGCTTTAGATGATCTAATGATATCTTTTTCTTGGTGCCACTCATGTGAGTGGGAAGCAGTGTTATCAATAATTTTGTAAGCATCAGTTTCGGTTTTCTTCATAATAGAACCACCAGCTGCTATATCTATGTCTTTCCTTGTAGTGATGTCGTATCCTTGGTAGAATATTTGTACTATTTGACAGGTGTCTAAACCATGTTGCGGACATCCTCTTAACAACTTTCCATATCTAGTCCATGCCTCATATAGAGTTTCATTCGGTTTCTGTGTAAACGTAACAATTTCTGCTTGAAGTCTTACGGCTTTAGATGCAGGAAAGAATTGTTTAAGAAATTTGTCAACTAAAACGTCCCATGTATCGATCGCTCCTTCAGGTAACGATTCCAACCAATCTTTGGCTTCTCCCTTTAAAGCCCAGGGAAATAACATGTGATATATCTGTTCATCCTCCACTTCTCGGACTTTAAATAGTGTACAGATCCTATTAAAGGTACGTAGATGTTAATTTGGATCTTCCTTCGGCGCACCACTAAATTGGCATTGATTAGTCACCATGTGTAGAATTTGTCCTTTGATTTCATAATCTGGCGCATTAATGTCTGGATGAGTAATTGCGTGACCTTGGCCAGTGCGTTTAGCTCTCATTCAGTCTTCCATACTTAAAGGTTCCAGATTCTCCATAATTGAATTTGTTGAATCGGAATCACTAGAGGATTCTGATTTAATGGTTCGTTCCTCAACAATCTCTGTTTGAATGATTGGTGGTTCCGGAGGAAAGTTTAGTGGTTCAGGATCTACGAATCGTTCCTGAATATTCTCCGGATTCTCAATTGTGAGGTCGGGTTCAAAAAATGGATTATCGGAAATTTGAACTGAAGTACTTGGTCGACTGGATGACGATTCTAAAGAAAAATCAACGGTGGTAATATTTGCTAAATGTCTTGATCTAGTTACAGGTGGTGAACGTACAAAAGGTGGTGAACGTCTTGCTCGGTGCATTCACTGAATATCCTATTAGTTTTTAAAAGAAAAGAAAAATTATAATAAGTTATCCAATCAATAGACTTTTCTGATTTTGCCCATGTTTCGAATAGCCAAAAGATGCAGCAGAGGGGCAGGATTCGTTTGGTCTCAATATAATTGAGGACTGTTTGGCTCCAATAACCCGGTCCACGTACAAATCCAACTATTACTACGAACCAGAAAATTTTGATGTTTATCAATTTAACCACTTAAAATAAATTTTCGTAATTTTAAGAAATTTAGATAAGAAATAGAATAAAAATCTATGTCCTAAAAACTAGAATAGCGAGAAATAAGAAAGAAAAAGAGTTCGTCGAAAAAAAATCGAAAAAGAAAAATGGTTGAAAAATAAAAGGTGACGGAAAAATAAAAGAAACTTATAAAACTTAAAAATACTTGACTAACCTAACCTTATTACTACAACTAACTTAAAATTATAATCGCAAATTGAGATTACTAATTGGAATGATAATTGATACATAGTAAAAGGTGTTTAAAAATATTAAAGCTTACAGGAAAAAACTATATCCCAAATGGAAATAACTTAAAAAGAAACTAAAACTTAAAAAGGCGTCGCAAAATTCTAAAGCACCTAAATCTTAGTCAAAATAAAAAGCACTTAAGGGATTTTACGGCAAAGCCTAAAAATCTAGAAGTAAAAATAACTATGGCAAAAACTAAGTTTAAAACTAAATATGAGCTAAATATACAAATATTACGCTAAAACAATTAAAAAGGGACAAAATATAAAAATATACAAAAAGTTGTAAAAATTACAATTTTTATAAAAATATTATTTTTATATTATTTATTTTATAAAACTATTAATTTTATAATTTAAACTAATTTACTAAATAAAACAAATTAAATAAAAAGTAAAAGTTAAAATAAAACTAATTATAATAATAATAATAATAATAATTAGGGTTAAATAATAATAATAATAATTAATTACCTCGTAATTAATCCAGTTTAGGGTTTCTGTCAGCGTGTCAGGATTACTCCGCGAGTTGCGGTATTTAATGCATCAAACCCCGCGAGTCGCGGGGTTCCAAAATTCAACTCTGGAGCAGTTTGAAATTTTACGCGTTTTTCTTCTTTCTTTTTTTTATATTTTTAATTTCTGTTTTTAATTTTCTGTTTTAATAAAAGTATTTATATAATAAAAACTTATATCTAAAAACTAAAATAGAAATATTTTATAATTTTATAAATAAAAATCTTAAAACTAGAATTATATATATATATTTTTTTTTTCGGTTTTTGATTTTATGTTTTTAAAATACTTAAATAAAACTTATATTTTTATAAAATAAAAATAAAGAAACTTATAAAACTTAAATATTTAACAAAATCTTAAAAATACTTATATTTTTATTTTTCTTTTTATATTTTTGAATAATTAAAACGTATTTTTACAAAAACGAATTTTAATAAAAGTTAACTAAAATACTTTTATATACTTGATGTGGTAGCGGAGTGGTATAAAATACTATTAATTTTAGCAGGAAATACTATTAAATACGATACAATTTTACACAAGATATTTATTTATTTATAGAATGGATATACTTAAACCTTGCTACAACACTTATAGGCAGTGTACCTAATCGTACAGTAGTGTAGTTTTTAGTAAGTCCGGTTCGTTCCACGGGGAATCTTTTTAAACAAAGCTTAACGCTATATTAGTTTACTTTTATAAAAATACAAATATATATATATATATATATATATATATATATATATATATATATATAAGTAATATTATTATTATAAAGGGGTGTTTTTACCGTTTAATGACCGGTTTGTCGATTTTAAAACTTTAGTCGCAGTTAAAACCAAATAAATACATGACTTTAAATTAAAGCATAAAGTAAATAACGATAATGAAATTGCGAATAATAAAAGTGCGATAAAATAAACTTGCGATAATTAAAAAGTACGATAATTAAAAGTGCAATTAAATACAATAACAATAAAAATGCGATAATTAGAAGTGCAATTAAATATAAAATAAAGGAAATTAAATATGAAATAAAAGAATTATGCTTATTTAAACTTCCGTAATCATGATGTTTGACGTGTTGATTTTAGTTTTATGCCCATGGGTTAATTGTCCTTTGTCCTGGATTATTTAATATGTCCGTCTGGTTTTTGTCCATAACAGTCCATCAGTCATAAATATAAAGTGCGAGTGTCCTCGTCAAATTATTCTTATATCCGAAGTTAAATATTCCAACTAATTGGGGATTTAAACTGTAACAAGATTTTAATACTTTGTTTAATAATTACACCAGGATGTCGACTGAGTGTAACCCAAGGTTTTTATATTTTGTTATCAATTATACCAAGTGTCCTTGTACATAATTTCACCCCTGTTTTAATTATTCTAGTGGCTATTAATCCATTCCCGTGTCCGGTTAAATGAACGATTATTCGTACATATAAATACCCCGCCCATCGTGTCCGATCGAGTGTATATGGTAATTTATAGGGACGCCTAATTGTAAATCTTTATATTAACTTTAACAAACTATCATTTAGTTAAACAAATATAAAGCCCATTAATAGCTCATAGTCTAATTTCCACAAGTGTCGTTCTTTTGTCCAAACCCCAATTATGGTACAAAGCCCAATTACCCAATTTTAGTAATTAGCCCAACATCATGATTACTTCGTTTTAAATAAGCATAATAATAACTTAGCTACGAGACATTAATGTACAAAAGTTGAACATAACTTACAATGATTAAAAATAGCGTAGCGTTACACGGACAGAATTTTGACTTACACCCTTACAACATTCGCTAACATACCCTTATTATTAGAATTATAATTAAAATTAAAATATAAATTATAAATATATATATATATTTTACGTATGAATGAGGGGAAGAAGAAAAAGATTATTTTTTTCGATCAGAATTCGTTTGCTTTTATAGGGATTTTCGACTTTTGGGGCTCCGCGACTCGCGGCATATTTTGCCTTCAAACTCCGCGAGTCGCGGAGTTTGAAATTCCAGCTCACACCAGTTTGGAGTCTTTCTTGCCGACGGTTTTTATTATTTATTATAATATATAAATAATTATAAGAATTATTTAAATATTATATTATATTTATATGCATAGTTGACTTGTAATTTTTAGTCCGTTGCGTCGAGCGTTGAGAGTTGACTCTGGTCCCAGTTCCGGATTTTCGAACGTCCTTGCGTACAATTTAATATCTTGTACTTTGCGTTTTGAATCTTGTACTCTTGTAATTTCGAGATGTTTCTTATCAATAATTGGAACCTCTTTGATTGTCTTTTGTACTTTTGAGCTTTTTGGTCGTTTGCGTCTTCAATTCGTCGAATCTGTCTTTTGTCTTCACCTTTTATTATTTAAACGAATATCACTTTTAAATAGCACAATTGCAACTAAAAGCTTGTATTTCTTGAGGAATAATGCTATGAAATATATGTTCGTTTTTAGCATTATCAAATATTTCCACACTTGAGCGTTGCTTGTCCTCAAGCAATATCGTCTTGAAATACTAGAATCACTTCTTTATTCTTCACACTTTGTACATCAATGATTTCTATACGGTGGTATAAACAATGGTTGTAACGATATGGTTTACAGTCCCACATGACTATAAAAATTTAGATCCATTAAGGAAATTGGATCTTTATGAAAACATTTGATCTTTTGAAAATTAAATCTAGTTTTTACCCTAGATAAGTTTTCCGGAATAACCCTTTACCGGTGTTTGCAAAATATTTTTGTGGGTTTGGTGGGTTTCAGATTTGAAAATTTTAGCTCAAAACTTATGGTTTTGTGTCACCCACTTGCTAACCTTGTATTTGGAAAGCAACACGTCCAGTTTACTTGTCCCGTATATTACCTTTCGGTAAACTACCGTCCGGTTGTAAAGGAAACGTTGAACAAGCAACTGTTAAGGCAATGTCCCCTGACATGCTTTTAATTATGGTCTATAACGTGTCAGACGCAATTACTATCCTTGGTAGGAGCAATAGTAAAGCTCACCCTTATAATTTTTCGGTCTGGCACAAGGTCTTGTCTTTGACCATGCTATGCAACCACCGTTCTTACGGTTGACACCCGATTTGGTACAGGTGACCTAGTGAATTCCAGGTGAATTCCTAGGATTTTACGTTCAATGGTAATGAACGCTTTGAAAATAGGGTTTTAAGAAAACAAATCGGTTTGTAATTTTGATCAAAATATTTTCTCGTTCAAGCTCGAGTTTAGATATCATTGAATTCCATGAGTTTGAATTCTCAATATTTAAGGTCAATCTCTAGGATTGAGTAATATCAGGCTTAAAAGCTGATTTTTTTTTTTAATCTTTAAGGAGATTATCCTTTCTGGGGATCTGATTCATTAGTCTTATCCAGCTAATTTGCATGGTGCCCCCCCATTTTACGAGATAAATCCTTCTCATGGTTAGGATAAATCTGACCACTTGGCGACCCTGTTTAATGCTGAGGTCCGTGGATTTCCTGCTGATTTTAGTGATGACTTTTCTAGATTTTTCGTCAACCTACAGCTGGTCTGGACGACAACTTCATGACCTAAATCAAGAAGCGCGTTTCTTTTTCGGAAGACTTTACTTCCTTTTAATGATGGAATTGATTCATCGTGTAGATCCATCTTTCTTACAGTAAATCAGGTAAAACTTTTTAGTTTAGTCCAAAGCAAAAGTATTTTCAGTTATTTGTTACAGATATATGTGACATATGTTTAAGATAACTTGGTAAATTTTCCCACACTTGGCTTTTATTTTCCTTTTTATCGTCCTCTATTCCATTTTAAATGAATTTTAACATTTTGGTTTGTTTCTCAATTTATGTCCTTTCTGAGGTAACAATAATTTCGGTGTTAAAACCTAGTTTTATCGTTCATAAATATGTATAAACATGATTTTGAGTTCATTTAATTGAAAATTTTGAAAAATTTCACTAGAATTGGGTAGTCAGTATATAAGACTAGGGCTGTTCTTTATTATCAGAGAGCACTAGATTCTAATACAACTACTGCTTTACTAGTATTTTTAATGGTAACCAAGTGTATAAAGTAAAAATTTTAAAATCCGAAAGAATTTAACCCCTTCCCACACTTAAGATCTTGCAATGCCCTCATTTGCAAGAAATCAGTAACAATTTAAATTATTGAGGGTGATTTGTGTGAAAATGATTAAATTTTACCAAAGTTTCCAAACATTTTGGCGTTTGTTTGCTGAATGATAAATGGTGCACATCATTTGTTCATTCCGTCTTGTTGTTATTTCACATATATTTTGCATCTTGTCGTCAAAATTAGTTGCTTTTGCTGAACTTAATGCCAGTCTTTGAAAATGCGTTGTTTTACCCTGTTGTGTACCTAAGATAAACTGCAAACATATATATATATTTTTGAAGTTTGGTATATTACCCCACATTCAAAAATTATTAAAATCTAAGAATAAAAGTTAGACAATTATAAAAACTATTACAATATTAACAAAAGTATTAAACGTATCAATCATTACAAATTACAAAATAAATAAAACTAAGTATACTAGGGATGATACTGGTACCAATAGGGGTTCCAGGCATAACCATAGGTGCTATAGAATGCTTCGGCAGGGTTATACGTAGGATACGGTGGTTGCATCTCTATAGACCAGGGAGGGAAGATGGGTTTCGGTGTAGGAATATAGTTTCTACCTATATGTTGGCAATGAGCTATGATTTGGTTCTGATGAACTTGCCAATCTTCAAATGCTCTCTGTCTAGCATTTTCGTACTCCTGTGAAGCTATAAACCTTTGCATTTCTTGCATCTCATTCCCCCCTCCTACATTACCTTGCTGTTGGTTTCTCTCAACCTGTGGATGTCTACCATGGTATGGTACTGCGGCGTTATTTCGCCTCTTCAAAACTTTCGTACCATGGTATACATTTAAACCTATAGTATCTCGGGGTTCTGGTTCTTCTACTAATAATCCCCCCCCCCCGACTTATATCCACACCAAGATATTCACCAATCAAAGTAATAAAAATACCACCTCCTATTATGCTATGCGGTCTCATCCCCCGAACCATAGCTGATAAATAATAACCCACACAATACGGTATACTTACAGCGCTTTGTGGGTCTCGAATACACATATGGTAAAACAAATCCTGTTCATTTACCTTTTCCTTGTTCTTACCCCTTTGTGTAATCGAATTAGCTAAAAACCTATGAATCACTCTTAATTCGGCTCTATCTATATCCAAATAAGAGTAATTTCCCCCTTTGAAACGGTGATGGCTTGTCATTTGACTCCACACACCGTGTGTATCAAAATTTTCATCTATCTTTCTACCGTTTAGTATCAACCCTCTACAATCGACAGATGCTAACTCCTCAGGCGTATATATACGTAAAGCCTGAGCCATGTCCAGTAAAGACATGTGTCGCATCGAACCGCCTAACAAAAATCTAATAAAAGAACGATCGGTTAAACTAGCTACCCGATCATTCAACTCTATACTACACAACAATTCTTCACACCATACTTTATATATAGGTCTACGCATGGTGAATAAATGTACCCAGTCATTAAAAGTAGAATTACCATACCTCTGTACAAGTAATTCCCTAATTGGTCCGACCAATTCTATAGCTTCTAAGGGTCCCCATTCTATGACCCTCGGTACCTCAACAACCTTAGAATGAAGAGTATGCAAACCCCTTTGGTATTTTGGATAATCTATCCAAAGTCTGTCAAATCTCAGGTTCGGGTGCAACTCTTCCAAGTGCATATCAGAAAAGGTCATGACTGGATGAGGTATATCCTGCTTGTAGTAGTTATCCACCTCCTGTTGTTCCGCATTCTCAGCAGGAGCATTGCGGGCTTGGGATGAAGATTCACCCCTTTCAGTCTGCAAAACACATCAAACACAATTTTTGTGCATCCATATATGCATTAGTGTCAGCAAAATCATCAATCAAAATAATTACAATGACATGATCAATTTATATCAAACTTAAGCTCATTTTCACATTTTTATCAAATCTACACTTTTTCAAATAAGCATATACGAAAATGTTCGCCAAGTTCATAAGCATTTAACTCAAATAACATGTCAAAATAATCATTACTAGCAATTAAACAAGTCTCAAATGGCATTATCTCTCAAAAATCAAGTTCATTAATTTTAGACTTTGAAAAAGTCCACTTTAATTCTCAAAATCATGTTTAGGCTCAAAGTTTGGATCATTTAACTACCTAAACATGTTACACTACTTAATTTAGCAACAATTCATGACAAAAATCGGCCATAACCTGTTTATATCAAAAAGCCCCAAATTTGCTCAAGAACACAAACCCTAGATTACTCAAAATTTGAAGTTTAAGGCTTCTAATCATGTTAAATAGCATCAATCTAGGTTATACAAGCATAATACATAAACAATTTAAGCATAATTACACTAAAAAGCATCAAAATCAAATTGGGGAAAAAATTGCTCAAGAACACCAAATTTCAGATTAAATGGTGTTTAGGTGTAGAAATTTACCGTTTTTCTTGAGTAATTCCTAGATAGCATCCTTCTCAACATGATTTTAGTAAAAGATTTGGTGATTAACGGTTAAAAATTGTGATTTTGGGGGTGTTTTTGGGTGTTTTTTCGGAGTATTTCGCAGTGTTTTCGTTTTTGGGGGTGTGGACTGATCAGTTTGCAGCTCTTTTTATTTTTTCTATATTTCGGTCCTCCCGCAACTCGCGGCATTTAAGCCTTCAAACTCCACGAGTCGCGGAGTTTGCTATTTTTTTTTTTTTTTTATAATCATTAACTTATAAAACAATTAAGTAATTAATTTTAAAATTTTGTTTCCCTTGTTATTTAGGACGAGGTCGTTTCGGATCGATGTCCTAGTCCGTCCTTCGACAAAATTTTAAAATTTGTCTTTTTGTAGCGATTGTTTTAAAAGCTAAGATTTTTGGGTTTTTTAATGTTTTTGGCATACTTTAATTCAATAAGATTAAAAATAATGATAATAAAAGTTCTCGTCCCTCCCTCGGGTAAAGCAATTTCGGTTCAAAGACCTAGTCTTCAACTTACGACGAATTTTAAAAATCATATTTTTAACTTAATGAGATAAAGTAAATTTTTGTTTTTAAATTCACACAATTTAAATATAAAATTCAAAATTAATATTAAAAATTCACACCAAACTTAAAATTTAAAATGCATAAAATTAAAAATTCATATTTTAAAAATAAAAAATTCACACCAATCTTAATTTAAAAATTCATATTATAAATTCATACCAAACTTATATTAATTTTTCAAATATTTACAATTTTAAATATATTGTTTTTACAAAGTTTACAATATTAATTTAAGATTTAAATATTAATTTTAAAAACATGGTAAAAATAAAATTAAAAAACTTTTTGTCTTTTTATCCCACTTTAATCAATCAAATATTATCAAAAATATGCGCCCCTCTTTTCGGTAAAGTAATTTCGATTCCAAGACCTAATTTAACTCATGACGAATTTTTGAAATATTTTGGGTTGATTGTTTAAAGATATTTATACCTTAAGAATAAACGTTAAATTTCGCAGTGATATAATAAATTTTTGAATGATATCAATAATTTCAGTCGCCAAACCTAATTTTTATTCATTACCAATTTAATACTTTTTAGCGAACAAATTAGCGTTTATTATCAAAAGGTTAAAAATAAAAATAAATAAAATAAAAACTGTACAAACATACCTGTGAAATAGATTTCTTAGTTATATGATCTATCCCATTCATAAGATAGTCGGTTTAATTGGTTTTCCATAGCTACATAGGCGTAACCTCGAGCATTCAGTGTCTTTTCTTCTAAACATATGAACGGTCCGTCTCTGCATAAAGTAACAAATTCGGTATTTGAATAGGTTTGATTATTTGAACATTTACCTCCATGTGACCATTTTTCGCATTTGTGACATCTTTCTAGGTGTCGTGCTCTTCTTTTCGCTGCGAATTTTGATTTTCCTTTACCAAATTGTAACTTATTATCTTCGCATCTGGATTCTTTTCTAACTCCGTCCAATCTTTCTCTGATTACTGATACTATTTCACTCGGAAGTGTGTCATTATTACGTTTAGTGATCAAAGCGTGTAGCATTAGACCATGGTTTAGTTCACAGGCAGTCTTCATTTTGTAAAAACCTAAAAAAATAAAAATTCAGAATGGGGGGAGAAGACTAATTCTTTAGGGTCTGCTAGGGAAAGACCATTTGAGTTCCATTTTCGAGAACTACACGAAAACAGACAATCTAACTCTAACATAAATACATATTATCCTTTAAAGACTTGATTCTCCCCACACTTAGTTAGCTGTGGTGTCGAAATTGTGATTAACTTCGTTGTCGACTTCCATCGGACCATGTATGTAATGTTTAACTCTGTGACCATTAACTTTAAATTCAATCCCATTTGAATTTATTAATTCTATCGTTCCGTATGGGAAAACTCTTTTGACTATGAATGGTCCAGACCATCTTGATTTCAATTTTCCAGGAAATAGCTTGAATCGTGAATTGAAAAGAAGAACTCTGTCCCCTTCTTTAAATTCTTTTGAACTTCTGATTCTTTTATCATGCCATTTCTTCGTTCTTTCTTTATAGATTAACGAATTATCGTATGCTTCATGTCTTAATTCTTCTAATTCGTTTAGTTGACTTAATCGTAGACGTCCGGCTTCATGTATATCAAGATTACATGTCTTCAAAGCCCAAAATGCTTTGTGTTCAATTTCTACTGGAAGATGACATGCTTTTCCAAAAATAAGTCTAAAAGGTGTGGTTCCAATTGGAGTTTTGTAGGCTGTTCTAAAAGCCCAGAGTGCATCCTCCAATTTAATGGACCATTCCTTCGAATTTGATCCTACGGTTTTCTCTAGAATACGTTTTAAGGCTCGGTTGGTATTTTCAACTTGTCCACTTGTTTGTGGATGATATGCGGTGGAGATTTTATGAGTTACTCCATATCTTTTAAGAACTTTCTCAAGTTGATTATTATAGAAATGAGTACCCCGATCACTTATTAAAGCTTTCGGTGTTCCAAACCTTGCAAAATGACGTTTTAAAAAGTTGACTACAACTCGTGCATCGTTAGTTGGGAGAGCTTGTGATTCCGCCCATTTAGATGCATAATCAATGGCTACGAGTATATATAGATTATTATGAGATTTTGGAAATGGACCCATAAAGTCTATACCCCAAATGTCAAATACTTCACATACTTGGATGATATTTTGTGGCATTTCATCACGTTGACTTATTTTTCCGGCCCTTTGACATGCATCACAGGATTTGCAAAGAAGGTGTGCGTCTTTGTAAATTGTAGGCCAATAGAATCCAGCATCATAAACTTTTCTTGCTGTTAGTTGAGGCCCATAAAGCCCTCCTGTTGGTCATGTGTGACAATGGTTTAAAATTTTACTAGCTTCATCTCCAAATACACATCGGCGTATTATTCCATCGGAACAACTTTTAAACAAATGTGGATCTTCCCAGAAATAGTGTTTTATATCACTGAAGAATTTCTTTCGTCTTTGGTACGATAATCCTTTTTCAAGGAATCCACAAACTAAGTAGTTTTCATAGTCTGCAAACCATGGTATTTCTTTATAATCTATCTTCAATAGATATTCATCAGGAAAGTTGTCTTGTATGGCCGATTCATTTAGAACTTCTAATTCAGGATTTTCAAGACGAGAAAGATGATCAGCGGCGAGATTTTCTGCTCCTCTTTTATCTCGGATTTCAATATCAAACTCTTGTAAGAGTAAGATCCAACGAATTAATCTTGGTTTAGCATCTTATTTTGAAAATAGGTATCTAAGAGCAGAATGGTCGGTATAGACCACCGTTTTTGCTAGAACGAGATATGATCGAAATTTGTCAAAAGCAAAGACAATAGCAAGGAGTTCTTTTTCAGTAGTTGTATAGTTTGTTTGTGCTCCTTGTAACGTCTTACTAGCATAATATATAGGTTGAAATCGTTTTTCAATCCTTTGTCCTAAAACGGCTCCCATTGCAAAATCACTTGCATCGCACATTAGTTCAAATGGTAGATTCCAATTTGGTGTTATCATGATCGGCGCATTAGTGAGTTTCTCTTTAAGAATATTAAAAGATTTGATACATTCATCTGAAAAGATGAATGGAACATCTTTTTCTAGGAGTTTATTCATAGGAGTGGCAATTTTAGAAAAATCTTTTATGAAACGTCGGTAAAAACCGGCATGCCCTAGAAAACTCCTAACTCCTCTAACATTGGTGGGATGTGGAAGTTTAGCAATTACATCTACTTTAGCTCTATCCACTTCAATTCCTTCTTTTGAAATTTTATGACCAAGAACGATGCCTTCTTTAACCATAAAATGGCATTTCTCCTAATTAAGTACTAGATTTGATTGTTCGCATCTAATAAGCATTCGTTCCAGATTAACTAGACATGATTCAAATGTATCACCGAAGACTGAAAAGTCATCCATGAAAACTTCCATGCATTCTTCTATCATGTCATGAAAAATCGCCATCATACACCTTTGAAAGGTTGCAGGGGCGTTACAAAGTCCAAATGGCATGCGTTTGTAAGCAAAAGTACCATAAGGGCACGTGAATGTGGTTTTCTCTTGGTCCCCGGGTGCTATTGGAATTTGAAAATATCCGGAAAATCCATCTAGAAAACAATAGTAACTATTTCCGGCTAATCTTTCCAACATTTGATCTATGAAACGTAAGGGAAAGTGATCTTTTCTGGTGGCGTCATTTAATTTTCTATAATCAATACATACACGCCATCCTGTTACAGTCCTAGTAGGAATAAGCTCATTTTTCTCATTTTTAATGACAGTCATGCCACCCTTCTTAGGTACGCATTGAACTGGGCTTACCCATGGACTATCAGAGATTGGATAAATTAGACCTGCATCTAGCAGTTTAATAATCTCTTTCTTAACTACATCTTGCATATTAGTATTTAGTCTTCGTTGGCGTTGCACATACGTTTTATGACCTTCTTCCATAAGGATTTTATGTGTGCAATACGAAGGACTTATTCCTTTAATATCATGAATCTTCCATGCAATGGCTGGTTTATGAGCTTTCAACACAGAAATGAGTTGTGATTTCTCATTTTCAGTAAGAGAAGACGATATTATTACAGGTAATTCAGATTCACCATGTAAATAAGTGTATTCCAAATGGTTTGGAAGTGGCTTTAACTCTAATTTCGGAGGTTCTTCTATCGATGATTTATATCGATATCTGTCTTCTTCTTTTAGCATTTGAATTTCTTCTGTTGTTGGTTCATATCCATTAGCTATTAGTGTAGCTAATATTTCAGCTTCATCAATTGGTTCATTACCTTCTCCTAAAGAACATTCTCCTGTTCCTTGTAATTCTGGAAATTCTTCTAATAATTCGGCATGTGCATCTATAGTTTGAATATAATAGCATGTATCATCTGCAGATTGTGGTTGTTGCATTGCTCTATCAACTGAAAAGGTAACACTCTCATCCTCTATACTTAGGGTCAGTTTCTTACCGAACACGTCTATCATTGCTTTAGCCGTGTTTAAGAATGGTCTTCCTAATATGAGAGGAACTTGAGAATCTTCTTCCATGTCCAGAACAACAAAATCTACTGGAAATACTAAAGTGCCAACTTTAACTAGCATGTTCTCCATTATCCCTCTAGGATATTTTATTGATCTATCGGCTAGTTGTATGCTTATTCTGGTTGGTTTCAATTCTCCAAGGTCTAGTTTAGCGTATAATGAATACGGCATTAGATTTATACTAGCACCTAAGTCTGCCAATGCTTCTATTGAACTAAGACTACCCAGAAAACATGGAATTGTGAAACTTCCTGGATCAGATAGTTTTTCTGGTATCTTATTCAACAGCACTGCTGAACAATTAGCATTCATAGTAACAGCCGAGAGTTCTTCCATTTTCTTTCTATTTGAGATTAGATCTTTCAAGAATTTAGCATATCTAGGCATTCCTAAAATCACATCAATGAAAGGAAGATTTACATTTATCTGTTTAAACATATCCAAGAATTTGGATTGCTCGGCTTCAAGTTTCTCTTTCTTCATTTTACTCGGGTAAGGAAGTGGTGGTTGGTATGGTTTAACATAAGGTTTATCCTTAGGTGTGTTATCTTCATTAACCTTCTCAACTACCGGTTCTTTTTCCTTATCTTGATCAGGTTGTGGTTCTTGTGGAGTAGGAATAGTTTCATCAGAAGTTACAGGTATTTCAGGTGGTTTAAGTGTTGTACCACTTCTTGTGGTAATGGCTTTAGCTGTTTCATTTCGGGGGTTAGCATTTGTATCACTAGGTAGACTTCCTGGTTTTCTTTCACCTATTAGCCTTGCTAGGTTACTTACTTCTTGTTCCAAATTTTGAATAGAAGCTTGTTGATTTCTAAATGCTTGAGCATTTTGTTCATTGGTTTGTTTTTGAGATGTGAAAAACTGCGTTTGAGTTTCAACTAGCTTTGTCATCATATCTTCTAAATTTGGCTTTTTATCATCGGTTTGTTGTGGTGGCTTGTTTTGAAAATTAGGTCTTTGCTGATTGTAAGTATTATTGGATACTTGTTGATTGCTAGGACCTTGTTGGTTGTTGTATGGAATATTTCTGTTATAATTCTGATTTTGATTGTAAATCGGTCTTGGCGGTTGATAATTATTCTGATAATTATTTCCAGGCCTTTGGTTTATGTATGAAATATTCTCTCTTTGTTCCATTGTTAATTCAATACTGAGACAATCTTTTGTCAAATGTGGTCCTCCACACTGCTCACAACTAATTCGTATTGAGTGAATATCTTTAGTCATCTTTTCCATTCGTCTCTCGACAGCATCTATCTTTGCGGAAATGGAATCTAAGTCATAGCTAGAATCGGCTCTAGCTGCTTTAGATGATCTAACGATATCTTTTTCTTGGTGCCACTCATGTGAGTGGGAAGCAGTGTTATCAATAATTTTGTAAGCATCAGTTTCGGTTTTCTTCATAATAGAACCACCAGCTGCTATATCTATGTCTTTCCTTGTAGTGATGTCGCATCCTTGGTAGAATATTTGTACTATTTGACAGGTGTCTAAACCATGTTGCGGACATCCTCTTAATAACTTTCCATATCTAGTCCACGCCTCATATAGAGTTTCATTTGGCTTCTGTGTGAACGTAACAATTTCTGCTTGAAGTCTTACGGCTTTAGATGCAGGAAAGAATTGTTTAAGAAATTTTTCAACTAAAACGTCCCATGTATCGATCGCTCCTTCAGGTAACGATTCCAACCAATCTTTGGCTTCTCCCTTTAAAGTCCAGGGAAATAACATGAGATATATCTGTTCATCCTCCACTTCTCGGATTTTAAATAGTGTACAGATCCTATTAAAGGTACGTAGATGTTCATTTGGATCTTCCTTCGGCGCACCACTAAATTGGCATTGATTAGTCACCATGTGTAGAATTTGTCCTTTGATTTCATAATCTGGCGCATTAATGTCTGGATGAGTAATTGCGTGACCTTGGCCAGTGTGTTTAGCTCTCATTCGGTCTTCCATACTTAAAGGTTCCAGATTCTCCATAATTGAATTTGTTGAATCGGAATCACTAGAGGATTCTGATTTAATGGTTCGTTCCTCAACAATCTCTGTTTGAATGATTGGTGGTTGCGGAGGAAAGTTTAATGGTTCAGGATCTACGAACCGTTCCTGAATATTCTCCGGATTCTCAATTGTGATGTCGGGTTCAAAAAATGGATTATCGGAAATTTGAACTGAAGTACTTGGTCGACTGGATGACGATTCTAAAGAAAAATCAACGGCGGTTATATTTGCTAAATGTCTTGATCTAGTTACAGGTGGTGAACGTACAAAAGGTGGTGATCGTCTTGCTCGGTGCATTCACTGAATATCCTATTAGTTTTTAAAAGGAAAGAAAAATTATAATAAGTTATCCAATCAATAGACTTTTCTGATTTTGCCCACGTTTCGAATAGCCAAAAGATGCAGCTGAGGGGCAGGATTCGTTTGGTCTCAATATAATTGAGGACTGTTTGACTCCAATAACCCGGTCCACGTAAAAATCCAACTATTACTACGAACCAGAAAATTTTGATGTCTATCATTTTAACCACTTAAAATAAATTTTCGTAATTTTAAGAAATTTAGATAAGAAGTAGAATAAAAATCTATGTCCTAAAAACTAGAATAGCGAGAAATAAGAAAGAAAAAGAGTTCGTCGAAAAAAAATCGAAAAAGAAAAATGGTTGAAAAATAAAAGGTGACGGAAAAATAAAAGAAACTTATAAAACTTAAAAATACTTGACTAACCTAACCTTATTACTACAACTAACTTAAAATTATAATCGCAAATTGAGATTACTAATTGGAATGATAATTGATACATAGTAAAAGGTGTCTAAAAATATTAAAGCTTACAGGAAAAACTATATCCCAAATGAAAATAACTTAAAAAGAAACTAAAACTTAAAAAGGCGTCGCAAAATTCTAAAGCACCTAAATCTTAGTCTAAATAAAAAGCACTTAAGAGATTTTACGGCAAAGCCTAAAAATCTAGAAGTAAAAATAACTATGGCAAAAACTAAGTTTAAAACTAAATATGAGCTAAATATACAAATATTACGCTAAAACAATTAAAAAGGGACAAAATATAAAAATATACAAAAAGTTGTAAAAATTACAATTTTTATAAAAATATTATTTTTATATTATTTATTTTATAAAACTATTAATTTTATAATTTAAACTAATTTACTAAATAAAACAAATTAAATAAAAAGTAAAAGTTAAAATAAAACTAATAATAATAATAATAATAATTAGGGTTAAATAATAATAATAATAATTAATTACCCCGTAATTAATTCAGTTTAGGGTTTCTGTCAGCGTGTCAGGATTACTCCGCGAGTTGCGGTATTTAATGCATCAAACCCCGCGAGTCGCGGGGTTCCAGTTTTCAACTGACAGGTTATTTAAATTCAACGCGTTTTTCTTTATTTATTTTTTTTCTGTTTTTAATTTTTCTGTTTCTATATAAATAAAAGATATTTAAATAAAACTTTATATCTTTATAAACTAAAATAAAAATAAGAAACTTATAAAACTTAAATATTTAACAAAATCTTAAAAATACATAAATTTTTTTTTTGTTTTTCTTTTTATATTTTTGAATAATTAAAACGTATTTTTACAAAAACGAATTTTAATAAAAGTTAACTAAAAATCTTTTTTTTTTATATATAGCGTTGCGCTTCCGGCGTTTAAGAGACTCTCCGGCAGCGGCGCCAAAAATACTTGATGTGGTAGCGGAGTGGTATAAAATACTATTAATTTTAGCAGGAAATACTATTAAATACGATACAATTTTACACAAGATATTTATTTATTTATAGAATGGATATACTTAAACCTTGCTACAACACTTATAGGCAGTGTACCTAATCGTACAGTAGTGTAGTTTTTAGTAAGTCCGGTTCGTTCCACGGGGAATCTTTTTAAACAAAGCTTAACGCTATATTAGTTTACTTTTATAAAAATACAAATATATATATATAAGTAATATTATTATTATAAAGGGGGGTTTTTACCGTTTAATGACCGGTTTGTCAATTTTAAAACTTTAGTCGCAGTTAAAACCAAATAAATACAAGACTTTAAATTAAAGCATAAAGTAAATAACGATAATGAAATTGCGAATAATAAAAGTGCGATAAAATAAACTTGCGATAATTAAAAAGTACGATAATTAAAAGTGCAATTAAATACAATAACAATAAAAATGCGATAATTAGAAGTGCAATTAAATATAAAATAAAGGAAATTAAATATGAAATAAAAGAATTATGCTTATTTAAACTTCCGTAATCATGATGTTTGACGTGTTGATTTTAGTTTTATGCCCATGGGTTAATTGTCCTTTGTCCTGGATTATTTAATATGTCCGTCTGGTTTTTGACCATAACAGTCCATCAGTCATAAATATAAAGTGCGAGTGTCCTCGTCAAATTATTCTTATACCCGAAGTTAAATATTCCAACTAATTGGGGATTTAAACTGTAACAAGATTTTAATACTTTGTTTAATAATTACACCAGGATGTCGACTGAGTGTAACCCAAGGTTTTAATATTTTATTATCAATTATACCAAGTGTTCTTGTACATAATTTCACCCCTGTTTTAATTATTCTAGTGGCTATTAATCCATTCCCGTGTCCGGTTAAATGAACGATTATTCGTACATATAAATACCCCGCCCATCGTGTCCGATCGAGTGTATATGGTAATTTATAGGGACGCCCAATTGTAAATCTTTATATTAACATTAACAAACTATCATTTAGTTAAACAAATATAAAGCCCATTAATAGCTCATAGTGTAATTTCCACAAGTGTCGTTCTTTTGTCCAAACCCCAATTATGGTACAAAGCCCAATTACCCAATTTTAGTAATTAGCCCAACATCATGATTACTTCGTTTTAAATAAGCATAATAATAACTTAGCTACGAGACATTAATGTACAAAGGTTGAACATAACTTACAATGATTAAAAATAGCGTAGCGTTACACGGACAGAATTTTGACTTACACCCTTACAACATTCGCTAACATACCCTTATTATTAGAATTATAATTAAAATTAAAATATAAATTATAAATATATATATATATATTTTACGTATGAATGAGGAGAAGAAGAAAAAGATTATTTTTTTCGATCAGAATTCGTTTGCTTTTATAGGGATTTTCGACTTTTGGGGCTCCGCGACTCGCGGCATATTTTGCCTTCAAACTCCGCGAGTCGCGGAGTTTGAAATTCCAGCTCACACCAGTTTGGAGTCTTTCTTGCCGACGGTTTTTATTATTTATTATAATATATAAATAATTATAAGAATTATTTAAATATTATATTATATTTATGTGCATAGTTGACTTGTAATTTTTAGTCCGTTGCGTCGAGCGTTGAGAGTTGACTCTGGTCCCGGTTCTGGATTTTCGAACGTCCTTGCGTACAATTTAATATCTTGTACTTTGCGTTTTGAATCTTGTACTCTTGTAATTTCGAGACGTTTCTTATCAATAATTGGAACCTCTTTGATTGTCTTTTGTACTTTTGAGCTTTTTGGTCGTTTGCGTCTTCAATTCGTTGAATCTGTCTTTTGTCTTTACCTTTTATTATTTAAACGAATATCACTTTTAAATAGAACAATTGCAACTAAAAGCTTGTCTTTCTTGAGGAATAATGCTATGAAATATATGTTCGTTTTTAGCATTATCAAATATTCCCACACTTGAGCGTTGCTTGTCCTCAAGCAATATTGTCTTGAAATACTAGAATCACTTCTTTATTCTTCACACTTTGTACATCAGTGATTTCTATACGGTGGTATAAACAATGGTAGTAACGATATGGTTTACAGTCCCACATAACTATAAAAATTTAGATCCATTAAGGAAATTGGATCTTTATGAAAACATTTGATCTTTTAAAAATTAAATCTAGTTTTTACCCTAGATAAGTTTTCCGGAATAACCCTTTACCGGTGTTTGCAAAATATTTTTGTGGGTTTGGTGGGTTTCAGATTTGAAAATTTTAGCTCAAAACTTATGGTTTTGTGTCACCCACTTGCTAACCTTGTATTTGGAAAGCAACACGTCCAGTTTACTTGTCCCGTATATTATCTTTCGGTAAACTACCGTCCGGTTGTAAAGGAAAGCGTTGAACAAGCAACTGTTAAGGCAATGTCCCCTGACATGCTTTTAATTATGGTCTATAACGTGTCGGACGCAATTACTATCCTTGGTAGGAGCAATAGTAAAGCTCACCCTTATAATTTTTCGGTCTGGCACAAGGTCTTGTCTTTGACCATGCTATGCAACCACCGTTCTTACGGTTGACACCCGATTTGGTTCAGGTGACCTAATGAATTCCAGGTGAATTCCTAGGATTTTACGTTCAATGGTAATGAACGCTTTGAAAATAGGGTTTTCAGAAAACAAATCGGTTTGTAATTTTGATCAAAATATTTTCTCGTTCAAGCTCGAGTTTAGATATCATTGAATTCCATAAGTTTGAATTCTCAATCTTTAAGGTCAATCTCTAGGATTGAGTAATATCAGGCTTAAAAGCTGATTTTATTTTTTAATCTTTAAGGAGATTATCCTTTCTGGGGATCTGATTCATTAGTCTTATCCAGCTAATTTGCATGGTGCCCCTCCATTTTACGAGATAAATCCTTCTCATGGTTAGGATAAATCTGACCACTTGGCGACCCTGTTTAATGCTGAGGTCCGTGGATTTCCTGCTGATTTTAGTGATGACTTTTCTAGATTTTTCGTCAACCTACAGCTGGTCTGGACGACAACTTCATGACCTAAATCAAGAAGCGCGTTTCTTTTTCGGAAGACTTTACTTCCTTTTAATGATGGAATTGATTCATCGTGTAGATCCATCTTTCTTACAGTAAATCAGGTAAAACTTTTTAGTTTAGTCCAAAGCAAAAGTATTTTCAGTTATTTGTTACAGATATATGTGACATATGTTTAAGATAACTTGGTAAATTTTCCCACACTTGGCTTTTATTTTCCTTTTTATCGTCCTCTATTCCATTTTAAATGAATTTTAACATTTTGGTTTGTTTCTCAATTTATGTCCTTTCTGAGGTAACAATAATTTCGGTGTTAAAACCTAGTTTTATCGTTCATAAATATGTATAAACATGATTTTGAGTACATTTAATTGAAAATTTTGAAAAATTTCACTAGAATTGGGTAGTCAGTATATATGACTAGGGCTGTTCTTTATTATCAGAGAGCACTAGATTCTAATACAACTACTGCTTTACTAGTATTTTTAATGGTAACCAAGTGTATAAAGTAAAAATTTTAAAATCCGAAAGAATTTAACCCCTTCCCACACTTAAGATCTTGCAATGCCCTCATTTGCAAGAAATCAGTAACAATTTAAATTATTGAGGGTGATTTGTGTGAAAATGATTAAATTTTACCAAAGTTTCCAAACATTTTGGCGTTTGTTTGCTGAATGATAAATGGTGCACATCATTTGTTCATTCCGTCTTGTTGTTATTTCACATATATTTTGCATCTTGTCGTCAAAATTAGTTGCTTTTGCTGAACTTAATGCCAGTCTTTGAAAATGCGTTGTTTTACCCTGTTGTGTACATAAGATAAACTGCAAACATATATACATATTTTTGAAGTTTGGTATATTACCCCACATTCAAAAATTATTAAAATCTAAGAATAAAAGTTAGACAATTATAAAAACTATTACAATATTAACAAAAGTATTAAACGTATCAATCATTACAAATTACCAAATAAATAAAACTAAGTATACTAGGGATGATACTGGTACCAATAGGGGTTCCAGGCATAGCCATAGGTGCTATAGAATGCTTCGGCAGGGTTATACGTAGGATACGGTGGTTGCATCTCTATAGACCAGGGAGGGAAGATGGGTTTCGGTGTAGGAATATAGTTTCTACCTATATGTTGGCAATGAGCTATGATTTGGTTCTGATGAACTTGCCAATCTTCAAATGCTCTCTGTCTAGCATTTTCGTACTCCTGTGAAGCTATAAACCTTTGCATTTCTTGCATCTCATTCCCCCCTCCTACATTACCTTGTTGTTGGTTTCTCTCAACCTGTGGATGTCTACCATGGTATGGTACTGCGGTGTTATTTCGCCTCTTCAAAACTTTTGCACCATGGTATACATTTAAACCTATAGTATCTCGGGGTTCTGGTTCTTCTACTAATAATCCCCCCGACTTATATCCACACCGAGATATTCACCAATCAAAGTAATAAAAATACCACCTCCTATTATGCTATGCGGTCTCATCCCCCGAACCATAGCTGATAAATAATAACCCACACAATACGGTATACTTACAGCGCTTTGTGGGTCTCGAATACACATATGGTAAAACAAATCCTGTTCATTTACCTTTTCCTTGTTCTTACCCCTTTGTGTAATCGAATTAGCTAAAAACCTATGAATCACTCTTAATTCGGCTCTATCTATATCCAAATAAGAGTAATTTCCCCCTTTGAAACGGTGATGGCTTGTCATTTGACTCCACACACCGTGTGTATCAAAATTTTCATCTATCTTTCTACCGTTTAGTATCAACCCTCTACAATCGGCAGATGCTAACTCCTCAGGCGTATATATACGTAAAGCCTGAGCCATGTCTAGTAAAGACATGTGGCGCATCGAACCGCCTAACAAAAATCTAATAAAAGAACGATCGGTTAAACTAGCTACCCGATCATTCAACTCTATACTACACAACAATTCTTCACACCATACTTTATATACAGGTCTACGCATGGTGAATAAATGTACCCAGTCATTAAAAGTAGAATTACCATACCTCTGTACAAGTAATTCCCTAATTGGCCCGGCCAAATCTACTACTTCTAATGGTTCCCATTCTATGACCCTCGGTACCTCAACAACTTTAGAATGAAGCGTATGCAACCCCCTTTGATACTTTGGATAATCTATCCAAAGTCTGTCAAATCTCAGGTTCGGATGCAAATCTTCCAAGTGCATATCAGAAAATGTCATGACTGGATGAGGTATATCCTGCTTGTAGTAGTTATCCACCTCCTGTTGTTCCGCATTCTCAGCAGGAGCATTGCGAGCTTGGGATGAAGATTCACCCCTTTCAGTCTGCAAAACACATCAAACATTATTTTTGTGCATCCAAATATGCATTAGTGTCAGCAAAATCATCAATCAAAATAATTACAATGACATGATCAATTTATATCAAACTTAAGCTCATTTTCACATTTTTATCAAATCTACACTTTTTCAAATAAGCATATACGAAAATGTTCACCAAGTTCATAAGCATTCAACTCAAATAACATGTCAAAATAATCATTACTAGCAATTAAACAAGTTTCAAATGGCATTATCTCTCAAAAATCAAGTTCATGAATTTAGACTTGAAAAAGTCCACTTTAATTCTCAAAATCATGTTTAGGCTCAAAGTTTGGATCATTTAACTACCTAAACATGTTACACTACTTAATTTAGCAACAATTCATGACAAAAATCGGCCATAACATGTTTATATCAAAAAGCCCCAAATTTGCTCAAGAACACAAACCCTAGATTACTCAAAATTTGAAGTTTAAGGCTTCTAATTATGTTAAACAGCATCAATCTAGGTTATACAAGCATAATACATAAACAATTTAAGCATAATTACACTAAAAAGCATCAAAATCAAATTGGGGGAAAAATTGCTCAAGAACACCAAATTTTGGATTAAATGGTGTTTAGGTGTAGAAATTTACCGTTTTTCTTGAGTAATTCCTAGATAGCATCCTTCTCAACATGATTTTAGTAAAAGATTTGGTGATTAACGGTTAAAAATTGTGATTTTGGGGGTGTTTTTGGGTGTTTTTTCGGAGTATTTCGCATTGTTTTCGTTTTTGGGGGTGTGGACTGATCAGTTTGCAGCTCTTTTTATTTTTTCTGTATTTCGGTCCTCCCGCGACTCGCGGCATTTAAGCCTTCAAACTCCGCGAGTCGCGGAGTTTGCTATTTTTTTTTTTTATAATCATTAACTTATAAAACAATTAAGTACTTAATTTTAAAATTTTGTTTCCCTTGTTATTTAGGACGAGGTCGTTTCGGATCGATGTCCTAGTCTGTCCCTCGACAAAATTTTAAAATTTGTCTTTTTGTAGCGATTATTTTAAAAGCTAAGATTTTTGGTTTTTTAATGTTTTTGGTATACTTTAATTCAATAAGATTAAAAATGATGATAATAAAAGTTCTCGTCCCTCCCTTGGGTAAAGCAATTTCGGTTCAAAGACCTAGTATTCAACTTACGACGAATTTTAAAAATCATATTTTTAACTTAATGAGATAAAGTAAATTTATGTTTTTAAATTCACACAACTTAAATATAAAATTCAAAATTAATATTAAAAATTCACACCAAACTTAAAATTTGAAATGCATAAAATTAAAAATTCATATTTTAAAAATTTAAAATTCACACCAAACTTAATTTAAAAATTCATATTATAAATTCACACCAAACTTATATTAATTTTTCAAATATTTACAATTTTAAAAATATTGTTTTTACAAAGTTTACAATATTAATTTAAGATTTAAATATTAATTTTAAAAACATGGTAAAAATAAAATTAAAAATCTTTTTGTCTTTTTATCCCACTTTAATCAATCAAATATTATCAAAAATATGCGCCCCTCTTTTCGGTAAAGTAATTTCGGTTCCAAGACCTAATTTAACTCATGACGAATTTTTGAAATATTTTGGGTTGATTGTTTAAAGATATTTATACCTTAAGAATAAACGTTAAATTTCGCAGTGATGTAATAAATTTTTGAATGATATCAATAATTTCGGTCGCCAAACCTAATTTTATTTAATACCAATTTAATACTTTATAGCGAACAAATTAACGTTTATCATCAAAAGGTTAAAAAAAAAAAAAAAAAAAAAACTGTACAGACTTACCTGTGAAATAGATTTCTTAGTTATATGATCTATCTCATTCATAAGATAGTCGATTTAATTGGTTTTCCATAGCTACATAGGCGTAACCTCGATCATTCAGTGTCTTTTCTTCTAAACATATGAACGGTCCGTCTCTGCATAAAGTAACAAATTCGGTATTTGAATAGGTTTGATTATTTGAACATTTACCTCCATGTGACCATTTTCTGCATTTGTGACATCGTTCTAGGTGTCGTGCTCTTCTTTTCGCTGCGGATTTTGATTTTCCTTTACCAAATTGTAACTTATTATCTTAGCATCTGGATTCTTTTCTAACTCCGTCCATTCTTTCTCTGATTACTGATACTAATTCACTCGGTAGTATGTCATTATTTCGTTTAGTGATCAAAGCGTGTAGCATTAGACCATGGTTTAGTTCACAGGCAGTCTTCATTTTGTAAAAACCTAAAAAAAATAAAAATTCAGAATGGGGGGAGAAGACTAGTTCTTTAGGGTCTGCTAGGGAAAGACCATTTGGGTTCCATTTTCAAGAACTACACGAAAACAGACAATCTAACTCTAACAGAAATACATATTATCCTTTAAAGACTTGATTCTCCCCACACTTAGTTAGCTGTGGTGTCGAAATTGTGATTAACTTCGTTGTCGACTTCCATCGGACCATGTATGTAATGTTTAACTCTGTGACCATTAACTTTAAATTCAATCCCATTTGAATTTATTAATTCTATCGTTCCGTATGGGAAAACTCTTTTGACTATGAATGGTCCAGACCATCTTGATTTCAATTTTCCAGGAAATAGCTTGAATCATAAATTGAAAAGAAGAACG
Organism: Rutidosis leptorrhynchoides; assembly: GCF_046630445.1. Taxonomy (NCBI): domain Eukaryota; kingdom Viridiplantae; phylum Streptophyta; class Magnoliopsida; order Asterales; family Asteraceae; genus Rutidosis; species Rutidosis leptorrhynchoides. Next base: position 231,913,861 of record NC_092334.1, on the reverse strand, counting down.
CCGCAGTACAATACCATGGTAGACATCCACAGGTTGAGAGAAACCAACAGCAAGGTAATGTAGGAGGGGGAAATGAAATGCAAGAAATGCAAAGGTTTATAGCTTCACAGGAGTACGAAAATGCTAGACAGAGAGCATTTGAAGATTGGCAAGTTCATCAAAACCAAATCATAGCTCATTGCCAACATATAGGTAGAAACTATATTCCTACACCAAAACCCATATTCCCTCCCTGGTCTATAGAGATGCAACCACCGTATCCTACGTATGACCCTGCCGAAGCATTTTATAGCACCTATGGTTATGCTTGGAACCCCTATTGGTACCAGTATCATCCCTAGTCTACTTAGTTTTATTTATTTTGTAGTTTGTAATGTTGATATGTTTAATACTTATGTTAATATTGTAATAGTTTTTATAATTTTCTAACTTTTATTTTTAGATTTTAATAATTTTTGAATGTGGGGTAATATACCAAACTTCAAAAATATATATATATATGTTTGTAGTTTATCTTATGCATACAACAGGGTAAAACAACGCATTTTCAAAGACTGGCATTAAGTTCAGCAAAAGCAACTAATTTTGACGACAAGATGCAAAATATATGTGAAATAACAACAAGACGGAATGAACAAATGATGTGCACCATTTATCATTCAGCAAACAAACGCCAATATATTTGGAAACTTTGGTTAAAATTTAATCATTTTCACACAAATCACCCTCAATAATTTAAATTGTTACTGATTTCTTGCAAATGAGGGCATTGCAAGATCTTAAGTGTGGGAAGGGGTTAAATTCTTTCGGATTTTAAAATTTTTTACTTTATACACTTGGTTACCATTAAAAATACTAGTAAAGCAGTAGTTGTATTAGAATCTAGTGCTCTCTGATAATAAAGAACAGCCCTAGTCTTATATACTGACTACCCAATTCTAGTAAAATTTTTCAAAATTTCCAATTAAATGAACTCAAATTCATGTTTATACATATTTATGAACGATAAAACTAGGTTTTAACACCGAAATTATTGTTACCTCAGAAAGGACATAAATTGAGAAACAAACCAAAATGTTAAAATTCATTTAAAATGGAATAGAGGACGATAAAAAGGAAAATAAAAGCCAAGTGCGGGAAAATTCTCCAAGTTATTCAAAACATATGTCACATATTTTTGTACAAATAAACTGAAAATACTTTTGCTTTGGACTAAACTAAACTGTTTTACCCGATGAAAGAAAAGAAGAGATGGATCTACACGATGAATCAATTCCATCATTAAAAGGAAGTAAAGTCTTCTGAAAAAGACACGCGCTTCTTGATTTAGGTCATGAAGTTGTCGTCCAGACCAGCTGTAGGTTGACGAAAAATCTAGAAAAGTCATCACTAAAAGCAGCAGGAAATCCACGGACCTCAGCATTAAACAGGGTTGCCAAGTGGTCAGATTTATCCTAACCATGAGAAGGATTTATCTCGTAAAATGGGGGGGCACCATGCAAATTAGCTGGATAAGACTAATGAATAAGATCCCCAGAAAGGATAATCTCCTTAAAAGATCAAAAATCAGCTTTTAAGCCTGATATTACTCAATCCTTGAGATTGACCTTAAAGATTGAGAATTACAAACTCATGGAATTCAATGATATCTAAACTCGAGCTTGAACGAGAAAATATTTTGATCAAAATTACAAACCGATTTGTTTTCTGAAAACCCTATTTTCAATGCGTTCATGACCATTGAACATAAAATCTTAGGAATTCACCTGGAATTCATTAGGTCACCTGAACTAAATCGGGTGTCAACCGTAAGAACGGTGGTTGCATAGTGGTCAAAGACAGGACCTTGTGCCATACCGAAAAATTATAAGGGTGAGCTTTACTATTGCTCCTACCAAGGATAGTAATTGCGTCCGACACGTTATAGACCATAATTAAAAGCATGTCAGGGGACATTGCCTTAACAGTTGCTTGTTCAACGCTTTCCTTTACAACCGGACGGTAGTTTACCGAAAGGTAATATACGGGACAAGTAAACTGGACGTGTTGCTTTCCAAATACAAGGTTAGCAAGTGGGTGACACAAAACTATAAGTTTTGAGCTAAAATTTTCAAATCTGAAACCCACCAAACCCACAAAAATATTTTGCAACACCGGTGAAGGGTTATTCCAGAAAACTTATCTAGGGTAAAAACTAGATTTAATTTTCAAAAGATCAAATGTTTTCATAAAGATCCAATTTCCTTAATGGATCTAAATTTTTATAGTCATGTGGGACTGTAAACCATATCGTTACTACCATTGTTTATACCGCCGTATAGAAGATCACTGATGTACAAAGTGTGAAGAATAAAGAAGTGATTCTAGTATTTCAAGACGATATTGCTTGAGGACAAGCAACGCTCAAGTGTGGGAATATTTGATAATGCTAAAAACGAACATATATTTCATAGCATTATTCCTCAAGAAAGACAAACTTTTAGTTGCAATTGTTCTATTTACAAGTGATATTCGTTTAAATAATAAAAGGTGAAGACAAAAGATAGATTCGACGAATTGAAGACACAAACGACCAAAAAGCTCAAAAGTACAAAAGACAATCAAAGAGGTTCCAATTATTGATAAGAAACGTCTCGAAATTACAAGAGTACAAGATTTAAAACGCAAAGTACAAGATATTAAATTGTACGCAAGGACGTTCAAAAATCCGGAACCGGGACCAGAGTCAACTCTCAACGCTCGACGCAACGGACTAAAAATTACAAGTTAACTATGCACATAAATATAATATAATATTTAAATAATTCTTATAATTATTTAATATATTATATTTATTTAAAACCATTGGTAAACAAAGAGCCAAACTCCTCTGAGCTGTAAAAGCAAACTTCGCGACTCGCGGAGTTTGAAGGCCAAAAATGCCGCGAGTCGCGGAGCCCCAATTTCTGAAAATCCCTATAAAGCTCGCGCATTCTGATCGTAAAATATCATCTTTTTTCTCCTCATTCATACGTAATATATATATATATATATATATATATATATATATATATATATATATATATATATATATATATATATATATATATATATATATATATATATTTATAATTTATATTTTAATTTTAATTATAATTCTAATAATAAGGGTATGTTAGCAAATGTTGTAAGGGTGTAAGTCGAAATTCTATCCGTGTAACGCTACGCTATTTTTAATCATTGTAAGTTATGTTCAACCTTTTTATATTAATGTCTCGTAGCTAAGTTATTATTATGCTTATTTAATCCGAAGTAATCATGATGTTGGGCTAATTACTAAAATTGGGTAATTGGGCTTTGTACCATAATTGGGGTTTGGACAAAAGAACGACACTTGTGGAAATTAGACTATGGGCTATTAATGGGTTTTATATTAACTAAATAATACCTTGTTAATTTAATATACAAACTTATAATTTGACGTATTTATATATAACCACATACGCTTGACTGGGTACGGTGGGCGGGATATCTATAAATACCAATAATTATTCATTTTACCGGATACGGAACTGGATTAATAGTTAATAAACTTGTTGAAACAGGGGTGAATTACATTCATGGGTAATTGGTGTAATTGTTAACAAAGTAGTAAAACCTTGGTTTACACGCAGTCGATAACCTGGTGTATTCATTAAACAAAGTATTAAAACCTTGTTACAATTCGAATCCCCAATTAGTTGGAATATTTAACTTCGGGAATAAGAATAATTTGACGAAGGCTTTCGCTCTTTATATTTATGACTGATGGACTATTATGGACAAATCCGTATGGACATATTAAATAATCCAGGACAAAGGATAATTAACCCATGGGCATAAAACTAAAATCAACACGTCAAACATCATGATTACGGAAGTTTAAATAAGCATAATTCTTTTATTTCATATTTAATTTCCTTTATTTTATATTTAATTGCACTTCTAATTATCGCATTTTTATTGTTATTGTATTTAAATGCACTTTTAATTATCATACTTTTTAATTATCGCAAGTTTATTTTATCGCACTTTTAATTTATTATCGTTATTTACTTTATGCTTTAATTTAAAGTCTTGTATTTATTTGGTTTTAACTACGACTAAAGTTTTAAAATCGACAAACCGGTCATTAAACGGTAAAAACCCCCCTTTATAATAATAATATTACTTATATATATATTTGTATTTCTATAAAAGTAAACTAATATAGCGTTAAGCTTTGTTTAAAAAGATTCCCTGTGGAACGAACCGGACTTACTAAAAACTACACTACTGTACGATTAGGTACACTGCCTATAAGTGTTGTAGCAAGGTTTAAGTATATCCGTTCTCTAAATAAATAAATATCTTGTGTAAAAATGTATCGTATTTAATATTATTTCCTGCTAAAATTTAATAGTATTTTATAACCCTTAGCTTTGACATCAAGTATTTTTGGCGCCGCTGCCGGGGAATCTCTTAAACGCCGGAAGAGCAACGCTATATATAAAAAAAAAAAGATTTTTAGTTAACTTTTATTAAAATTCGTTTTTGTAAAAATACGTTTTAATTATTCAAAAATATAAAAAGAAAAACAAAAATATAAGTATTTTTAAGATTTTGTTAAATATTTAAGGTTTATAAGTTTCTTTATTTTTATTTTATAAAAATATAAGTTTTATTTAAGTATTTTTAAAACATAAAATCAAAAACCGAAAAAAAAATATATATATATATATATAATTCTAGTATTTTTCTTCTTCTCCTCATTCATACGTAAAATATATATATATATATTTATAATTTGTATTTTAATTTTAATTATAATTCTAATAATAAGGGTATGTTAGCAAATGTTGTAAGGGTGTAAGTCGAAATTCTGTCCGTGTAACGCTACGCTATTTTTAATCATTGTAAGTTATGTTCACCCTTTTTATATTAATGTCTCGTAGCTAAGTTATTATTATGCTTATTTAATCCGAAGTAATCATGATGTTGGGCTAATTACTAAAATTGGGTAATTGGGCTTTATACCATAATTGGGGTTTGGACAAAAGAACGACACTTGTGGAAATTAGACTATGGGCTATTAATGGGTTTTATATTAACTAAACAATACCTTGTTAATTTAATATACAAACTTATAATTTGACGTATTTATATATAACCACATACGCTTGACTGGGTACGGTGGGCGGGATATCTATAAATACCAATAATTATTCATTTTACCGGATACGGAACTGGATTAATAGTTAATAAACTTGTTGAAACAGGGGTGAATTACATTCAAGGGTAATTGGTGTAATTGTTAACAAAGTAGTAAAACCTTGGTTTACACGCAGTCGATAACCTGGTGTATTCATTAAACAAAGTATTAAAACCTTGTTACAATTCGAATCCCCAATTAGTTGGAATATTTGACTTCAGGAATAAGAATAATTTGACGAAGGCTTTCGCTCTTTATATTTATGACTGATGGACTATTATGGACAAATCCGTATGGACATATTAAATAATCCAGGACAAAGGATAATTAACCCATGGGCATAAAACTAAAATCAACACGTCAAACATCATGATTACGGAAGTTTAAATAAGCATAATTCTTTTATTTCATATTTAATTTCCTTTATTTTATATTTAATTGCACTTCTAATTATCGCATTTTTATTGTTATTGTATTTAAATGCAATTTTAATTATCGTACTTTTTAATTATCGCAAGTTTATTTTATCGCACTTTTATTTCATTAACGTTATTTACTTTATGCTTTAATTTAAAGTCTTGTATTTATTTGGTTTTAACTGCGACTAAAGTTTTAAAATCGACAAACCGGTCATTAAACGGTAAAAACCCCCCTTTATAATAATAATATTACTTATATATATTTGTATTTCTATAAAAGTAAACTAATATAGCGTTAAGCTTTGTTTAAAAAGATTCCCTGTGGAACGAACCGGACTTACTAAAAACTACACTACTGTACGATTAGGTACACTGCCTATAAGTGTTGTAGCAAGGTTTAAGTATATCCGTTCTCTAAATAAATAAATATCTTGTGTAAAAATGTATCGTATTTAATAGTATTTCCTGCTAAAATTTAATAGTATTTTATACCCCTTAGCTTTGACATCAAGTATTTTTGGCGCCGCTGCCGGGGAATCTCTTAAACGCCGGAAGAGCAACGCTATATATAAAAAAAAAAAAGATTTTTAGTTAACTTTTATTAAAATTCGTTTTTGTAAAAATACGTTTTAATTATTCAAAAATATAAAAAGAAAAACAAAAATATAAGTATTTTTAAGATTTTGTTAAATATTTAAGTTTTATAAGTTTCTTTATTTTTATTTTATAAAAATATAAGTTTTATTTAAGTATTTTTAAAACATAAAATCAAAAACCGAAAAAAAAAAATATATATATATATATAATTCTAGTATTTTTCTTCTTCTCCTCATTCATACGTAAAATATATATATATATTTATAATTTGTATTTTAATTTTAATTATAATTCTAATAATAAGGGTATGTTAGCAAATGTTGTAAGGGTGTAAGTCGAAATTCTGTCCGTGTAACGCTACGCTATTTTTAATCATTGTAAGTTATGTTCACCCTTTTTATATTAATGTCTCGTAGCTAAGTTATTATTATGCTTATTTAATCCGAAGTAATCATGATGTTGGGCTAATTACTAAAATTGGGTAATTGGGCTTTGTACCATAATTGGGGTTTGGACAAAAGAACGACACTTGTGGAAATTAGACTATGGGCTATTAATGGGTTTTATATTAACTAAACAATACCTTGTTAAATTAATATACAAACTTATAATTTGACGTATTTATATATAACCACATACGCTTGACTGGGTACGGTGGGCGGGATATCTATAAATACCAATAATTATTCATTTTACCGGATACGGAACTGGATTAATAGTTAATAAAGTTGTTGAAACAGGGGTGAATTACATTCAAGGGTAATTGGTGTAATTGTTAACAAAGTAGTAAAACCTTGGTTTACACGCAGTCGATAACCTGGTGTATTCATTAAACAAAGTATTAAAACCTTGTTACAATTCGAATCCCCAATTAGTTGGAATATTTGACTTCGGGAATAAGAATAATTTGACGAAGGCTTTCGCTCTTTATATTTATGACTGATGGACTATTATGGACAAATCCGTATGGACATATTAAATAATCCAGGACAAAGGACAATTAACCCATGGGCATAAAACTAAAATCAACACGTCAAACATCCTGATTACGGAAGTTTAAATAAGCATAATTCTTTTATTTCATATTTAATTTCCTTTATTTTATATTTAATTGCACTTCTAATTATCGCATTTTTATTGTTATTGTATTTAATTGCACTTTTAATTATCGTACTTTTTAATTATCGCAAGTTTATTTTATCGCACTTTTATTTCATTATCGTTATTTACTTTATGCTTTAATTTAAAGTCTTGTATTTATTTGGTTTTAACTGCGACTAAAGTTTTAAAATCGACAAACCGGTCATTAAACGGTAAAAACCCCCCTTTATAATAATAATATTACTTATATATATATTTGTATTTCTATAAAAGTAAACTAATATAGCGTTAAGCTTTGTTTAAAAAGATTCCCTGTGGAACGAACCGGACTTACTAAAAACTACACTACTGTACGATTAGGTACACTGCCTATAAGTGTTGTAGCAAGGTTTAAGTATATCCGTTCTCTAAATAAATAAATATCTTGTGTAAAAATGTATCGTATTTAATAGTATTTCCTGCTAAAATTTAATAGTATTTTATACCCCTTAGCTTTGACATCAAGTATTTTAGCAAAGGGGTATAAAATACTATTAAATTTTAGCAGGAAATACTATTAAATACGATACATTTTTACACAAGATATTTATTTATTTAGAGAACGGATATACTTAAACCTTGCTACAACACTTATAGGCAGTGTACCTAATCGTACAGTAGTGTAGTTTTTAGTAAGTCCGGTTCGTTCCACAGGGAATCTTTTTAAACAAAGCTTAACGCTATATTAGTTTACTTTTATAGAAATACAAATATATATATATATATAAGTAATATTATTATTATAAAGGGGAATTTTTACCGTTTAATGACCGGTTTGTCGATTTTAAAACTTTAGTCGCAGTTAAAACCAAATAAATACAAGACTTTAAATTAAAGCATAAAGTAAATAACGATAATGAAATAAAAGTGCGATAAAATAAACTTGCGATAATTAAAAAGTACGATAATTAAAAGTGCAATTAAATACAATAACAATAAAAATGCGATAATTAGAAGTGCAATTAAATATAAAATAAAGGAAATTAAATATGAAATAAAAGAATTATGCTTATTTAAACTTCCGTAATCATGATGTTTGACGTGTTGATTTTAGTTTTATGCCCATGGGTTAATTGTCCTTTGTCCTGGATTATTTAATATGTCCATACGGATTTGTCCATAATAGTCCATAAGTCATAAATATAAAGAGCGAAACAATTACAACTAAAAGCTTGTCTTTCTTGAGGAATAATGCTATGAAATATATGTTCGTTTTTAGCATTATCAAATATTCCCACACTTGAGCGTTGCTTGTCCTCAAGCAATATCGTCTTGAAATACTAGAATCACTTCTTTATTCTTCACACTTTGTACATCAGTGATCTTCTATACGGCGGTATAAACAATGGTAGTAACGATATGGTTTACAGTCCCACATGACTATAAAAATTTAGATCCATTAAGGAAATTGGATCTTTATGAAAACATTTGATCTGTTGAAAATTAAATCTAGTTTTTACCCTAGATAAGTTTTCCGGAATAACCCTTCACCGGTGTTGCAAAATATTTTTGTGGGTTTGGTGGGTTTCAGATTTGAAAATTTTAGTAATTAGCCCAACATCATGATTACTTCGGATTAAATAAGCATAATAATAACTTAGCTACGAGACATTAATATAAAAAGGTTGAACATAACTTACAATGATTAAAAATAGCATAGCGTTACACGGACAGAATTTCGACTTACACCCTTACAACATTTGCTAACATACCCTTATTATTAGAATTATAATTAAAATTAAAATATAATTTATAAATATATATATATATATATATATATATATATATATATATATATATATATATTTTACGTATGAATGAGGAGAAAAAAGATGATATTTTACGATCAGAATGCGCGAGCTTTATAGGGATTTTCAGAAATTGGGGCTCCGCGACTCGCGACATTTTTGGCCTTCATGCTCCGCGAGTCGCGGAGTTTGCTTTTACAGCTCAGAGGAGTTTGGTTCTTTGTTTACCGACGGTTTTAAATAAATATAATATATTAAATAATTATAAGAATTATTTAAATATTATATTATATTTATGTGCATAGTTAACTTGTAATTTTTAGTCCGTTGCGTCGAGCGTTGAGAGTTGACTCTGGTCCCGGTTCCGGATTTTCGAACGTCCTTGCGTACAATTTAATATCTTGTACTTTGCATTTTGAATCTTGTACTCTTGTAATTTCGAGACGTTTCTTATCAATAATTGGAACCTCTTTGATTGTATTTTGTACTTTTGAGCTTTTTGGTCGTTTGCGTCTTCAATTCGTCGAATCTGTCTTTTGTCTTCACCTTTTATTATTTAAACGAATATCACTTGTAAATAGAACAATTGTAACTAAAAGCTTGTCTTTCTTGAGGAATAATGCTATGAAATATATGTTCGTTTTTAGCATTATCAAATATTCCCACACTTGAGCGTTGCTTGTCCTCAAGCAATATCGTCTTGAAATACTAGAATCACTTCTTTATTCTTCACACTTTGTACATCAGTGATTTCTATACGGCGGTATAAACAATGGTAGTAACGATATGGTTTACAGTCCCACATGACTATAAAAATTTAGATCCATTAAGGAAATTGGATCTTTATGAAAACATTTGATCTTTTGAAAATTAAATCTAGTTTTTACCCTAGATAAGTTTTCCGGAATAACCCTTCACCGGTGTTGCAAAATATTTTTGTAGGTTTGGTGGGTTTCAGATTTGAAAATTTTAGCACAAAACTTATGGTTTTGCGTCACCCACTTGCTAACCTTGTATTTGGAAAGCAACACGTCCAGTTTACTTATCCCGTATATTACCTTTCGGTAAACTACCGTCCGGTTGTAAAGGAAAGCGTTGAACAAGCAACTGTTAAGGCAATGTCCCCTGACATGCTTTTAATTATGGTCTATAACGTGTCGGACGCAATTACTATCCTTGGTAGGAGCAATAGTAAAGCTCACCCTTATAATTTTTCGGTATGGCACAAGGTCCTGTCTTTGACCACTATGCAACCACCGTTCTTACGGTTGACACCCGATTTGGTTCAGGTGACCTAATGAATTCCAGGTGAATTCCTAGGATTTTATGTTCAATGGTAATGAACGCATTGAAAATAGGGTTTTCAGAAAACAAATCGGTTTGTAATTTTGATCAAAATATTTTCTCGTTCAAGCTCGAGTTTAGATATCATTGAATTCCATGAGTTTGTAATTCTCAATCTTTAAGGTCAATCTCTAGGATTGAGTAATATCAGTCTTAAAAGATGATTTTTAATCTTTAAGGAGATTATCCTTTCTGGGGATCTGATTCATTAGTCTTATCCAGCTAATTTGCATGGTGCCCCCCCATTGTACGAGATAAATCCTTCTCATGGTTAGGATAAATCTGACCACTTGGCGACCCTGTTTAATGCTGAGGTCCGTGGATTTCCTGCTAATTTTAGTGATGACTTTTCTAGATTTTTCGTCAACCTACAGCTGGTCTGGACGACAACTTCATGACCTAAATCAAGAAGCGCGTGTCTTTTTCGGAAGACTTTACTTCCTTTTAATGATGGAATTGATTCATCGTGTAGATCCATCTTTTCTTTTCTTTCATCAGGTAAAACAGTTTAGTTTAGTCCAAAGCAAAAGTATTTTCAGTTATTTGTTACATATATATGTGACATATGTTTAAGATAACTTGGTAAATTTTCCCACATTTGGCTTTTATTTTCCTTTTTATCGTCCTCTATTCCATTTTAAATGAATTTTAACATTTTGGTTTGTTTCTCAATTTATGTCCTTTCCGAGGTAACAATAATCTCGGTGTTATCACCTAGTTTTATCGTTCATAAATATGTATAAACATGAATTTGAGTTCATTTAATTGAAAATTTTGTAAAATTTTACTAGAATTGGGTAGTCAGTATATAAGACTAGGGCTGTTCTTTATTATCGGAGAGCACTAGATTCTAATACAACTACTGCTTTACTAGTATTTTTAATGGTAACCAAGTGTATAAAGTAAAAAATTTTAAAATCCGAAAGAATTTAACCCCTTCCCACACTTAAGATCTTGCAATGCCCTCATTTGCAAGAAATTAGTAACAATTTAAATTATTGAGGGTGATTTGTGTGAAAATGATTAAATTTTTACCAAAGTTTCCAAATATATTGGCGTTTGTTTGCTGAATGATAAATGGTGCACATCATTTGTTCATTCCGTCTTGTTGTTATTTCACATATATTTTGCATCTTGTCGTCAAAATTAGTTGCTTTTGCTGAACTTAATGCCAGTCTTTGAAAATGCGTTGTTTTACCCTGTTGTGTACATAAGATAAACAGCAAACATATATACATATTTTTGAAGTTTGGTATATTACCCCACATTCAAAAATTATTAAAATCTAAGAATAAAAGTTAGACAATTATAAAAACTATTACAATATTAACAAAAGTATTAAACGTATTAATCATTACAAATTACAAAATAAAAAAAATAAGTAGACTAGGGATGATATTGATACCAATAGGGGTTCCAAGCATAACTATAGGTGCTATAGAATGCTTCGGCAGGGTTATACGTAGGATAAGGTGGCTGCATCTCTATAGACCAGGGAGGGAAGATGGGTTTTGGTGTAGGAATATTGTTTCGACCTATATGTTGGAAATGTGCTACGATTTGGTTCTGATGAACTTGCCAATCTTCAAATGCTCTCTGTCTAGCATTTTCGTACTCCTGTGAAGCTATAAACCTTTGCATTTCTTGCATCTCATTCCCCCCTCCTACATTACCTTGCTGTTGGTTTCTCTCAACCTGTGGATGTCTACCATGGTATGGTACTGCGGCGTTATTTCGCCTCTTCAAAACTTTCGCACCATGGTATACATTTAAACCTATAGTATCTCGGGGTTCTGGTTCTTCTACTAATAATCCCCCCCGACTTATATCCACACCGAGATATTCACCAATCAAAGTAATAAAAATACCACCTCCTATTATGCTATGCGGTCTCATCCCCCGAACCATAGCTGATAAATAATAACCCACACAATACGGTATACTTACAGCGCTTTGTGGGTCTCGAATACACATATGGTAAAACAAATCCTGTTCATTTACCTTTTCCTTGTTCTTACCCCTTTGTGTAATCGAATTAGCTAAAAACCTATGAATCACTCTTAATTCGGCTCTATCTATATCCAAATAAGAGTAATTTCCCCCTTTGAAACGGTGATGGCTTGTCATTTGACTCCACACACCGTGTGTATCAAAATTTTCATCTATCTTTCTACCGTTTAGTATCAACCCTCTACAATCGGCAGATGCTAACTCCTCAGGCGTATATATACGTAAAGCCTGAGCCATGTCTAGTAAAGACATGTGGCGCATCGAACCGCCTAACAAAAATCTAATAAAAGAACGATCAGTTAAACTAGCTACCCGATCATTCAACTCTATACTACACAACAATTCTTCACACCATACTTTATATACAGGTCTACGCATGGTGAATAAATGTACCCAGTCATTAAAAGTAGAATTACCATACCTCTGTACAAGTAATTCCCTAATTGGCCCGGCCAAATCTACTGCTTCTAATGGTCCCCATTCTATGACCCTCGGTACCTCAACAACCTTAGAATGAAGAGTATGCAAACCCCTTTGATATTTTGGATAATCAATCCAAAGTCTGTCAAATCTCAGGTTCGGGTGCAACTCTTCCAAGTGCATATCAGAAAAGGTCATGACTGGATGAGGTATATCCTGCTTGTAGTAGTTATCCACCTCCTGTTGTTCCGCATTCTCAGCAGGAGCATTGCGGGCTTGGGATGAAGATTCACCCCTTTCAGTCTGCAAAACACATCAAACACAATTTTTGTGCATCCAAATATGCATTAGTGTCAGCAAAATCATCAATCAAAATAATTACAATGACATGATCAATTTATATCAAACTTAAGCTCATTTTCACATTTTTATCAAATCTACACTTTTTCAAATAAGCATATATGAAAATGTTCGCCAAGTTCATAAGCATTTAACTCAAATAACATGTCAAAATAATCATTACTAGCAATTAAACAAGTCTCAAATGGCATTATCTCTCAAAAATCAAGTTCATGAATTTTAGACTTTGAAAAAGTCCACTTTAATTCTCAAAATCATGTTTAGGCTCAAAGTTTGAATCATTTAACTACCTAAACATGTTACACTACTTAATTTAGCAACAATTCATGACAAAAATCAGCCATAACCTGTTTATATCAAAAAGCCCCAAATTTGCTCAAGAACACAAACCCTAGATTACTCAAAATTTGAAGTTTAAGGCTTCTAATCATGTTAAATACCATCAATCTAGGTTATACAAGCAATACATAAACAATTTAAGCATAATTACACTAAAAAGCATCAAAATCAAATTGGGGAAAAAATTTGCTCAAGAACACTAATTTCGGATTAAATGGTGTTTAGGTGTAGAAATTTACCGTTTTTCATGAGTAATTCCTAGATAGCATCCTTCTCAACATGATTTTAGTAAAAGATTTGGTGATTAACGGTTAAAACTTGTGATTTTGGGGGTGTTTTTTTGGAGTATTTCGCAGTGTTTTCGGTTTTGGGGGTGTGGACTGATCAGTTTGCAGCTCTTTTTATTTTTTCTGTATTTCGGTCCTCCCGCGACTCTCGGCATTTAAGCCTTCAAACTCCGCGAGCCGCGGAGTTTTTTTTTTTTTTTTTTTTTTTAATAACATCTTATACTAATTAAAACAATTAAGTAATTAATTTTAAAATTTTGTTTCTCTTGTTATTTAGGACGAGGTCGTTTCGGATCGATGTCCTAGTCCGTCCCTCGACAAAATTTTAAAATTTGTCTTTTTGTAGCGATTGTTTTAAAATCTAAGATTTTTGGATTTTTTAATGTTTTTGGCATACTTTAATTCAATAAGATTAAAAATAATGATAATAAAAGTTCTCGTCCCTCCCTCGGGTAAAGCAATTTCGGTTCAAAGACCTAGTCTTCAACTTACGACGAATTTTAAAAATCATATTTTTAACTTAATGAGATAAAGTAAATTTTTGTTTTTAAATTCACACAACTTAAATATGAAATTCAAAATTAATATTAAAAATTCACACCAAACTTAAAATTTAAAATGCATTAAAAATTCATATTTTAATAATTAAAAATTCATATTATAAATTCACACCAAACTTATATTAATTTTTCTAATATTTACAATTTTAAATATATTGTTTTTACAAAGTTTACAATATTAATTTAAGATTTAAATATTAATTTTAAAAACATGGTAAAAATAAAATTAAAAATCTTTTTGGCTTTTTATCCCACTTTAATCAATCAAATATTATCAAAAATATGCGCCCCTCTTTTCGGTAAAGTAATTTCGGTTCCAAGACCTAATTTAACTCATGACGAATTTTTGAAATATTTTGGGTTGATTGATTAAAGATATTTATACCTTAAGAATAAACGTTAAATTTCGCAGTGATGTAATAAATTTTTGAATGATATCAATAATTTCGGTCGCCAAACCTAATTTTATTCAATACCAATTTAATACTTTATAGCGAACAAATTAGCGTTTATTATCAAAAGGTTAAAAATAAAAAAAAATAAAATAAAAACTGTACAGACTTACCTGTGAAATAAATTTCTTAGTTATATGATCTATCCCATTCATAAGATAGTCGGTTTAATTGGTTTTCCATATCTACATAGGCGTAACCTCGAGCATTTAGTGTCTTTTCTTCTAAACATATAAAAGGTCCGTCTCTGCATAAAGTAACAAATTCGGTATTTGAATAGGTTTGATTATTTGAACATTTACCTCCATGTGACCATTTTCCGCATTTGTGACATCTTTCTAGGTGTCGTGCTCTTCTTTTAGCTGCGGATTTTGATTTTCCTTTACCAAATTGTAACTTTTTATCTTCACATCTGGATTCTTTTCTAACTCCGTCCATTCTTTCTCTGATTACTGATACTATTTCACTCGGTAGTATGTCATTATTACGTTTAATGATCAAAGCGTGTAGCATTAGACCATGGTTTAGTTCACAGGCAGTCTTCATTTTGTAAAAACCTAAAAAAATAAAAATTCAGAATGGGAGGAGAAGACTAGTTCTTTAGGGTCTGCTAGGGAAAGACCATTTGGGTTCCATTTTCGAGAACTACACGAAAACAGACAATCTAACTCTAACAGAAATACATATTATCCTTTAAAGACTTGATTCTCCCCACACTTAGTTAGCTGTGGTGTCGAAATTGTGATTAACTTCGTTGTCGACTTCCATCGGACCATGTATGTAATGTTTAACTCTGTGACCATTAACTTTAAATTCAATCCCATTTGAATTTATTAATTCTATCGTTCCGTATGGAAAAACTCTTTTGACTATGAATGGTCCAGACCATCTTGATTTCAATTTTCCAGGAAATAGCTTGAATCGTGAATTGAAAAGAAGAACTCTGTCCCCTTCTTTAAATTCTTTTGAACTTCTGATTCTTTTATCATGCCATTTCTTCATTCTTTCTTTATAGATTAACGAATTATCGTATGCTTCATGTCTTAATTCTTCTAATTCGTTTAGTTGACTTAATCGTAGACGTCCTGCTTCATGTATATCAAGATTACATATCTTCAAAGCCCAAAATGATTTGTGTTCAATTTCTACTGGAAGATGACATGCTTTTCCATAAACAAGTCTAAAAGGTGTGGTTCCAATTGGAGTTTTGTAGGCTGTTCTAAAAGCCCAGAGTGCATCCTCCAATTTAATGGACCATTTCTTCGGATTTGATCCTACGGTTATCTCTAGAATACGTTTTAAGGCTCGGTTGGTATTTTCAACTTGTCCACTTGTTTGTGGATGATATGCGGTGGAGATTTTATGAGTTACTCCATATCTTTTAAGAACTTTCTCAAGTTGATTATTACAGAAATGAGTACCCCGATCACTTATTAAAGCTTTCGGTGTTCCAAACCTTGCAAAAAGACGTTTTAAAAAGTTGACTACAACTCGTGCATCGTTAGTTGGGAGAGCTTGTGCTTCCGCCCATTTAGATACATAATCAATGGCTACGAGTATATATAGATTATTATGAGATTTTGGAAATGGACCCATAAAGTCTATACCCCAAATGTCAAATACTTCACATACTTGGATGACATTTTGTGGCATTTGATCACGTTGACTTATTTTTCTGGCCCTTTGACATGCATCACAGGATTTGCAAAGAAGGTGTGCGTCTTTGTAAATTGTAGGCCAATAGAATCAAGCATCATAAACTTTTTTTGCTGTTAGTTGAGGCCCATAATGCCCTCCTGTTGGTCCTGTGTGACAATGGTTTAAAATTTTACTAGCTTCATCTCCAAATACACATCGGAGTATTATTCCATCGGGACAACTTTTAAACAAATGTGGATCTTCCCAGAAATAGTGTTTTATATCAAGGAATCCACAACTTTTAAACAAATTTCTTTCGTCTTTGGTACGATAATCCTTTTTCAAGGAATCCACAAACTAAGTAGTTTGCATAGTCTGCAAACCATGGTATTTCTTTATAATCTATCTTCAATAGATATTCATCAGGAAAGTTGTCTTGTATGGCCGATTCATTTAGAACTTCTAATTCGGGATTTTCAAGACGAGAAAGATGATCAGCGGCGAGATTTTCTGCTCCTCTTTTATCTCGGATTTCAATATCAAACTCTTGTAAGAGTAAGATCCAACGGATTAATCTTGGTTTAGCATCTTGTTTTGAAAATAGGTATCTAAGAGCAGAATGGTCGGTATAGACCACCGTTTTTGCTAGAACGAGATATGATCGAAATTTGTCAAAAGCAAAGACAATAGCAAGGAGTTCTTTTTCAGTAGTTGTATAGTTCGTTTGTGCTCCTTGTAACGTCTTACTAGCATAATATATAGGTTGAAATCGTTTTTCAATCCTTTGTCCTAAAACGGCTCCCATTGCAAAATCACTTGCATCGCACATTAGTTCAAATGGTAGATTCCAATTTGGTGTTATCATGATCGGCGCATTAGTGAGTTTCTCTTTAAGAATATTAAAAGATTTGATACATTCATCTGAAAAGATGAATGGAGCATCCTTTTCTAGGAGTTTATTCATAGGAGTAGCAATTTTATAAAAATCTTTTATGAAACGTCGGTAAAAACCGGCATGCCCTAGAAAACTCCTAACTCCTCTAACATTGGTGGGATGTGGAAGTTTAGTAATTGCATCTACTTTAGCTCTATCCACTTCAATTCCTTCTTTTGAAATTTTATGTCCAAGAACGATGCCTTCTTTAACCATGAAATGGCATTTCTCCCAATTAAGAACTAGATTTGATTGTTCGCATCTAATTAGCATTTGTTCCAGATTAACTAGACATGAGTTAAATGTATCACCGAGGACTGAAAAGTCATCCATGAATACTTCCATGCATTCTTCTATCATGTCGTGAAAAATCGCCATCATACACCTTTGAAAGGTTGCAGGGGCATTGCAAAGTCTAAATGGCATGCGTTTGTAAGCAAAAGTACCATAAGGGCACATGAATGTGGTTTTCTCTTGATCTTCTGGTGCTATTGGAATTTGAAAATATCCGGAAAATCCATCTAGAAAACAATAGTAACTATTTCCGGCTAATCTTTCCAACATTTGATCTATGAAAGGTAAGGGAAAGTGATCTTTTCTGGTGGCGTCATTTAATTTTCTATAATCAATACACACACGCCATCCTGTTACAGTCCTAGTAGGAATAAGCTCATTTTTCTCATTTGTAATGACAGTCATGCCACCCTTCTTAGGTACGCATTGAACTGGGCTTACCCATGGACTATCAGAGATTGGATAAATTAGACCTGCATCTAGCAGTTTAATAATCTCTTTCTTAACTACATCTTGCATATTAGGATTTAGTCTTCGTTGGCGTTGCACATACGTTTTATGACCTTCTTCCATAAGGATTTTATGTGTGCAATACGAAGGACTTATTCCTTTAATATCATGAATCTTCCATGCAATGGCTGGTTTATGAGCTTTCAACACAGAAATGAGTTGTGATTTCTCATTTTCAGTAAGAGAAGATGATATTATTACAGGTAATTCAGATTCACCATGTAAATAAGCGTATTCCAAATGGTTTGGAAGTGGCTTTAACTCTAATTTCGGAGGTTCTTCTATCGATGATTTGTATCGATATCTGTCTTCTTCTTTTAGTATTTGAATTTCTTCTGTTATTGGTTCATATCCATTAGCTATAAGTGTAGCTAACATTTCAGCTTCATCAATTGGTTCATTACCTTCTCCTAAAGAACATTCTCCTGTTCCTTGTAATTCTGGAAATTCTTCTAATAATTCTGCATGTGCATTTTTAGTTTGAATATAATAACATGTATCGTCTGCAGATTGTGGTTGTTGCATTGCTTTATCAACTGAAAAGGTAATACTCTCATCCTCTATACTTAGGGTCAGTTTCTTACCGAACACGTCTATCATTGCTTTAGCCGTGTTTAAGAATGGTCTTCCTAATATGAGAGGAACTTGAGAATCTTCTTCCATGTCCAGAACAACAAAATCTACTGGAAATACTAAAGTACCAACTTTAACTAGCATGTTCTCCATTATCCCTCTAGGATATTTTATTGATCTATCGGCTAGTTGTATGCTTATTCTGGTTGGTTTCAATTCTCCAAGGTCTAGTTTAGCGTATAGTGAATACGGCATTAAATTTATACTAGCACCTAAGTCTGCCAATGCTTCTATTGAACTAAGACTACCCAAAAAACATGGAATTGTGAAACTTTCTGGATCAGATAATTTTTCTGGTATCTTATTCAACAACACTGCTGAACAATTAGCATTCATAGTAACAGCCGAGAGTTCTTCCATTTTCTTTCTATTTGAGATTAGATCTTTCAAGAATTTAGCATATCTAGGCATTCCTGAAATCACATCAATGAAAGGAAGATTTACATTTATCTGTTTAAACATATCCAAGAATTTGGATTGCTCGGCTTCAAGTTTCTCTTTCTTCATTTTACTCGGGTAAGGAAGTGGTGGTTGGTATAGTTTAACATAAGGTTTAGCCTTAACTGTGTTATCTTCATTAACCTTTTCAACTACAGGTTCTTTTTCCTTATCTTGATCAGGTTGTGGTTCTTGTGGAGTAGGAATAGCTTCATCAGAAGTTACAGGTATTTCAGGTGGTTTAAGTGTTGTACCACTTCTTGTGGTAATGGCTTTAGCTGTTTCATTCCGGGGGTTAGCATTTGTATCACTAGGTAGACTTCCCGGTTTTCTTTCACCTATTAACCTTGCTAGGTTACTTACTTCTTGTTCCAAGTTTTGAATAGAAGCTTGTTGATTTCTAAATGCTTGAGCATTTTGTTCATTGGTTTGTTTCTGAGATGTGAAAAACTGCGTTTGAGTTTCAACTAGCTTTGTCATCATATCTTCTAAATTTGGCTTTTTATCATCGGTTTGTTGTGGTGGCTTGTTTTGAAAATTAGGTCTTTACTGATTGTAAGTATTATTGGATACGTGTTGATTGTTAGGACCTTGTTGGTTGTTGTATGAAATATTTCTGTTATAATTCTGATTTTGATTGTAAATCGGTCTTGGCGGTTGATAATTATTCTGATAATTATTTCCAGGCCTTTGGTTTATGTATGAAATATTCTCTCTTTGTTCCATTGTTAATTCAATACTGAGACAATCTTTTGTCAAATGTGGTCCTCCACACTGCTCACAACTAATTCGTATTGAGTGAATATCTTTAGTCATCTTTTCCATTCGTCTCTCGACAGCATCTATCTTTGCGGAAATGGAATCTAAGTCATAGCTAGAATCGGCTCTAGCTGCTTTAGATGATCTAACGATATCTTTTTCTTGGTGCCACTCATGTGAGTGGGAAGCAGTGTTATCAATAATTTTGTAAGCATCAGTTTCGGTTTTCTTCATAATAGAACCACCAGCTGCTGTATCTATGTCTTTCCTTGTAGTGATGCCGCATCCTTGGTAGAATATTTGTACTATTTGACAGGTGTCTAAACCTTGTTGCGGACATCCTCTTAATAACTTTCCATATCTAGTCCACGCCTCATATAGAGTTTCATTTGGCTTCTGTGTGAACGTAACAATTTCTGCTTGAAGTCTTACGGCTTTAGATGCAGGAAAGAATTGTTTAAGAAAATTTTCAACTAAAACGTCCCATGTATCGATCGCTCCTTCAGGTAACAACTCCAACCAATCTTTGGCTTCTCCCTTTAAAGTCCAGGGAAATAACATGAGATATATATGTTCATCCTCCACTTCTCGGATTTTAAATAGTGTACAGATCCTATTAAAGGTACGTAGATGTTCATTTGGATCTTCCTTCGGCGCACCACTAAATTGGCATTGATTAGTCACCATGTGTAGAATTTGTCCTTTGATTTCATAATCTGGCGCATTAATGTCTGGATGAGTAATTGCGTGACCTTGGCCAGTGCGTTTAGCTCTCATTCGGTCTTCCATACTTAAAGGTTCCAGATTCTCCATAATTGAATTTGTTGAATCGGAATCACTAGAGGATTCTGATTTAATGGTTCATTCCTCAACAATATCTGTTTGAATGATTGGTGGTTCCGGAGGAAAGTTTAGTGGTTCAGGATCTACGAATCGTTCCTGAATATTCTACGGATTCTCAATTGTGAGGTCGGGTTCAAAAAATGGATTATCGGAAATTTGAACTGAAGTACTTGGTCGACTGGATGACGATTCTAAAGAAAAATCAACGGTGGTAATATTTTCTAAATGTCTTGATCTAGTTACAGGTGGTGAACGTACAAAAGGTGGTGAACGTCTTGCTCGGTGCATTCACTAAATATCCTATTAGTTTTTAAAAGGAAAGAAAAATTATAATAAGTTATCCAATCAATAGACTTTTCTGATTTTGCCCACGTTTCGAATAGCCAAAAGATGCAGCAGAGGGGCAGGATTCGTTTGGTGTCAATATAATTGAGGACTGTTTGGCTCCAATAACCCGGTCCACGTACAAATCCAACTATTACTACGAACCAGAAAATTTTGATGTCTATTAATTTAACTACTTAAAATAAATTTTCGTAATTTTAAGAAATTTAGATAAGAAGTAGAATAAAAATCTATGTCCTAAAAACTAGAATAGCGAGAAATAAGAAAGAAAAAGGGTTCGTCGGAAAAAGATTGAAAAAGAAAAATGGTTGAAAAATAAAAGGTGACGGAAAAATAAAAGAAACTTATAAAACTTAAAAACACTTGACTAACCTAACCTTATTACTACAACTAACTTAAAATTATAATCGCAAATTGAGATTACTAATTGGAATGATAATTGATACATAGGTAAAAGTCGTCTAAAAATATTAAAGCTTACAGGGAAAACTAAATCCCAAATGGAAATAACTTAAAAAGAAACTAAAACTTAAAAAGGCGTCGCAAAATTCTAAAGTACCTAAATCTTAGTCTAAAGAAAAAGCACTTAAGGGATTTTACGGCAAAGCCTAAAAATCTAGGAGTAAAAATAACTATGGCAAAAACTAAGTTTAAAACTAAATATGAGCTAAAAATACAAATATTACGCTAAAACGATTAAAAAGGGACAAAATATAAAAATATACAAAAAGTTGTAAAAATTACAATTTTTATAAAAATATTATATTTATATTATTTATTTTATAAAACTATTAATTTTATAATTTAATTAAACTAATTTACTAAATAAAACAAATTAAATAAAAAGTAAAAGTTAAAATAAAACTAATTATAATAATAATAATAATAATTAGGGTTAAATAATAATAATAATAATAATTAATTACCCCGTAATTAATTCAGTTTAGGGTTTCTGTCAGCGTGTCAGGATTACTCCGCGAGTTGCGGTATTTAATGCATCAAACCCCGCGAGTCGCGGGGTTCCAAAATTCAACTCTGGAGCAGTTTGAAATTTTACGCGTTTTTCTTCTTTTTTTTATATTTTTAATTTCTGTTTTTAATTTTATGTTTTAATAAAAGTATTTATATAATAAAAACTTATATCTAAAAACTAAAATAGAAATATTTTATAATTTTATAAATAAAAATCTTAAAACTAGAATTATATATATATATATATTTTTTTTCGGTTTTTGATTTTATGTTTTAAAAATACTTAAATAAAACTTATATTTTTATAAAATAAAAATAAAGAAACTTATAAAACTTAAATATTTAACAAAATCTTAAAAATACTTATATTTTTGTTTTTCTTTTTATATTTTTGAATAATTAAAACGTATTTTTACAAAAACGAATTTTAATAAAAGTTAATTAAAAATCTTTTATTTTATTTTATATATAGCGTTGCTCTTCCGGCGTTTAAGAGATTCCCCGGCAGCGGCGCCAAAAATACTTGATGTCAAAGCTAAGGGGTATAAAATACTATTAAATTTTAGCAGGAAATACTATTAAATACGATACATTTTTACACAAGATATTTATTTATTTAGAGAACGGATATACTTAAACCTTGCTACAACACTTATAGGCAGTGTACCTAATCGTACAGTAGTGTAGTTTTTAGTAAGTTCGGTTCGTTCCACAGGGAATCTTTTTAAACAAAGCTTAACGCTATATTAGTTTACTTTTATAGAAATACAAATATATATATAAGTAATATTATTATTATAAAGGGGGGTTTTTACCGTTTAATGACCGGTTTGTCGATTTTAAAACTTTAGTCGCAGTTAAAACCAAATAAATACAAGACTTTAAATTAAAGCATAAAGTAAATAACGATAATGAAATAAAAGTGCGATAAAATAAACTTGCGATAATTAAAAAGTACGATAATTAAAAGTGCAATTAAATACAATAACAATAAAAATGCTAACATACCCTTACACCCTTACAACATTTGCTAACATACCTTTATTTTATATTTAATTGCACTTCTAATTATCGCATTTTTATTGTTATTGTATTTAATTGCACTTTTAATTATCGTACTTTTTAATTATCGCAAGTTTATTTTATCGCACTTTTATTTCATTATCGTTATTTACTTTATGCTTTAATTTAAAGTCTTGTATTTATTTGGTTTTAGCTGCGACTAAAGTTTTAAAATCGACAAACCGGTCATTAAACGGTAAAAACCCCCTTTATAATAATAATATTACTTATATATATATTTGTATTTCTATAAAAGTAAACTAATATAGCGTTAAGCTTTGTTTAAAAAGATTCCCTGTGAAACGAACCGGACTTACTAAAAACTACACTACTGTACGATTAGGTACACTGCCTATAAGTGTTGTAGCAAGGTTTAAGTATATCCGCTCTCTAAATAAATAAATATCTTGTGTAAAAATGTATCGTATTTAATAGTATTTCCTGCTAAAATTTAATTGTATTTTATACCCCTTAGCTTTGACATCAAGTATTTTTGGCGCCGCTGCCGGGGAGTCTCTTAAACGCCGGAAGCGCAACGCTATATATAAAAAAAAAAAGATTTTTAGTTAACTTTTATTAAAATTGGTTTTTGTAAAAATACGTTTTAATTATTCAAAAATATAAAAAGAAAAACAAAAAAAAAATTTATGTATTTTTAAGATTTTGTTAAATATTTAAGTTTTATAAGTTTCTTTATTTTTATTTTAGTTTATAAAGATATAAAGTTTTATTTAAATATCTTTTATTTATATAGAAACAGAAAAATTAAAAACAGAAAAAAAAATAAAGAAAAACGCGTTGAATTTAAATAACCCGTCAGTTGAAAACTGGAACCCCGCGACTCGCGGGGTTTGATGCATTAAATACCGCAACTCGCGGAGTAATCCTGACACGCTGACAGAAACCCTAAACTGAATTAATTACGGGGTAATTAATTATTATTATTATTATTTAACCCTAATTATTATTATTATTATAATTAGTTTTATTTTAACTTATACTTTTTATTTAATTTGTTTTATTTAGTAAATTAGTTTAATAAAATTATAAAATTAATAGTTTTATAAAATAAATAATATAAAAATAATATTTTTATAAAAATTGTAATTTTTACAACTTTTTGTATATTTTTATATTTTGTCCCTTTTTAATCGTTTTAGCGTAATATTTGTATTTTTAGCTCATATTTAGTTTTAAACTTAGTTTTTGCCATAGTTATTTTTACTCCTAGATTTTTAGGCTTTGCCGTAAAATCCCTTAAGTGCTTTTTCTTTAGACTAAGATTTAGGTACTTTAGAATTTTGCGACGCCTTTTTAAGTTTTAGTTTCTTTTTAAGTTATTTCCATTTGGGATTTAGTTTTCCCTGTAAGCTTTAATATTTTTAGACAACTTTTACCTATGTATCAATTATAATTCCAATTAGTAATCTCAATTTGCGATTATAATTTTAAGTTAGTTGTAGTAATAAGGTTAGGTTAGTCAAGTGTTTTTAAGTTTTATAAGTTTCTTTTATTTTTCCGTCACCTTTTATTTTTCAACCATTTTTCTTTTTCAATCTTTTTCCGACGAACTCTTTTTCTTTCTTATTTCTCGCTATTCTAGTTTTTAGGACATAGATTTTTATTCTACTTCTTATCTAAATTTCTTAAAATTACGAAAATTTGTTTTAAGTAGTTAAATTAATAGACATCAAAATTTTCTGGTTCGTAGTAATAGTTGGATTTGTACGTGGATCGGGTTATTGGAGCCAAACAGTCCTCAATTATATTGAGACCAAACGAATCCTGCCCCTCTGCTGCATCTTTTGGCTATTCAAAACGTGGGCAAAATCAGAAAAGTCTATTAATTGGATAACTTATTATAATTTTTCTTTCCTTTTAAAAACTAATAGGATATTCAGTGAATGCACCGAGCAAGACGATCACCACCTTTTGTACGTTCACCACCTGTAACTAGATCAAGACATTTAGCAAATATTACCACCGTTGATTTTTCTTTAGAATCGTCATCTAGTCGACCAAGTACTTCAGTTCAAATTTCCGATAATCCATTTTTTGAACCCGACCACACAATTGAGAATCCGGAGAATATTCAGGAACGATTCGTAGATCCTGAACCACTAAACTTTCCTCCGGAACCACCAATCATTCAAACAGAGATTGTTGAGGAACGAACCATTAAATCAGAATCCTCTAGTGATTCCGATTCAACAAATTCAATTATGGAGAATCTGGAACCTTTAAGTATGGAAGACCGAATGAGAGCTAAACGCACTGGCCAAGGTCACGCAATTACTCATCCAGACATTAATGCGCCAGATTATGAAATCAAAGGACAAATTCTACACATGGTGACTAATCAATGCCAATTTAGTGGTGCGTCGAAGGAAGATCCAAATGAACATCTACGTACCTTTAATAGGATCTGTACACTATTTAAAATCCGAGAAGTGGAGGATGAACAGATATATCTCATGTTATTTCCCTGGACTTTAAAGGGAGAAGCCAAAGATTGGTTGGAATCGTTACCTGAAGGAGCGATCGATACATGGGACGTTTTAGTTGAAAACTTTCTTAAACAATTCTTTCCTGCATCTAAAGCCGTAAGACTTCAAGCAGAAATTGTTACGTTCACACAGAAGCCAAATGAAACTCTATATGAGGCGTGGACTAGATATGGAAAGTTATTAAGAGGATGTCATCAACATGGTTTAGACACCTGTCAAATAGTACAAATATTCTACCAAGGATGCGACATCACTACAAGAAAAGACATAGATATAGCAGCTGGTGGTTCTATTATGAAGAAAACCGAACCTGATGCTTACAAAATTATTGATAACACTGCTTCCCACTCACATGAGTGGCACCAAGAAAAAGATATCGTTAGATCATCTAAAGCAGCTAGAGCCGATTCTAGCCATGACTTAGATTCCATTTCCGCAAAGACAGATGCTGTGGAGAGACGAATGGAAAAGATGACTAAAGATATTCACTCAATACGAATTAGTTGTGAGCAGTGTGGAGGACCACATTTG
Source organism: Rutidosis leptorrhynchoides (assembly GCF_046630445.1). Taxonomy (NCBI): domain Eukaryota; kingdom Viridiplantae; phylum Streptophyta; class Magnoliopsida; order Asterales; family Asteraceae; genus Rutidosis; species Rutidosis leptorrhynchoides. The sequence goes on along the minus strand of NC_092334.1, from coordinate 231,887,510 downwards.
ACAAAAGATTGTCTCAGTATTGAATTAACAATGGAACAAAGAGAGAATATTTCATACATAAACCAAAGGCCTGGAAATAATTATTAGAATAATTATCAACCGCCAAGACCAATTTACAATCAAAACCAGAATTATAACCGAAATATTCCATACAACAACCAACAAGGTCCTAGCAATCAACAAGTATCCAATAATAATTACAATCAGCAAAGACCTAATTTTCAAAACAAACCACCACAACAAACCGATGATAAAAAGCCGAATTTAGAAGATATGATGACGAAGCTAGTTGAAACTCAAACGCAGTTTTTCACATCTCAGAAACAAACCAATGAACAAAATGCTCAAGCATTTAGAAATCAACAAGCTTCTATTCAAAATCTGGAACAAGAAGTAAGTAACCTAGCAAGGTTAATAGGTGAAAGAAAACCGGGAAGTCTACCTAGTGATACAAATGCTAACCCCCGGAATGAAACAGCTAAAGCTATTACCACAAGAAGTGGTACAACACTTAAATCACCTGAAATACCTGTAACTTCTGATGAAGCTATTCCTACTCCACAAGAACCACAACCTGATCAAGATAAGGAAAAAGAACCGGTAGTTGAAAAGGTTAATGAAGATAACACAGTTAAGGCTAAACCTTATGTTAAACCATACCAACCACCACTTCCTTACCAGAGTAAAATGAAGGAAGAGAAACTTGAAGCCGAGCAATCCAAATTTTTGGATATGTTTAAACAGATAAATGTAAATCTTCCTTTCATTGATGTGATTTCAGGAATGCCTAGATATGCTAAATTCTTGAAAGATCTAATCTCAAATAGAAAGAAAATGGAAGAACTCTCGGCTGTTACTATGAATGCTAATTGTTCAGCAGTGCTGTTGAATAAGATACCAGAAAAACTATCTGATCTAGGAAGTTTCACAATTCCATGTTTTCTGGGTAGTCTTAGTTCAATAGAAGCATTGGCAGACTTAGGTGCTAGTATAAATTTAATGCCGTATTCACTATACGCTAAACTAGACCTTGGAGAATTGAAACCAACCAGAATAAGCATACAACTAGCCGATAGATTAATAAAATATCCTAGAGGGATAATGGAGAACATGCTAGTTAAAGTTGGTACTTTAGTATTTCCAGTAGATTTTGTTGTTCTGGACATGGAAGAAGATTCTCAAGTTCCTCTCATGTTAAGAAGACCATTCTTAAACACGGCTAAAGCAATGATAGACGTGTTCGGTAAGAAACTGACCCTAAGTATAGAGGATGAGAGTATTACCTTTTCAGTTGATAAAGCAATGCAACAACCACAATCTGCAGACGATACATGTTATTATATTCAAACTAAAAATGCACATGCAGAATTATTAGAAGAATTTCCAGAATTACAAGGAACAGGATAATGTTCTTTAGGAGAAGGTAATGAACCAATTGATGAAGCTGAAATGTTAGCTACACTTATAGCTAATGGATATAAACCAACAACAGAAGAAATTCAAATACTAAAAGAAGAAGACAGATATCGATACAAATCATCGATAGAAGAACCTCCGAAATTAGAGTTAAAGCCACTTCCAAACCATTTGGAATACGCTTATTTACATGGTGAATCTGAATTACCTGTAATAATATCGTCTTCTCTTACTGAAAATGAGAAATCACAACTCATTTCTGTGTTGAAAGCTAATAAACCAGCCATTGCATGGAAGATTCATGATATTAAAGGAATAAGTCCTTCGTATTGCACACATAAAATCCTTATGGAAGAAGGTCATAAAATGTATGTGCAACGCCAACGAAGACTAAATCCTAATATGCAAGATGTAGTTAAGAAAGAGATTATTAAACTGCTAGATGCAGGTCTAATTTATCCAATCTCTGATAGTCCATGGGTAAGCCCAGTTCAATGCGTACCTAAGAAGGGTGGCATGACTGTCATTATAAATGAGAAAAATTAGCTTATTCCTACTAGGACTGTAATAGGATGGCGTGTGTGTATTGATTATAGAAAATTAAATGACGCCACCAGAAAAGATCACTTTCCCTTACCTTTCATAGATCAAATGTTGGAAAGATTAGCCGGAAATAGTTACTATTGTTTTCTAGATGGATTTTCCTGATATTTTCAAATTCCAATAGCACCAGAAGATCAAGAGAAAACCACATTCACGTGCCCTTATGGTACTTTTGCTTACAAACGCATGCCATTTGGACTTTGCAACGCCCCTGCAACCTTTCAAAGGTGTATGATGGCGAATGCATGGAAGTATTCATGGATGACTTTTCAGTTTTCGGTGATACATTTGAATCATGTCTAGTTAATCTGGAACGAATGCTTCTTAGATGCGAACAATCAAATCTAGTACTTAATTGGGAGAAATGCCATTTCATGGTTAATGAAGGCATCGTTCTTGGACATAAAATTTCAAAAGAAGGAATTGAAGTGGATAGAGCTAAAGTAGATGTAATTGCTAAACTTCCACATCCCACCAATGTTAGAGGAGTTAGGAGTTTTCTAGGGCATGCCGGTTTTTACCGACGTTTCATAAAAGATTTTTCTAAAATTGCCACTCCTATGAATAAACTCCTAGAAAAGGATGCCCCATTCATCTTTTCAGATGAGTGTATCAAATCTTTTAATATTCTTAAAGAGAAACTCACTAATGCGCCGATCATGATAACACCAAATTGGAATCTACCATTTGAACTAATGTGCGATGCAAGTGATTTTGCAATGGGAGCCGTTTTAGGACAAAGGATTGAAAAACGATTTCAACCTATATATTATGCTAGTAAGACGTTACAAGGAGCACAAACGAACTATACAACTACTGAAAAAGAACTCCTTGCTATTGTCTTTGCTTTTGACAAATTTCGATCATATCTCGTTCTAGCAAAAACGGTGGTCTATACCGACCATTCTGCTCTTAGATACTTATTTTCAAAACAAGATGCTAAACCAAGATTAATCCGTTGGATCTTACTCTTACAAGAGTTTGATATTGAAATCCGAGATAAAAGAGGAGCAGAAAATCTCGCCGCTGATCATCTTTCTCGTCTAGAAAATCCCGAATTAGAAGTTCTAAATGAATCGGTCATACAAGACAACTTTCCTGATGAATATCTATTGAAGATAGATTATAAAGAAATACCATGGTTTGCAGACTATGCAAACTACTTAGTTTGTGGATTCCTTGAAAAAGGATTATCGTACCAAAGACGAAAGAAATTCTTCAGTGATATAAAACACTATTTCTGGGAAGATCCACATTTGTTTAAAAGTTGTCCCGATGGAATAATACGCCGATGTGTATTTGGAGATGAAGCTAGTAAAATTTTAAACCATTGTCACACAGGACCAACAGGAGGGCATTATGGGCCTCAACTAACAGCAAGAAAAGTTTATGATGCTGGATTCTATTGGCCTACAATTTACAAAGACGCACACCTTCTTTGCAAATCCTGTGATGCATGTCAAAGGGCCAGAAAAATAAGTCAACGTGATGAAATGCCACAAAATGTCATCCAAGTATGTGAAGTATTTGACATTTGGGGTATAGACTTTATGGGTCCATTTCCAAAATCTCATAATAATCTATATATACTCGTAGCCATTGATTATGTATCTAAATGGGCGGAAGCACAAGCTCTCCCAACTAACGATGCACGAGTTGTAGTCAACTTTTTAAAACGTCTTTTTGCAAGGTTTGGAACACCGAAAGCTTTAATAAGTGATCGGGGTACTCATTTCTGTAATAATCAACTTGAGAAAGTTCTTAAAAGATATGGAGTAACTCATAAAATCTCCACCGCATATCATCCACAAACAAGTGGACAAGTTAAAAATACCAACCGAGCCTTAAAACGTATTCTAGAGAAAACCGTAGGATCAAATCCGAATGAATGGTCCATTAAATTGGAAGATGCACTCTGGGCTTTTAGAACAGCCTACAAAACTCCAATCGGAACCACACCTTTTAGACTTGTTTATGGAAAAGCATGTCATCTTCCAGTAGAAATTGAACACAAAGCATTTTGGGCTTTGAAGACATGTAATCTTGATATACATGAAGTCGGACGTCTACGATTAAGTCAACTAAACGAATTAGAAGAATTAAGACATGAAGCATACGAAAATTCGTTAATCTATAAAGAAAGAACGAAGAAATGGCATGATAAAAGAATCAGAAGTTCAAAAGAATTTAAAGAAGGAGACAGAGTTCTTCTTTTCAATTCACGATTCAAGCTATTTCTTGGAAAATTGAAATCAAGATGGTCTGGACCATTCATAGTCAAAAGAGTTTTCCCATACGGAACGATAGAATTAATAAATTCAAATGGGATTGAATTTAAAGTTAATGGTCACAGAGTTAAACACTACATACATAGTCCGATGGAAGTCGACAACGAAGTTAATCACAATTTCGACACCACAGCTAACTAAGTGTGGGGAGAATCAAGGGGTTTATGTATTTTTGTTAGAGTTAGATTGTCTGTTTTCATGTAGTTCTCGAAAATGGAACCCAAATGGTCTTTCCCTAGAAGACCCTAAAGAACTAGTCTTCTTCCCCCATTCTGAATTTTTATTTTTTTTAGGTTTTTACAAAATGAAGACTACCTGTGAACTAAACCATGGTCTAATGCTACAAGCTTTGATCACTAAACGTAATAATGACATACTACCGAGTGAAATAGTATCAGTAATCAGAGAAAGAATGGACGGAGTTAGAAAAGAATCCAGATGCGAAGATAATAAGTTACAATTTGGTAAAGGAAAATCAAAATCCGCAGTGAAAAGAAGAGCACGACACCTAGAAAGATGTCACAAATGCGGAAAATGGTCACATGGAGGTAAATGTTCAAATAATCAAACCTATTCAAATACCAAATTTGTTACTTTATGCAGAGACGGACCGTTTATATGTTTAGAAGAAAAGACACTGAATGCTCGAGGTTACGCCTATGTAGCTATGGAAAACCAATTAAACCGACTATCTTATGAATGGGATAGATCATATAACTAAGAAATCTATTTCACAGGTAAGTCTGTACAGTTTTTTTTTTTTTTTTTTTTTAACCTTTTGATGATAAACGCTAATTTGTTCGCTATAAAGTATTAAATTGGTATTAAATAAAATTAGGTTTGGCGACCGAAATTATTGATATCATTCAAAAATTTATTACATCACTGCGAAATTTAACGTTTATTCTTAAGGTATAAATATCTTTAATCAATCAACCCAAAATATTTCAAAAATTCGTCATGAGTTAAATTAGGTCTTGGAACCGAAATTACTTTACCGAAAAGAGGGGCGCATATTTTTGATAATATTTGATTGATTAAAGTGGGATAAAAAGACAAAAAGATTTTTAATTTTATTTTTACCATGTTTTTAAAATTAATATTTAAATCTTAAATTAATATTGTAAACTTTGTAAAAACAATATTTTTAAAATTGTAAATATTTGAAAAATTAATATAAGTTTGGTGTGAATTTATAATATGAATTTTTAAATTAAGTTTGGTGTGAATTTTTAATTTTTAAAATATGAATTTTTAATTTTATGCATTTCAAATTTTAAGTTTGGTGTGAATTTTTAATATTAATTTTGAATTTTATATTTAAGTTGTGTGAATTTAAAAACAAAAATTTACTTTATCTCATTAAGTTAAAAATATGATTTTTAAAATTCGTCGTAAGTTGAAAACTAGGTCTTTTAACCGAAATTGCTTTACCCGAGGGAGGGACGAGAACTTTTATTATCATTATTTTTAATCTTATTGAATTAAAGTATACCAAAAACATTAAAAAACCAAAAATCTTAGCTTTTAAAATAATCGCTACAAAAAGACAAATTTTAAAATTTTGTCGAGGGACAGACTAGGACATCGATCCGAAACGACCTCGTCCTAAATAACAAGGGAAACAAAATTTTAAAATTAAGTACTTAATTGTTTTATAAGTTAATGATTATAAAAAAAAAAAAAAAAATAGCAAACTCCGCGACTCGCGGAGTTTGAAGGCTTAAATGCCGCGAGTCGCGGGAGGACCGAAATACAGAAAAAATAAAAAGAGCTGCAAACTGATCAGTCCACACCCCCAAAAACGAAAACACTGCGAAATACTCCGAAAAAACACCCAAAAACACCCCCAAAATCACAATTTTTAACCGTTAATCACCAAATCTTTTACTAAAATCATGTTGAGAAGGATGCTATCTAGGAATTACTCAAGAAAAATGGTAAATTTCTACACCTAAACACCATTTAATCCGAAATTAGTGTTCTTGAGCAAATTTTTTTCCCAATTTGATTTTGATGCTTTTTAGTGTAATTATGCTTAAATTGTTTATGTATTATACTTGTATAACCTAGATTGATAGTATTTAACATGATTAGAAGCCTTAAACTTCAAATTTTGAGTAATCTAGGGTTTGTGTTCTTGAGCAAATTTGGGGCTTTTTGATATAAACAGGTTATGGCCGATTTTTGTCATGAATTGTTGCTAAATTAAGTAGTGTAACATGTTTAGGTAGTTAAATGATCTAAACTTTGAGCCTAAACATGATTTTGAGAATTAAAGTGGACTTTTTCAAAGTCTAAAATTCATGAACTTGATTTTTGAGAGATAATGCCATTTGAGACTTGTTTAATTGCTAGTAATGATTATTTTGACATGTTATTTGAGTTAAATGCTTATGAACTTGGCAAACATTTTCATATATGCTTATTTGAAAAAGTGTAGATTTGATAAAAATGTGAAAATAAGCTTAAGTTTGATATAAATTGATCATGTCATTGTAATTATTTTGATTGATGATTTTGCTGACACTAATGCATATTTGGATGCACAAAAATTGTGTTTGATGTGTTTTGCAGAATGAAAGGGGTGAATCTTCATCCCAAGCCCGCAATGCTCCTGCTGAGAATGCGGAACAACAGGAGGTGGATAACTACTACAAGCAGGATATACCTCATCCAGTCATGACCTTTTCTGATATGCACTTGGAAGAGTTGCACCCGAACCTGAGATTTGACAGACTTTGGATAGATTATCCAAAATATCAAAGGGGTTTGCATACTCTTCATTATAAGGTTGTTGAGGTACCGAGGGTCATAGAATGGGGACCATTAGAAGCAGTAGATTTGGTCGGGCCAATTAGGGAATTACTTGTACAGAGGTATGGTAATTCTACTTTTAATGACTGGGTACATTTATTCACCATGCGTAGACCTGTATATAAAGTATGGTGTGAAGAATTGTTGTGTAGTATAGAGTTGAATGATCGGGTAGCTAGTTTAACCGATCGTTCTTTTATTAGATTTTTGTTAGGCGGTTCGATGCGCCACATGTCTTTACTAGACATGGCTCAGGCTTTACGTATATATACGCCTGAGGAGTTAGCATCTGCCGATTGTAGAGGGTTGATACTAAACGGTAGAAAGATAGATGAAAATTTTGATACACACGGTGTGTGGAGTCAAATGACAAGCCATCACCGTTTCAAAGGGGGAAATTACTCTTATTTGGATATAGATAGAGCCGAATTAAGAGTGATTCATAGGTTTTTAGCTAATTCGATTACACAAAGGGGTAAGAACAAGGAAAAGGTAAATGAACAGGATTTGTTTTACCATATGTGTATTCGAGACCCACAAAGCGCTGTAAGTATACCGTATTGTGTGGGTTATTATTTATCAGCTATGGTTCGGGGGATGAGACCGCATAGCATAATAGGAGGTGGTATTTTTATTACTTTGATTGATGAATATCTCGGTGTGGATATAAGTCGGGGGGATTATTAGTAGAAGAACCAGAACCCCGAGATACTATAGGTTTAAATGTATACCATGGTGCGAAAGTTTTGAAGAGACGAAATAACGCCGCAGTACCATACCATGGTAGACATCCACAGGTTGAGAGAAACCAACAGCAAGGTAATGTAGGAGGGGGGAATGAAATGCAAGAATTGCAAAGGTTTATAGCTTCATAGGAGTACGAAAATGCTAGACAGAGAGCATTTGAAGATTGGCAAGTTCATCAGAACCAAATCATAGCTCATTGCCAACATATAGGTAGAAACTATATTCCTACACCGAAACCCATCTTCCCTCCCTGGTCTATAGAGATGTAACCACCGTATCCTATGTATAACCCTGCCGAAGCATTCTATAGCACCTATGGTTATGCCTGGAACCCTATTGGTACCAGTATCATCCCTAGTATACTTAGTTTTATTTATTTTGTAATTTGTAATGATTGATACGTTTAATACTTTTGTTAATATTGTAATAGTTTTTATAATTGTCTAACTTTTATTCTTAGATTTTAATAATTTTTGAATGTGGGGTAATATACCAAACTTCAAAAATATGTATATATGTTTGTAGTTTATCTTATGTACACAACAGGGTAAAACAACGCATTTTCAAAGACTGGCATTAAGTTCAGCAAAAGCAACTAATTTTGACGACAAGATGCAAAATATATGTGAAATAACAACAAGACGGAATGAACAAATGATGTGCACCATTTATCATTCAGCAAACAAACGCCAATATATTTGGAAACTTTGGTAAAAATTTAATCATTTTCACACAAATCACCCTCAATAATTTAAATTGTTACTGATTTCTTGCAAATGAGGGCATTGCAAGATCTTAAGTGTGGGAAGGGGTTAAATTCTTTCGGATTTTAAAATTTTTTACTTTATACACTTGGTTACCATTAAAAATACTAGTAAAGCAGTAGTTGTATTAGAATCTAGTGCTCTCTGATAATAAAGAACAGCCCTAGTCTTATATACTGACTACCCAATTCTAGTAAAAATTTTCAAAATTTTCAATTAAATGAACTCAAATTCATGTTTATACATATTTATGAACGATAAAACTAGGTGATAACACCGAAATTATTGTTACCTCGGAAAGGACATAAATTGAGAAACAAACCAAAATGTTAAAATTCATTTAAAATGGAATAGAGGACGATAAAAAGGAAAATAAAAGCCAAGTGTGGGAAAATTTACCAAGTTATCTTAAACATATGTCACATATATCTGTAACAAATAACTGAAAATACTTTTGCTTTGGACTAAACTAAATTGTTTTACCCGATGAAAGAAAAGAAAAGATGGATCTACACGATGAATCAATTCCATCATTAAAAGGAAGTAAAGTCTTCCGAAAAAGACACGCGCTTCTTGATTTAGGTCATGAAGTTGTCGTCCAGACCAGCTGTAGGTTGACGAAAAATCTAGAAAAGTCATCACTAAAATCAGCAGGAAATCCACGGACCTCAGCATTAAACAGGGTCGCCAAGTGGTCAGATTTATCCTAACCATGAGAAGGATTTATCTCGTACAATGGGGGGGCACCATGCAAATTAGCTGGATAAGGCTAATGAATCAGATCCCCAGAAAGGATAATCTCCTTAAAGATTAAAAATCAGCTTTTAAGACTGATATTACTCAATCCTAGAGATTGACCTTAAAGATTGAGAATTACAAACTCATCGAATTAAATGATATCTAAACTCGAGCTTGAACGAGAAAATATTTTGATCAAAATTACAAACCGATTTGTTTTCTGAAAACCCTATTTTCAATGCGTTCATTACCATTGAACGTAAAATCCTAGGAATTCACCTGGAATTCATTAGGTCACCTGAACCAAATCGGTTGTCAACCGTAAGAATGGTGGTTGCATAGTGGTCAAAGGCAGGACCTTGTGCCATACCGAAAAATTATAAGGGTGAGCTTTACTATTGCTCCTACCAAGGATAGTAATTGCGTCCGACACGTTATAGACCATAATTAAAAGCATGTCAGGGGACATTGCCTTAACAGTTGCTTGTTCAACGCTTTCCTTTACAACCGGACGGTAGTTTACCGAAAGGTAATATATGGGACAAGTAAACTGGACGTGTTGCTTTCCAAATACAAGGTTAGCAAGTGGGTGACACAAAACCATAAGTTTTGAGCTAAAATTTTCAAATCTGAAACCCACCAAACCCACAAAAATATTTTGCAAACACCAGTAAAGGGTTATTCCGGAAAACTTATCTAGGGTAAAAACTAGATTTAATTTTCAAAAGATCAAATGTTTTCATAAAGATCCAATTTCCTTAATGGATCTAAATTTTTATAGTCATGTGGGACTGTAAACCATATCGTTACTACCATTGTTTATACCACCGTATAGAAATCACTGATGTACAAAGTGTGAAGAATAAAGAAGTGATTCTAGTATTTCAAGACGATATTGCTTGAGAACAAGCAACGCTCAAGTGTGGGAATATTTGATAATGCTAAAAATGAACATATATTTCATAGCATTATTCCTCAAGAAAGACAAGCTTTTAGTTGCAATTGTTCTATTTAAAAGTGATATTCGTTTAAATAATAAAAGGTGAAGACAAAAGACAGATTCGACGAATTGAAGACGCAAACGACCAAAAAGCTCAAAAGTACAAAAGACAATCAAAGAGGTTCCAATTATTGATAAGAAACGTCTCGAAATTACAAGAGTACAAGATTCAAAACGCAAAGTACAAGATATTAAATTGTACGCAAGGACGTTCGAAAATCCGGAACCGGGACCAGAGTCAACTCTCAACGCTCGACGCAACGGACTAAAAATTACAAGTCAACTATGCACATAAATATAATATAATATTTAAATAATTCTTATAATTATTTATATATTATAATAAATAATAAAAACCGTCGGCAAGAAAGACTCCAAACTGGTGTGAGCTGGAATTTCAAACTACGTGACTCGCGGAGTTTGAAGGCAAAATATGCCGCGAGTCGCGGAGCCCCAAAAGTCGAAAATCCCTATAAAAGCAAACGAATTCTGATCGAAAAAAATAATCTTTTTTCTCCTCATTCATACGTAAAATATATATATATATTTATAATTTATATTTTAATTTTAATTATAATTCTAATAATAAGGGTATGTTAGCAAATGTTGTAAGGGTGTAAGTCGAAATTCTGTCCGTGTAACGCTACGCTATTTTTAATCATTGTAAGTTATGTTCAACCTTTTTATATTAATGCCTCGTAGCTAAGTTATTATTATGCTTATTTAATCCGAAGTAATCATGATGTTGGGCTAATTACTAAAATTGGGTAATTGGGCTCTGTACCATAATTGGGGTTTGGACAAAAGAACGACACTTGTGGAAATTAGACTATGGGCTATTAATGGGTTTTATATTAACTAAACAATACATTGTTAATTTAATATACAAACTTATAATTTGACGTATTTATATATAACCACATACGCTTGACTGGGTACGGTGGGCCGGATATCTATAAATACCAATAATTATTCATTTTACCGGATACGGAACTGGATTAATAGTTAATAAACTTATTGAAACAGGGGTGAATTACATTCAAGGGTAATTGGTGTAATTGTTAACAAAGTAGTAAAACCTTGGTTTACACGCAGTCGATAACCTGGTGTATTCATTAAACAAAGTATTAAAACCTTGTTACAATTCGAATCCCCAATTAGTTGGAATATTTGACTTCGGGAATAAGAATAATTTGACGAAGGCTTTCGCTCTTTATATTTATGACTGATGGACTATTATGGACAAATCCGTATGGACATATTAAATAATCCAGGACAAAGGACAATTAACCCATGGGCATAAAACTAAAATCAACACGTCAAACATCATGATTACGGAAGTTTAAATAAGCATAATTCTTTTATTTCATATTTAATTTCCTTTATTTTATATTTAATTGCACTTCTAATTATCGCATTTTTATTGTTATTGTATTTAATTGCACTTTTAATTATCGTACTTTTTAATTATCGCAAGTTTATTTTATCGCACTTTTATTTCATTATCGTTATTTACTTTATGCTTTAATTTAAAGTCTTGTATTTATTTGGTTTTAACTGCGACTAAAGTTTTAAAATCGACAAACCAGTCATTAAACGGTAAAAACCCCCCTTTATAATAATAATATTACTTATATATATATTTGTATTTCTATAAAAGTAAACTAATATAGCGTTAAGCTTTGTTTAAAAAGATTCCCTGTGGAACGAACCGGACTTACTAAAAACTACACTACTGTACGATTAGGTACACTGCCTATAAGTGTTGTAGCAAGGTTTAAGTATATCCGTTCTCTAAATAAATAAATATCTTGTGTAAAAATGTATCGTATTTAATAGTATTTCCTGCTAAAATTTAATAGTATTTTATACCCCTTATTGATAAACTGGACGTGTTGCTTTCCAAATACAAGGTTAGCAAGTGGGTGACACAAAACCATAAGTTTTGAGCTAAAATTTTCAAATCTGAAACCCACCAAACCCACAAAAATATTTTGCAAACACCGGTAAAGAGTTATTCCGGAAAACTTATCTAGGGTAAAAACTAGATTTAATTTTCAAAAGATCAAATGTTTTCATAAAGATCCAATTTCCTTAATGGATCTAAATTTTTATAGTCATGTGAGACTGTAAACCATATCGTTACTACCATTGTTTATACCACCGTATAGAAATCACTGATGTACAAAGTGTGAAGAATAAAGAAGTGATTCTAGTATTTCAAGACGATATTGCTTGAGGACAAGCAACGCTCAAGTGTGGGAATATTTGATAATCCTAAAAACGAACATATATTTCATAGCATTATTCCTCAAGAAAGACAAGCTTTTAGTTGCAATTGTTCTATTTAAAAGTGATATTCGTTTAAATAATAAAAGGTGAAGACAAAAGACAGATTCGACGAATTGAAGACGCAAACGACCAAAAAGCTCAAAAGTACAAAAGACAATCAAAGAGGTTCCAATTATTGATAAGAAACGTCTCGAAATTACAAGAGTACAAGATTCAGAACGCAAAGTACAAGATTTTAAATTGTACGCAAGGACGTTTGAAAATCCGGAACCGGGACCAGAGTCAACTCTCAACGCTCGACGCAACGGACTAAAAATTACAAGTTAACTATGCACATAAATATAATATAATATTTAAATAATTCTTATAATTATTTAATATATTATATTTATTTAAAACTGTCGGTAAACAAAGAGCCAAACTCCTCTGAGCTGTAAAAGCAAACTCCACGACTCGCGGAGTTTGAAATACTAGAATCACTTCTTTATTCTTCACACTTTGTACATCAATGACTTCTATACGGTGGTATAAACAATGGTAGTAACGATATGGTTTACAGTCCCACATGACTATAAATTTTGATTCATATTATAAATTCACACCAAACTTATATTAATTTTTCAAATATTTACAATTTTAAAAATATTGTTTTTACAAAGTTTACAATATTAATTTAAGATTTAAATATTAATTTAAAACCGTCGGTAAACAAAGAGCCAAACTCCTCTGAGCTGTAAAAGCAAACTCCGCGACTCGCGGAGTTTGAAGGCCAAAAATGACGCGAGTCGCGGAGCCCCAATTTCCGAAAATACAAATATCTTGATGTCAAAGCTAAGGGGTATAAAATACTATTAAATTTTAGCAGGAAATACTATTAAATACGATACATTTTTACACAAGATATTTATTTATTTAGAGAACGGATATACTTAAACCTTGCTACAACACTTATAGGCAGTGTACCTAATCGTACAGTAGTGTAGTTTTTAGTAAGTCCGGTTCGTTCCACAGGGAATCTTTTTAAACAAAGCTTAACGCTATATTAGTTTACTTTTATAGAAATACAAATATATATATAAGTAATATTATTATTATAAAGGGGGGTTTTTACCGTTTATTGACCGGTTTGTCGATTTTAAAACTTTAGTCGCAGTTAAAACCAAATAAATACAAGACTTTAAATTAAAGCATAAAGTAAATAACGATAATGAAATAAAAGTGCGATAAAATAAACTTGCGATAATTAAAAAGTACGATAATTAAAAGTGCAATTAAATACAATAACAATAAAAATGCGATAATTAGAAGTGCAATTAAATATAAAATAAAGGAAATTAAATATGAAATAAAAGAATTATGCTTATTTAAACTTCCGTAATCATGATGTTTGACGTGTTGATTTTAGTTTTATGCCCATGGGTTAATTGTCCTTTGTCCTGGATTATTTAATATGTCCATACGGATTTGTCCATAATAGTCCATCAGTCATAAATATAAAGAGCGAAAGCCTTCGTCAAATTATTCTTATTCCCGAAGTCAAATATTCCAACTAATTGGGGATTCGAATTGTAACAAGGTTTTAATACTTTGTTTAATGAATACACCAGGTTATCGACTGCGTGTAAACCAAGGTTTTACTACTTTGTTAACAATTACACCAATTACCCTTGAATGTAATTCACCCCTATTTCAACAAGTTTATTAACTATTAATCCAGTTCCGTATCCGGTAAAATGAATAATTATTGGTATTTATAGATATCCCGCCCACCGTACCCAGTCAAGCGTATGTGGTTATATATAAATACGTCAAATTATAAGTTTGTATATTAAATTAACAAGGTATTGTTTAGTTAATATAAAACCCATTAATAGCCCATAGTCTAATTTCCACAAGTGTCGTTCTTTTGTCCAAACCCCAATTATGGTACAAAGCCCAATTACCCAATTTTAGTAATTAGCCCAACATCATGATTACTTCGGATTAAATAAGCATAATAATAACTTAGCTACGAGACATTAATATAAAAAGGTTGAACATAACTTACAATGATTAAAAATAGCGTAGCGTTACATGGACAGAATTTCGACTTACACCCTTACAACATTTGCTAACATACCCTTATTATTAGAATTATAATTAAAATTAAAATATAAATTATAATATATATATATATATATATATATATATATATATATATATATATATATATATATATATTTTACATATGAATGAGGAGAAAAAAGATTATTTTTTTCGATCAGAATTCGTTTGCTTTTATAGGGATTTTCGACTTTTGGGGCTCCGCGACTCGCGGCATATTTTGCCTTCAAACTCCGCGAGTCGCGGAGTTTGAAATTCCAGCTCACACCAGTTTGGAGTCTTTCTTGCCGACGGTTTTTATTATTTATTATAATATATAAATAATTATAAGAATTATTTAAATATTATATTATATTTATGTGCATAGTTGACTTGTAATTTTTAGTCCGTTGCGTCGAGCGTTGAGAGTTGACTCTGGTCCCGGTTTCGGATTTTCGAACGTCCTTGCGTACAATTTAATATCTTGTACTTTGCGTTTTGAATCTTGTACTCTTGTAATTTCGAGACGTTTCTTATCAATAATTGGAACCTCTTTGATTGTCTTTTGTACTTTTGAGCTTTTTGGTCGTTTGCGTCTTCAATTCGTCGAATCTGTCTTTTGTCTTCACCTTTTATTATTTAAACGAATATCACTTTTAAATAGAACAATTGTAACTAAAAGCTTGTCTATCTTGAGGAATAATGCTATGAGCTGTAAATTAATACTATCAAGGAATTACTCAAGAAAAACGGTAAATTTCTACACCTAAACACCATTTAATCCGAAAATTAGTGTTCTTGAGCAATTTTTTCCCCAATTTGATTTTGATGCTTTTTAGTGTAATTAGGCTTAAATTGTTTATGTATTATGCTTGTATAACCTAGATTGATGCCTGTTTAACATGATTAGAAGCCTTAAACTTCAAATTTTGAGTAATCTAGGGTTTGTGTTCTTGAGCAAATTTGGGGCTTTTTGATATAAACAGGTTATGGCCGATTTTTGTCATGAATTGTTGCTAAATTAAGTAGTGTAACATGTTTAGGTAGTTAAATGATCCAAACTTTGAGCCTAAACATGATTTTGAGAATTAAAGTGGACTTTTTCAAGTCTAAATTCATGAACTTGATTTTTGAGAGATAATGCCATTTGAAACTTGTTTAATTGCTAGTAATGATTATTTTGACATGTTATTTGAGTTGAATGCTTATCAACTTGGCGAACATTTTCGTATATGCTTATTTGAAAAAGTGTAGATTTGATAAAAATGTGAAAATGAGCTTAAGTTTGATATAAATTGATCATGTCATTGTAATTATTTTGATTGATGATTTTGCTGACACTAATGCATATTTGGATGCACAAAAATTGTGTTTGATGTGTTTTGCAGACTGAAAGGGGTGAATCTTCATCCCAAGCTCGCAATGCTCCTGCTGAGAATGCGGAACAACAGGAGGTGGATAACTACTACAAGCAGGATATACATCATCCAGTCATGACATTTTTTGATATGCACTTGGAAGATTTGCATCCGAACCTGAGATTTGACAGACTTTGGATAGATTATCCAAAGTATCAAAGGGGGTTGCATACGCTTCATTCTAAAGTTGTTGAGGTACCGAGGGTCATAGAATGGGGACCATTAGAAGCAGTAGATTTGGCCGGGCCAATTAGGGAATTACTTGTACAGAGGTATGGTAATTCTACTTTTAATGACTGGGTACGTTTATTCACCATGCGTAGACCTGTATATAAAGTATGGTGTGAAGAATTGTTATGTAGTATAGAATTAAATGATCGGGTAGCTAGTTTAACCGATTGATCTTTTATTAGATTTTTGTTAGGAGGTTCGATGCGCCACATGTCTTTACTAGACATGGCTCAGGCTTTACGTATATATACGCCTGAGGAGTTAGCATCTGCCGATTGTAGAGGGTTGATACTAAATGGTAGAAAAATAGATGAAAATTTTGATACACACGGTTTATGGAGTCAAATGACAAGCCATCACCGATTCAAAGGGGGAAATTACTCTTATTTGGATATAGATAGAGCTGAATTAAGAGTGATTCATAGGTTTTTAGCTAATTCGATTACACAAAGAGGTAAGAACAAGGAAAAGGTAAATGAACAGGATTTGTTTTACCATATGTGTATTCGAGACCCACAAAGCGCTGTAAGTATACCGTATTGTGTGGGTTATTATTTATCAGCTATGGTTAGGGGGATGAGACCGCATATCATAATAGGAGGTGGTATTTTTATTACTTTGATTGCTGAATATCTCGGTGTGGATATAAGTAGGGGGGATTATTAGTCGAAGAACCAGAACCCCGCGATACTATAGGTTTAAATGTATACCATGGTGCGAAAGTTTTGAAGAGGTGAAATAACGCCGCAGTACAATACCATGGTAGACAT
This sequence comes from Rutidosis leptorrhynchoides, assembly GCF_046630445.1. NCBI lineage: Eukaryota > Viridiplantae > Streptophyta > Magnoliopsida > Asterales > Asteraceae > Rutidosis > Rutidosis leptorrhynchoides. The sequence goes on along the minus strand of NC_092334.1, from coordinate 231,870,344 downwards.
CCACAGGTTGAGAGAAACCAACAGCAAGGTAATGTAGGAGGGGGAAATGAAATGCAAGAAATGCAAAGGTTTATAGCTTCACAGGAGTACGAAAATACTAGACAGAGAGCATTTGAAGATTGGCAAGTTCATCAAAACCAAATCATAGCTCATTGCCAACATATAGGTAGAAACTATATTCCTACACCGAAACCCATATTCCCTCCCTGGTCTATAGAGATGCAATCACCGTATCCTACGTATGACCCTGCCGAAGCATTTTATAGCACCTATGGTTATGCTTGGAACCCCTATTGGTACCAGTATCATCCCTAGTCTACTTAGTTTTATTTATTTTGTAATTTGTAATGTTGATATGTTTAATACTTATGTTAATATTGTAATAGTTTTTATAATTTTCTAACTTTTATTTTTAGATTTTAATAATTTTTGAATGTGGGGTAATATACCAAACTTCAAAAATATGTATATATGTTTGTAGTTTATCTTATGCATACAACAGGGTAAAATAACGCATTTTCAAAGACTGGCATTAAGTTCAGCAAAAGCAACTAATTTTGACGACAAGATGCAAAATATATGTGAAATAACAACAAGACGGAATGAACAAATGATGTGTACCATTTATCATTCAGCAAACAAACGCCAATATATTTGGAAACTTTGGTAAAAATTTAATCATTTTCACACAAATCACCCTCAATAATTTAAATTGTTACTGATTTCTTACAAATGAGGGCATTGCAAGATCTTAAGTGTGGGAAGGGGTTAAATTCTTTCGGATTTTAAAATTTTTTACTTTATACACTTGGTTACCATTAAAAATACTAGTAAAGCAGTAGTTGTATTAGAATCTAGTGCTCTCTGATAATAAAGAACAGCCCTAGTCTTATATACTGACTACCCAATTCTAGTAAAATTTTTCAAAATTTCCAATTAAATGAACTCAAATTCATGTTTATACATATTTATGAACGATAAAACTAGGTTTTAACACCGAAATTATTGTTACCTCAGAAAGGACATAAATTGAGAAACAAACCAAAATGTTAAAATTCATTTAAAATGGAATAGAGGACGATAAAAAGGAAAATAAAAGCCAAGTGTGGGAAAATTCTCCAAGTTATTCAAAACATATGTCACATATTTTTGTACAAATAAACTGAAAATACTTTTGCTTTGGACTAAACTAAACTGTTTTACCCGATGAAAGAAAAGAAGAGATGGATCTACACGATGAATCAATTCCATCATTAAAAGGAAGTAAAGTCTTCTGAAAAAGACACGCGCTTCTTGATTTAGGTCATGAAGTTGTCGTCCAGACCAGCTGTAGGTTGACGAAAAATCTAGAAAAGTCATCACTAAAATCAGCAGGAAATCCACGGACCTCAGCATTAAACAGGGTTGCCAAGTGGTCAGATTTATCCTAACCATGAGAAGGATTTATCTCGTAAAATGGGGGGGGCACCATGCAAATTAGCTGGATAAGACTAATGAATCAGATCCCCAGAAAGGATAATCTCCTTAAAAGATCAAAAATCAGCTTTTAAGCCTGATATTACTCAATCCTTGAGATTGACCTTAAAGATTGAGAATTACAAACTCATGGAATTCAATGATATCTAAACTCGAGCTTGAACGAGAAAATATTTTGATCAAAATTACAAACCGATTTGTTTTCTGAAAACCCTATTTTCAATGCGTTCATGACCATTGAACGTAAAATCCTAGGAATTCACCTGGAATTCATTAGGTCACCTGAACCAAATCGGGTGTCGACCGTAAGAATGGTGGTTGCATAGTGGTCAAAGACAGGACCTTGTGCCATACCGAAAAATTATAAGGGTGAGCTTTACTATTGCTCCTACCAAGGATAGTAATTGCGTCCGACACGTTATAGACCATAATTAAAAGCATGTCAGGGGACATTGCATTAACAGTTGCTTGTTCAACGCTTTCCTTTACAACCGGACGGTAGTTTACCGAAAGGTAATATACGGGACAAGTAAACTGGACTTGTTGCTTTCCAAATACAAGGTTAGCAAGTAGGTGACACAAAACCATAAGTTTTGAGCTAAAATTTTCAAATCTGAAACCCACCAAACCCACAAAAATATTTTGCAACACCGGTGAAGGGTTATTCCGAAAAACTTATCTAGGGTAAAAACTAGATTTAATTTTCAAAAGATCAAATGTTTTCATAAAGATCCAATTTCCTTAATGGATCTAAATTTTTATAGTCATGTGGGACTGTTGTGACAACCCGGAAATTTCCAACCAAATTTAAACTTTAATCTTTATATGTTTCCGACACGATAAGCAATATTTATTAAGTTAAATTTCAAGAATTTTAAACTATGTTCATACATTCATTCAACCTCGACCAAGTTCCAACGATTCATGAACCATTAAACGAATATGATTATATATGTATATGTGTATATATATTATAACTTGAAACGTAAATAAAATATTAGATTAAATACTTTATATGATTGTATCTGTTTCAAAATGTTTATCAATGGAATTAGAAGATAAGATCAAATGATTGAATTATCAGATATAGTAAATTATGATTACAAGTCTCTGTTGAAAGGCCCACGTTGATTTGAGAAATCTTTTCATTTTAACAATATTCGGAAAATGGTAAAGTGATTTATAAATAAGAACAAATTGTCAATCATTGAGAACTAGACAAAGGATAGTGGAAGATTGAATCTCATAAAGACTCGATTGATCTATTTAGTTTCAAACGTACAAAAACGTTTTCAGTTTAAAAAGAACTTTATTATTAAAACGTATATAACTTTTATAAATATCTACAACCACTTTTGACAACTCATTACTTAACTAGTATGATAAAGATAACGATATTTATATTTTATTTTATTAAATATATATAACGATTTAAATTAATATTATATATATTTATACGCGTATTATACGTACATAGTTTTATACTTTTACTATACTTAAACTTTACCTTTACTTTATTTTTACTTTACTTTAACTTTAATAATTCATACTTTAATAATTAACTTTAATAATTCATACTTTAATAATTCACTTTAATAATTCATACTTTAATAATTCACTTTAATAATTCATACTTTAATAATTCACTTTAATAATTCAAAAATCTATTATAAATAGAATTCAATAGATTTCATTATTTCATAGAAACTTGAAAATATTTTTCTCTAAACTCTCTCAATCGATTTACATATATATATTTACTCCGTATTATTTCAAGATATTATTAGTATACATAAAATATTACGACGGAGTACTGTCCGAGTGATTTCGAAATTGTTTTTCGAGTGGGATAAGATTAAGGAAATTATGGGTTATAGCTATGGAGGTGATTGAGTATGGTTCATGGGTATGCTCATGAGGTCAATATAGTATTTATCATTTCCGTTGCGTCTACGTACCTTTCCTGCAATATTGAATCTCAATATTGATACGTGAGTACTCATAATTTAACTTTTACATACTAATAGTGTATCCCTGACTAGTGCTCGAGTATTTAGGATTATGCATGCTTGTACTTTTGATATTGCCCTTAGACAGGTTAGGTTGAATCTTGAATTAGTTATACTTGCGGTTGAGATAAGGTATAAGATATGCATGTCCTTGGAAAGCTAGCGAAAAATTAAGAACTTTTCCTTTAGATATCGAATAGTTTCGATGAACGGATTAGAAGTTATAATCAATTGAATTTTCGATATTTTTATTAAAAATGATTATTATTATCGTCGTTTTTATCGTCGTTCTAGTTTTATCTTATTATTATCATTATTATTATCTTTATCAATAAAAGAGATTTATCATTAAAAATTGTTATTTTTTTTATTATTACTATCGTTATTATCGTTAAAGTTATAATTAGTATTATTATTATTATCCAATTATTATTATTATTATTATTATTATTATTATTATTATTATTATTATTATTATTATTATTATTATTATTATTATTATTATTATTATTATTATTATTATCATTATTAATATATATATATCATTATTTAAAAATGGTTATTGTTATTGTTATTATTATTATTACTATATTATCATTAAGATAATTATTAGTATTATCGTTAATAATGTTTTAGTAACTATCATTATTAATATTAGTGTAATTAAAACAAATATTTGTAACACCTAATTATTTTGATTACTATTATTATCATTATTATGAACACGATATAAAAGACGATTAAAAGCTATTAAAAGAAATGATTAGGAAATAATGAGTAAGAGTATCATGATGAAATTAAAATATTATAAGATATTGATTTAGATAAAATTATCGTTCTTATTATTTTTATCATTACTATTATTATTAAAAGTATCGTTAGTATTAAAACTATCATTTTAACAAAAATTATCATTTTAATAGAAATGTCATTGTTACTATAAAATATCATTATTATTATTATTTTAAATAGAATTATTATTTTAAAGATAATATTAAAAATTATCGTAAATATTAAAGTTATCATAATTAGAATTATCGTTTTATCATAATGTCATCTTAGTAATTATAAATATTGATATTTTTATAATAATAATTATTATTACAAAATAATACAACTTTTACTTACTATCATTATAGATATTATTTTATCAAATAAATATGTGATACAAACATATTTTACTACGTGTAATAACTTACTTTAATAATACCTATCATATTATCTTTATGATATTAAATGAACCCTATAAATTTTATTACTTAATATATATAAAAGTATATTTTATTATATAAATTTAATATAAAATTTTATTTATTAATAAATAAATTATATTATTTACTCTAATAAATCTTTTAAAAATATTTAAAAATATAAAATGATGATATTTAAACTATATATTAATCATGTATAGATTTTTAGAAATTATTTTGAGTCAAATTTACTTTTGTTGACTTTTGCATATTAGTCTCGAGCATTAGGATTGTGGTACACTATGACTTGACCTAATTTGTTAGACAAATATTGACCAACACATAAATATATAATTAATTTAGGTTCGTGAATCCGAGGCCAACCTTGCACTTGTTCAATGACGTTATATGTATTTTTACTACGAAATACAGTATGGTGAGTTTCATTTACCTTTTTACCCTTTATATTTTTGGGACTGAGAATACATGCGCTTTTATAAATGTTTGACGAAATAGACACAAGTAATTGAAACTACATTCTATGGTTGAATTATCGAAATCGAATATGCCCCTTTTTATTAAAGTCTGGTAATCTAAGAATTAGGGAACAGACATCCTAATTGACGCGAATCCTAAAGATAGATCTATTGGGCCTAACAAACCCCATCCAAAGTACCGGATGCTTTAGTACTTCAAAATTTATATCATGTCCGAAGGAGGATCCCGGAATGATAGGGGATATTCTTATATGTATCTAGTTAATGTCAGTTACCAGGTGTTCACCATATGAATGATTATTTTTGTCTCTATGCATGGGACGTATATTTATGAGAACTGGAAATGAAATTCTTGTGGTCTATTAAAATGATGGAAATAAATGATTATGATAAACTAATGAACTCACCAACCTTTTGGTTGACACTTTAAAGCATGTTTATTCTCAGGTGTTAAAGAAATCTTTCGCTGTGCATTTGCTCATTTTAAAGATATTACTTGGAGTCTTTCATCGTATATTTCGAAGAACGTTGCATTCGAGTCATTGAGTTCATCAAAGATTATTATTAAATCAATTTATAGTTGGATAGTGGATATTATGAAATGGTATGCATGCCTGTCAATTTTCGATGTAAAGAAAGTTTGTCTTTTAAAAATGAATACAATGTTTGTAAAATGTATCATATAGAGGTCAAATACCTCGCAATGTAATCAACTATTGTGAATCGTTTATAATGTATATAAACGGGTCCTTTCAACTGTAAACCATATCGTTACTACCATTGTTTATACCGCCGTATAGAAGATCACTGATGTACAAAGTGTGAAGAATAAAGAAGTGATTCTAGTATTTCAAGACGATATTGCTTGAGGACAAGCAACGCTCAAGTGTGGGAATATTTGATAATGCTAAAAACGAACATATATTTCATAGCATTATTCCTCAAGAAAGACAAGCTTTTAGTTGCAATTGTTCTATTTACAAGTGATATTCGTTTAAATAATAAAAGGTGAAGACAAAAGACAGATTCGACGAATTGAAGACACAAACGACCAAAAAGCTCAAAAGTACAAAAGACAATCAAAGAGGTTCCAATTATTGATAAGAAATGTCTCGAAATTACAAGAGTACAAGATTTAAAACGCAAAGTACAAGATATTAAATTGTACGCAAGGACGTTCAAAAATCCGGAACCGGGACCAGAGTCAACTCTCAACGCTCGACGCAACGGACTAAAAATTACAAGTTAACTATGCACATAAATATAATATAATATTTAAATAATTCTTATAATTATTTAATATATTATATTTATTTAAAACCGTCGGTAAACAAAGAGCCAAACTCCTCTGAGCTGTAAAAGCAAACTCCGCGACTCGCGGAGTTTGAAGGCCAAAAATGCCGCGAGTCGCGGAGCCCCAATTTCTGAAAATCCCTATAAAGCTCGCGCATTCTGATCGTAAAATATCATCTTTTTTCTTCTCATTCATACGTAAAATATATATATATATATTTATAATTTATATTTTAATTTTAATTATAATACTAATAATAAGGGTATGTTAGCAAATGTTGTAAGGGTGTAAGTCGAAATTCTGTCCGTGTAACGCTACGCTATTTTTAATCATTGTAAGTTATGTTCAACCTTTTTATATTATTGTCTCGTAGCTAAGTTATTATTATGCTTATTTAATCCGAAGTAATCATGATGTTGGGCTAATTACTAAAATTGGGTAATTGGGCTTTGTACCATAATTGGGGTTTGGATAAAAGAACGACACTTGTGGAAATTAGACTATGGGCTATTAATGGGTTTTATATTAACTAAATAATACCTTGTTAATTTAATATACAAACTTATAATTTGACGTATTTATATATAACCACATACGCTTGACTGGGTACGGTGGGTGGGATATCTATAAATACCAATAATTATTCATTTTACCGGATACGGAACTGGATTAATAGTTAATAAACTTGTTGAAACAGGGGTGAATTACATTCAAGGGTAATTGGTGTAATTGTTAACAAAGTAGTAAAACCTTGGTTTACACGCAGTCGATAACCTGATGTATTAATTAAACAAAGTATTAAAACCTTGTTACAATTCGAATCCCCAATTAGTTGGAATATTTGACTTCGGGAATAAGAATAATTTGACGAAGGCTTTCGCTCTTTATATTTATGACTGATGGACTATTATGGACAAATCCGTATGGACATATTAAATAATCCAGGACAAAGGACAATTAACCCATGGGCATAAAACTAAAATCAACACGTCAAACATCATGATTACGGAAGTTTAAATAAGCATAATTCTTTTATTTCATATTTAATTTCCTTTATTTTATATTTAATTGCACTTCTAATTATCGCATTTTTATTGTTATTGTATTTAATTGCACTTTTAATTATCGTACTTTTTAATTATCGCAAGTTTATTTTATTGCACTTTTATTTCATTATCGTTATTTACTTTATGCTTTAATTTAAAGTCTTGTATTTATTTGGTTTTAACTGCGACTAAAGTTTTAAAATCGACAAACCGGTCATTAAACGGTAAAACCCCCCTTTATAATAATAATATTACTTATATATATATTTGTATTTCTATAAAAGTAAACTAATATAGCGTTAAGCTTTGTTTAAAAAGATTCCCTGTAGAACGAACCGGACTTACTAAAAACTACACTACTGTACGATTAGGTACACTGCCTATAAGTGTTGTAGCAAGGTTTAAGTATATCTGTTCTCTAAATAAATAAATATCTTGTGTAAAAATGTATCGTATTTAATAGTATTTCCTGCTAAAATTTAATAGTATTTTATACCCCTTAGCTTTGACATCAAGTATTTTTGGCGCCGCTGCCGGGGAATCTCTTAAACGCCGGAAGAGCAACGCTATATATATAAAAAAAAAAGATTTTTAGTTAACTTTTATTAAAATTCGTTTTTATAAAAATACGTTTTAATTATTCAAAAATATAAAAAGAAAAACAAAAAATATAAGTATTTTTAAGATTTTGTTAAATATTTAAGTTTTATAAGTTTCTTTATTTTTATTTTATAAAAATATAAGTTTTATTTAAGTATTTTTAAAACATAAAATCAAAAACCGAAAAATATATATATATATATATAATTCTAGTTTTAAGATTTTTATTTATAAAATTATAAAATATTTCTATTTTAGTTTTTAGATATAAGTTTTTATTATATAAATACTTTTATTAAAACAGAAAATTAAAAACAGAAATTAAAAATATAAAAAAAAAGAAGAAAAACGCGTAAAATTTCAAACTGCTCCAGAGTTGAATTTTGGAACCCCGCGACTCGCGGGGTTTGATGCATTAAATACCGCAACTCGCGGAGTAATCCTGACACGCTGACAGAAACCCTAAACTGAATTAATTACGGTTTAATTAATTATTATTATTATTATTTAACCCTAATTATTATTATTATTATAATTAGTTTTATTTTAACTTTTACTTTTTATTTAATTTGTTTTATTTAGTAAATAAGTTTAATTAAATTATAAAATTAATAGTTTTATAAAATAGATAATATAAAAATAATATTTTTATAAAAATTGTAATTTTTACAACTTTTTGTATATTTTTATATTTTGTCCCTTTTTAATCGTTTTAGCGTAATATTTGTATTTTTAGCTCATATTTAGTTTTAAACTTAGTTTTTGCCATAGTTATTTTTACTCCTAGATTTTTAGGCTTTGCCGTAAAATCCCTTAAGTGCTTTTTCTTTAGACTAAGATTTAGGTACTTTAGAATTTTGCGACGCCTTTTTAAGTTTTAGTTTCTTTTTAAGTTATTTCCATTTGGGATTTAGTTTTCCCTGTAAGCTTTAATATTTTTAGACGACTTTTATCTATGTATCAATTATCATTCCAATTAGTAATCTCAATTTGCGATTATAATTTTAAGTTAGTTGTAGTAATAAGGTTAGGTTAGTCAAGTATTTTTAAGTTTTATAAGTTTCTTTTATTTTTCCGTCACCTTTTATTTTTCAACCATTTTTCTTTTTCGATTTTTTTTCGACGAACTCTTTTTCTTTCTTATTTCTCGCTATTCTAGTTTTTAGGACATAGATTTTTATTCTACTTCTTATCTAAATTTCTTAAAATTACGAAAATTTATTTTAAGTGGTTAAATTGATAGACATCAAAATTTTCTGGTTCGTAGTAATAGTTGGATTTGTACGTGGACCGGGTTATTGGAGCCAAACAGTCCTCAATTATATTGAGACCAAACGAATCCTGCCCCTCTGCTGCATCTTTTGGCTATTCTAAACGTGGGCAAAATCAGAAAAGTCTATTGATTGGATAACTTATTATAATTTTTCTTTCCTTTTAAAAACTAATAGGATATTCAGTGAATGCACCGAGCAAGACGTTCACCACCTTTTGTACGTTCACCACCTGTAACTAGATCAAGACATTTAGCAAATATTACCACCGTTGATTTTTCTTTAGAATCGTCATCCAGTCGACCAAGTACTTCAGTTCAAATTTCCAATAATCCATTTTTTGAACCCGACCTCACAATTGAGAATCCGGAGAATATTCAGGAACGATTCGTAGATCCTGAACCACTAAACTTTCCTCCGGAACCACCAATCATTCAAACAGAGATTGTTGAGGAACGAACCATTAAATTAGAATCCTCTAGTGATTCCGATTCAACAAATTCAATTATGGAGAATCTGGAACCTTTAAGTATGGAAGACCGAATGAGAGCTAAACGCACTGGCCAAGGTCACGCAATTACTCATCCAGACATTAATGCACCAGATTATGAAATCAAAGGACAAATTCTACACATGGTGACTAATCAATGCCAATTTAGTGGTGCGCCGAAGGAAGATCCAAATGAACATCTACGTACCTTTAATAGGATCTGTACACTATTTAAAATCCGAGAAGTGGAGGATGAACAGATATATCTCATGTTATTTCCCTGGACTTTAAAGGGAGAAGCCAAAGATTGGTTGGAATCATTACCTGAAGGAGCGATCGATACATGGGACGTTTTAGTTGAAAAATTTCTTAAACAATTCTTTCCTGCATCTAAAGCCGTAAGACTTCAAGCAGAAATTGTTACGTTCACACAGAAGCCAAATGAAACTCTATATGAGGCGTGGACTAGATATGGAAAGTTATTAAGAGGATGTCCGCAACATGGTTTAGACACCTGTCAAATAGTACAAATATTCTACCAAGGATGCGACATCACTACAAGGAAAGACATAGATATAGCAGCTGGTGGTTCTATTATGAAGAAAACCGAAACTGATGCTTACAAAATTATTGATAACACTGCTTCCCACTCACATGAGTGGCACCAAGAAAAAGATATCGTTAGATCATCTAAAGCAGCTAGAGCCGATTCTAGCCATGACTTAGATTCCATTTCCGCAAAGATAGATGCTGTGGAGAGACGAATGGAAAAGATGACTAAAGATATTCACTCAATACGAATTAGTTGTGAGCAGTGTGGAGGACCACATTTGACAAAAGATTGTCTCAGTATTGAATTAACAATGGAACAAAGAGAGAATATTTCATACATAAACCAAAGGCCTGGAAATAATTATCAGAATAATTATCAACCGCCAAGACCAATTTACAATCAAAACCAGAATTATAACCGAAATATTCCATACAACAACCAACAAGGTCCTAGCAATCAACAAGTATCCAATAATAATTACAATCAGCAAAGACCTAATTTTCAAAACAAACCACCACAACAAACCGATGATAAAAAGCCGAATTTAGAAGATATGATGACGAAGCTAGTTGAAACTCAAACGCAGTTTTTTACATCTCAGAAACAAACCAATGAACAAAATGCTCAAGCATTTAGAAATCAACAAGCTTCTATTCAAAATCTGGAACAAGAAGTAAGTAACCTAGCAAGGTTAATAGGTGAAAGAAAACCGGGAAGTCTACCTAGTGATACAAATGCTAACCCCCTAAATGAAACAGCTAAAGCTATTACCACAAGAAGTGGTACAACACTTAAACCACCTGAAATACCTGTAACTTCTGATGAAGCTATTCCTACTCTACAAGAACCACAACCTGATCAAGATAAGGAAAAAGAATCGGTAGTTAAAAAGGTTAATGAAGATAACACAGTTAAGGCTAAACCTTATGTTAAACCATACCAACCACCACTTCCTTACCCGAGTAAAATGAAGAAAGAGAAACTTGAAGCCGAGCAATCCAAATTCTTGGATATGTTTAAACAGATAAATGTAAATCTTCCTTTCATTGATGTGATTTCAGGAATGCCTAGATATGCTAAATTCTTGAAAGATCTAATCTCAAATAGAAAGAAAATGGAAGAACTCTCGGCTGTTACTATGAATGCTAATTGTTCAGCAGTGTTGTTGAATAAGATACCAGAAAAACTATCTGATCCAGGAAGTTTCACAATTCCATGTTTTCTGGGTAGTCTTAGTTCAATAGAAGCATTGGCAGACTTAGGTGCTAGTATAAATCTAATGCCGTATTCACTATACGCTAAACTAGACCTTGGAGAATTGAAACCAACCAAAATAAGCATACAACTAGCCGATAGATCAATAAAATATCCTAGAGGGATAATGGAGAACATGCTAGTTAAAGTTGGTACTTTAGTATTTCCAGTAGATTTTGTTGTTCTGGACATGGAAGAAGATTCTCAAGTTCCTCTCATATTAGGAAGACCATTCTTAAACACGGCTAAAGCAATGATAGACGTGTTCGGTAAGAAACTGACCCTAAGTATAGAGGATGAGAGTATTACCTTTTCAGTTGATAAAGCAATGCAACAACCACAATCTGCAGACGATACATATTATTATATTCAAACTAAAAATGCACATGCAGAATTATTAAAAGAATTTCCAGAATTACAAGGAACAGGAGAATGTTCTTTAGGAGAAGGTAATGAACCAATTGATGAAGCTGAAATATTAGCTACACTAATAGCTAATGGATATGAACCAACAATAGAATTACTTGTAATAATATCGTCTTCTCTTACTAAAAATGAGAAATCACAACTCATTTCTGTGTTGAAAGCTCATAAACCAGCCATTGCATGGAAGATTCATGATATTAAAGGAATAAGTCCGTCGTATTGCACACATAAAATTCTTATGGAAGAAGGTCATAAAACGTATGTGCAACGCCAACGAAGACTAAATCCTAATATGCAAGATGTAGTTAAGAAAGAGATTATTAAACTGCTAGATACAGGTCTAATTTATCCAATCTCTGATAGTCCATGGGTAAGCCCAGTTCAATGCGTACCTAAGAAGGGTGGCATGACTGTCATTACAAATGAGAAAAATGAGCTTATTCCTACTAGGACTGTAACAGGATGGCGTGTATGTATTGATTATAGAAAATTAAATGACGCCACTAGAAAAGATCACTTTCCCTTACCTTTCATAGATCAAATGTTGGAAAGATTAGCCGGAAATAGTTACTATTGTTTTCTAGATGGATTTTCCGGATATTTTCAAATTCCAATAGCACCCGAGGACCAAGAGAAAACCACATTCACGTGCCCTTATGGTACTTTTGCTTACAAACGCATGCCATTTGGACTTTGTAACGCCCCTGCAACCTTTCAAAGGTGTATGATGGCGATTTTTCATGACATGATAGAAGAATGCATGGAAGTTTTCATGGATGACTTTTCAGTCTTCGGTGATACATTTGAATCATGTCTAGTTAATCTGGAACGAATGCTTATTCGATGCGAACAATCAAATCTAGTACTTAATTGGGAGAAATGCCATTTTATGGTTAAAGAAGGCATCGTTCTTGGTCATAAAATTTCAAAAGAAGGAATTGAAGTGGATAGAGCTAAAGTAGATGTAATTGCTAAACTTCCACATCCCACCAATGTTAGAGGAGTTAGGAGTTTTCTAGGGCATGCCGGTTTTTACCGACGTTTCATAAAAGATTTTTCTAAAATTGCCACTCTTATGAATAAACTCCTAGAAAAAGATGCTCCATTCATCTTTTCAGATGAATGTATCAAATCTTTTAATATTCTTAAAGAGAAACTCACTAATGCGCCGATCATGATAACACCAAATTGGAATCTACCATTTGAACTAATGTGCGATGCAAGTGATTTTGCAATGGGAGCCGTTTTAGGACAAAGGATTGAAAAATGATTTCAACCTATATATTATGCTAGTAAGACGTTACAAGGAGCACAAACAAACTATACAACTACTGAAAAAGAACTCCTTGCTATTGTCTTTGCTTTTGACAAATTTCGATCATATCTCGTTCTAGCAAAAACGGTGGTCTATACCGACCATTCTGCTCTTAGATACCTATTTTCAAAACAAGATGCTAAACCAAGATTAATCCGTTGGATCTTACTTTTACAAGAGTTTGATATTGAAATCCGAGATAAAAGAGGAGCAGAAAATCTCGCCGCTAATCATCTTTCTCGTCTTGAAAATCCTGAATTAGAAGTTCTAAATGAATCGGCCATACAAGACAACTTTCCTGATGAATATCTATTGAAGATAGATTATAAAGAAATACCATGGTTTGCAGACTATGCAAACTACTTAGTTTGTGGATTCCTTGAAAAAGGATTATCGTACCAAAGACGAAAGAAATTCTTCAGTGATATAAAAAACTATTTCTGGGAAGATCCACATTTGTTTAAAAGTTGTCCCGATGGAATAATACGCCGATGTGTATTTGGAGATGAAGCTAGTAAAATTTTAAACCATTGTCACACAGGACCAACAGGAGGGCATTATGGGCCTCAACTAACAGCAAGAAAAGTTTATGATGCTGGATTCTATTGGCCTACAATTTACAAAGATGCACACCTTCTTTGCAAATCCTGTGATGCATGTCAAAGGGCCGGAAAAATAAGTCAACGTGATGAAATGCCACAAAATGTCATCCAAGTATGTGAAGTTTTTGACATTTGGGGTATAGACTTTATAGGCCCATTTCCAAAATCTCATAATAATCTATATATACTCGTAGCCATTGATTATGTATCTAAATGGGCGGAAGCACAAGCTCTCCCAACTAACGATGCACGAGTTGTAGTCAACTTTTTAAAACGTCTTTTTGCAAGGTTTGGAACACCGAAAGCTTTAATAAGTGATCGGGGTACTCATTTCTGTAATAATCAACTTGAGAAAGTTCTTAAAAGATATGGAGTAACTCATAAAATCTCCACCGCATATCATCCACAAACAAGTGGACAAGTTGAAAATACCAACCGAGCCTTAAAACGTATTCTAGAGAAAACCGTAGGATCAAATCCGAAGGAATGGTCCATTAAATTGGAGGATGCACTCTGGGCTTTTAGAACAGCCTACAAAACTCCAATTGGAACTACACCTTTTAGACTTGTTTATGGAAAAGCATGTCATCTTCCAGTAGAAATTGAACACAAAGCATTTTGGGCTTTGAAGACATGTAATCTTGATATACATGAAGCCGGACGTCTACGATTAAGTCAACTAAACGAATTAGAAGAATTAAGACATGAAGCATACGATAATTCGTTAATCTATAAAGAAAGAACGAAGAAATGGCATGATAAAAGAATCAGAAGTTCAAAAGAATTTAAAGAAGGGGACAGAGTTCTTCTTTTCAATTCACGATTCAAGCTATTTCCTGGAAAATTGAAATCAAGATGGTCTGGACCATTCATAGTCAAAAGAGTTTTCCCATACGGAACGATAGAATTAATAAATTCAAATAGGATTGAATTTAAAGTTAATGGTCACAGAGTTAAACATTACATACATGGTCCGATGGAAGTCGACAACGAAGTTAATCACAATTTCGACACCACAGCTAACTAAATGTGGGGAGAATCAAGTCTTTAAAGGATAATATGTATTTCTGTTAGAGTTAGATTGTCTGTTTTCATGTAGTTCTCGAAAATGGAACCCAAATGGTCTTTCCCTAGCAGACCCTAAAGAACTAGTCTTCTCCCCCCATTCTGAATTTTTATTTTTTTAGGTTTTTACAAAATGAAGACTGCCTGTGAACTAAACCATGGTCTAATGCTACACGCTTTGATCACTAAACGTAATAATGACACACTTCCGAGTGAAATAGTATCAGTAATCAGAGAAAGATTGGACGGAGTTAGAAAAGAATCCAGATGCGAAGATAATAAGTTACAATTTGGTAAAGGAAAATCAAAATCCGCAGCGAAAAGAAGAGCACGACACCTAGAAAGATGTCACAAATGCGGAAAATGGTCACATGGAGGTAAATGTTCAAATAATCAAACCTATTCAAATAGCGAATTTGTTACTTTATGCAGAGACGGACCGTTCGTATGTTTAGAAGAAAAGACACTGAATGCTCGAGGTTACGCCTATGTAGCTATGGAAAACCAATTAAACCGACTATCTTATGAATGGAATAGATCATATAACTAAGAAATCTATTTCACAGGTATGTTTGTACAGTTTTTATTTTATTTATTTTTATTTTTAACCTTTTGTTAATAAACGCTAATTTGTTCGCTAAAAAGTATTAAATTGGTATTGAATAAAATTAGGTTTGGCGACCGAAATTATTGATATCATTCAAAAATTTATTATATCACTGCGAAATTTAACGTTTATTCTTAAGGTATAAATATCTTTAAACAATCAACCCAAAATATTTCAAAAATTCGTCATGAGTTAAATTAGGTCTTGGAACCGAAATTACTTTACTGAAAAGAGGGGCGCATATTTTTGATAATATTTGATTGATTAAAGTGGGATAAAAAGACAAAAAGATTTTTAATTTTATTTTTACCATGTTTTTAAAATTAATATTTAAATCTTAAATTAATATTGTAAACTTTGTAAAAACAATATATTTAAAATTGTAAATATTTGAAAAATTAATATAAGTTTGGTATGAATTTATAATATGAATTTTTAAATTAAGATTGGTGTGAATTTTTTATTTATGAAATATGAATTTTTAATTTTATGCATTTTAAATTTTAAGTTTGGTGTGAATTTTTAATATTAATTTTGAATTTCATATTTAAGTTGTGTGAATTTAAAAACAAAAATTTACTTTATCTCATTAAGTTAAAAATATGATTTTTAAAATTCGTCGTAAGTTGAAGACTAGGTCTTTGAACCGAAATTGCTTTACCCGAGGGAGGGACGAGAACTTTTATTATCATTATTTTTAATCTTATTGAATTAAAGTATGCCAAAAACATTAAAAAACCCAAAAATCTTAGATTTTAAAACAATCGCTACAAAAAGACAAATTTTAAAATTTTGTCGAGGGACGGACTAGGACATCGATCCGAAATGACCTCGTCCTAAATAACAAGAGAAACAAAATTTTAAAATTAATTACTTAATTGTTTTAATTAGTATAAGATGTTATTAAAAAAAAAAAAAAAAAAAAAAAAAAAAAAAACCAAACTCCGCGACTCGCGGAGTTTGAAGGCTTAAATGCCGCGAGTCGCGGGAGGACCGAAATACAGAAAAAATAAAAAGAGCTGCAAACTGATCAGTCCACACCCCCAAAACCGAAAACACTGCGAAATACTCCGAAAAAACACCCAAAAACACCCCCAAAATCACAATTTTTAACCGTTAATCACCAAATCTTTTACTAAAATCATGTTGAGAAGGATGCTATCTAGGAATTACTCAAGAAAAACGGTAAATTTCTACACCTAAACACCATTTAATCCGAAATTAGTGTTCTTGAGCAAATTTTTTTCCCAATTTGATTTTGATGCTTTTTAGTGTAATTATGCTTAAATTGTTTATGTATTATGCTTGTATAACCTAGATTGATGGTATTTAACATGATTAGAAGCCTTAAACTTCAAATTTTGAGTAATCTAGGGTTTGTGTTCTTGAGCAAATTTGGGGCTTTTTGATATAAACAGGTTATGGCCGATTTTTGTCATGAATTGTTGCTAAATTAAGTAGTGTAACATGTTTAGGTAGTTAAATGATCCAAACTTTTAGCCTAAACATGATTTTGAGAATTAAAGTGGACTTTTTCAAAGTCTAAAATTCATGAACTTGATTTTTGAGAGATAATGCCATTTGAGACTTGTTTAATTGCTAGTAATGATTATTTTGACATGTTATTTGAGTTAAATGCTTATGAACTTGGCGAACATTTTCATATATGCTTATTTGAAAAAGTGTAGATTTGATAAAAATGTGAAAATGAGCTTAAGTTTGATATAAATTGATCATGTCATTGTAATTATTTTGATTGATGATTTTGCTGACACTAATGCATATTTGGATGCACAAAAATTGTGTTTGATGTGTTTTGCAGACTGAAAGGGGTGAATCTTCATCCCAAGCCCGCAATGCTCCTGCTGAGAATGCGAAACAACAGGAGGTGGATAACTACTACAAGCAGGATATACCTCATCCAGTCATGACCTTTTCTGATATGCACTTGGAAGAGTTGCACCCGAACCTGAGATTTGACAGACTTTGGATAGATTATCAAAAATATCAAAGGGGTTTGCATACTCTTCATTCTAAGGTTGTTGAGGTACCGAGGGTCATAGAATGGGGACCATTAGAAGCAGTAGATTTGGCCGGGCCAATTAGGGAATTACTTGTACAGAGGTATGGTAATTCTACTTTTAATGAATGGGTACATTTATTCACCATGCGTAGACCTGTATATAAAGTATGGTGTGAAGAATTGTTGTGTAGTATAGAGTTGAATGATCGGGTAGCTAGTTTAACCGATCGTTCTTTTATTAGATTTTTGTTAGGCGATTCGATGCGCCACATGTCTTTACTAGACATGGCTCAGGCTTTACGTATATATACGCCTGAGGAGTTAGCATCTGCCGATTGTAGAGGGTTGATACTAAACGGTAGAAAGATAGATGAAAATTTTGATACACACGGTGTGTGGAGTCAAATGACAAGCCATCACCGTTTCAAAGGGGGAAATTACTCTTATTTGGATATAGATAGAGCCGAATTAAGAGTGATTCATAGGTTTTTAGCTAATTCGATTACACAAAGGGGTAAGAACAAGGAAAAGGTAAATGAACAGGATTTGTTTTACCATATGTGTATTCGAGACCCACAAAGCGCTGTAAGTATACCGTATTGTGTGGGTTATTATTTATCAGCTATGGTTCGGGGGATGAGACCGCATAGCATAATAGGAGGTGGTATTTTTATTACTTTGATTGGTGAATATCTCGGTGTGGATATAAGTCGGGGGGGATTATTAGTAGAAGAACCAGAACCCCGAGATACTATAGGTTTAAATGTATACCATGGTGCGAAAGTTTTGAAGAGGCGAAATAACGCCGCAGTACCATACCATGGTAGACATCCACAGGTTGAGAGAAACCAACAGCAAGGTAATGTAGGAGGGGGGAATGAGATGCAAGAAATGCAAAGGTTTATAGGTTCACAGGAGTATGAAAATGCTTGACAGAGAGCATTTGAAGATTGGCAAGTTCATCAGAACCAAATCATAGCTCATTGCCAACATATAGGTCGAAACTATATTCCTACACCAAAACCCATCTTCCCTCCCTGGTCTATAGAGATGCAGCCACCTTATCCTACGTATAACCCAGCCGAAGCATTCTATAGCACCTATGGTTATGCTTGGAACCTCTATTGGTAACAATATCATCCCTAGTCTACTTATTTTTTTTTATTTTGTAATTTGTAATGATTGATACGTTTAATACTTTTGTTAATATTGTAATAGTTTTTATAATTGTCTAACTTTTATTCTTAGATTTTAATAATTTTTGAATGTGGGGTAATATACCAAACTTCAAAAATATGTATATATGTTTGCAGTTTATCTTATGTACACAACAGGGTAAAACAACGCATTTTCAAAGACTGGCATTAAGTTCAGCAAAAGCAACTAATTTTGACTACAAGATGCAAAATATATGTGAAATAACAACAAGACGGAATGAACAAATGATGTGCACCATTTATCATTCAGCAAACAAACGCCAATATATTTGTAAACTTTGGTAAAAATTTAATCATTTTCACACAAATCACCCTCAATAATTTAAATTGTTACTGATTTCTTGCAAATGAGGGCATTGCAAGATCTTAAGTGTGGGAAGGGGTTAAATTCTTTCGGATTTTAAAATTTTTTACTTTATACACTTGGTTACCATTAAAAATACTAGTAAAGCAGTAGTTGTATTAGAATCTAGTGCTCTCTGATAATAAAGAACAGCCCTAGTCTTATATACTGACTACCCAATTCTAGTAAAATTTTTCAAAATTTTCAATTAAATGAACTCAAATTCATGTTTATACATATTTATGAACGATAAAACTAGGTGATAACACCGAAATTATTGTTACCTCGGAAAGGACATAAATTGAGACACAAACCAAAATGTTAAAATTCATTTAAAATGGAATAGAGGACGATAAAAAGGAAAATAAAAGCCAAGTGTGGGAAAATTTACCAAGTTATCTTAAACATATGTCACATATATCTGTAACAAATAACTGAAAATACTTTTGCTTTGGACTAAACTAAACTGTTTTACCCGATGAAAGAAAAGAAAAGATGGATCTACATGATGAATCAATTCCATCATTAAAAGGAAGTAAAGTCTTCCGAAAAAGACACGCGCTTCTTGATTTAGGTCATGAAGTTGTCGTCCAGACCAGCTGTAGGTTGACGAAAAATCTAGAAAAGTCATCACTAAAATCAGCAGGAAATCCACGGACCTCAGCATTAAACAGGGTCGCCAAGTGGTCAGATTTATCCTAACCATGAGAAGGATTTATCTCGTACAATGGGGGGGCACCATGCAAATTAGCTGGATAAGACTAATGAATCAGATCCCCAGAAAGGATAATCTCCTTAAAGATTAAAAATCTGCTTTTAAGACTGATATTACTCAATCCTAGTGATTGACCTTAAAGATTGAGAATTACAAACTCATGGAATTCAATGATATCTAAACTCGAGCTTGAACGAGAAAATATTTTGATCAAAATTACAAACCGATTTGTTTTCTGAAAACCCTATTTTCAATGCGTTCATTACCATTGAACGTAAAATCCTAGGAATTCACCTGGAATTCATTAGGTCACCTGAACCAAATCGGGTGTCAACCGTAAGAACGGTGGTTGCATAGTGGTCAAAGACAGGACCTTGTGCCATACCGAAAAATTATAAGGGTGAGCTTTACTATTGCTCCTACCAAGGATAGTAATTGCGTCCGACACGTTATAGACCATAATTAAAAGCATGTCAGGGGACATTGCCTTAACAGTTGCTTGTTCAACGCTTTCCTTTACAACCGGACGGTAGTTTACCGAAAGGTAATATACGGGACAAGTAAACTGGACGTGTTGCTTTCCAAATACAAGGTTAGCAAGTGGGTGACACAAAACCATAAGTTTTGAGCTAAAATTTTCAAATCTGAAACCCACCAAACTCACAAAAATATTTTGCAACACCGGTGAAGGGTTATTCCGGAAAACTTATCTAGAGTAAAAACTAGATTTAATTTTCAAAAGATCAAATGTTTTCATAAAGATCCAATTTCCTTAATGGATCTAAATTTTTATAGTCATGTGGGACTGTAAACCATATCGTTACTACCATTGTTTATACCGCCGTATAGAAATCACTGATGTACAAAGTGTGAAGAATAAAGAAGTGATTCTAGTATTTCAAGACGATATTGCTTGAGGACAAGCAACGCTCAAGTGTGGGAATATTTGATAATGCTAAAAACGAACATATATTTTATAGCATTATTCCTCAAGAAAGACAAGCTTTTAGTTGCAATTGTTCTATTTACAAGTAATATTCGTTTAAATAATAAAAGGTGAAGACAAAAGACAGATTCGACGAATTGAAGACGCAAACGACCGAAAAGCTCAAAAGTACAAAATACAATCAAAGAGGTTCCAATTATTGATAAGAAACGTCTCGAAATTACAAGAGTACAAGATTCAAAACGCAAAGTACAAGATATTAAATTGTACGCAAGGACGTTCAAAAATCCGGAACCGGGACCAGAGTCAACTCTCAACGCTCGACGCAACGGACTAAAAATTACAAGTTAACTATGCACATAAATATAATATAATATTTAAATAATTCTTATAATTATTTAATATATTATATTTATTTAAAACCGTCGGTAAACAAAGAGCCAAACTCCTCTGAGCTGTAAAAGCAAACTTCGCGACTCGCGGAGTTTGAAGGCCAAAAATGCCGCGAGTCGCGGAGCCCCAATTTCTGAAAATCCCTATAAAGCTCGCGCATTCTGATCGTAAAATATCATCTTTTTTCTCCTCATTCATACGTAAAATATATATATATATATATTTATAATTTATATTTTAATTTTAATTATAATTCTAATAATAAGGGTATGTTAGCAAATGTTGTAAGGGTGTAAGTCGAAATTCTGTCCGTGTAACGCTACGCTATTTTTAATCATTGTAAGTTATGTTCAACCTTTTTATATTAATGTCTCGTAGCTAAGTTATTATTATGCTTATTTAATTCGAAGTAATCATGATGTTGGGCTAATTACTAAAATTGGGTAATTGGGCTTTGTACCATAATTGGGGTTTGGACAAAAGAACGACACTTGTAGAAATTAGACTATGGGCTATTAATGGGTTTTATATTAACTAAACAATACCTTGTTAATTTAATATACAAACTTATAATTTGACGTATTTATATATAACCACATACGCTTGACTGGGTACGGTGGGCGGGATATCTATAAATACCAATAATTATTCATTTTACCGGATACGGAACTGGATTAATAGTTAATAAACTTGTTGAAACAGGGGTGAATTACATTCAAGGGTAATTGGTGTAATTGTTAACAAAGTAGTAAAACCTTGGTTTACACGCAGTCGATAACCTGGTGTATTCATTAAACAAAGTATTAAAACCTTGTTACAATTCGAATCCCCAATTAGTTGGAATATTTGACTTCGGGAATAAGAATAATTTGACGAAGGCTTTCGCTCTTTATATTTATGACTGATGGACTATTATGGACAAATCCGTATGGACATATTAAATAATCCAGGACAAAGGACAATTAACCCATGGGCATAAAACTAAAATCAACACGTCAAACATCATGATTACGGAAGTTTAAATAAGCATAATTCTTTTATTTCATATTTAATTTCCTTTATTTTATATTTAATTGCACTTCTAATTATCGCATTTTTATTGTTATTGTATTTAATTGCACTTTTAATTATCGTACTTTTTAATTATCCCAAGTTTATTTTATCGCACTTTTATTTCATTATCGTTATTTACTTTATGCTTTAATTTAAAGTCTTGTATTTATTTGGTTTTAACTGCGACTAAAGTTTTAAAATCGACAAACCGGTCATTAAACGGTAAAAACCCCCCTTTATAATAATAATATTACTTATATATATATTTGTATTTCTATAAAAGTAAACTAATATAGCGTTAAGCTTTGTTTAAAAAGATTCCTGTGGAACGAACCAGACTTACTAAAAACTACACTACTGTACGATTAGGTACACTGCCTATAAGTGTTGTAGCAAGGTTTAAGTATATCCGTTCTCTAAATAAATAAATATCTTGTGTAAAAATGTATCGTATTTAATAGTATTTCCTTCTAAAAGATATTTAAATAAAACTTTATATCTTTATAAACTAAAATAAAAATAAAGAAACTTATAAAACTTAAATATTTAACAAAATCTTAAAAATACATAATTTTTTTTTTGTTTTTCTTTTTATATTTTTGAATAATTAAAACGTATTTTTACAAAAACGAATTTTAATAAAAGTTAACTAAAAATCTTTTTTTTTATATATAGCGTTGCGCTTCTGGCATTTAAGAGACTCCCCGGCAGCGGCGCCAAAAATACTTGATGTGGTAGCGGAGTGGTATAAAATACTATTAATTTTAGCAGGAAATACTATTAAATACGATACAATTTTACACAAGATATTTATTTATTTATAGAATGGATATACTTAAACCTTGCTACAACACTTATAGGCAGTGTACCTAATCGTACAGTAGTGTAGTTTTTAGTAAGTCCGGTTCGTTCCACGGAGAATCTTTTTAAACAAAGCTTAACGCTATATTAGTTTACTTTTATAAAAATACAAATATATATATATAAGTAATATTATTATTATAAAGTGGGGTTTTTACCGTTTAATGACTGGTTTGTCGATTTTAAAACTTTAGTCGCAGTTAAAACCAAATAAATACAAGACTTTAAATTAAAGCATAAAGTAAATAACGATAATGAAATTGCGAATAATAAAAGTGCGATAAAATAAACTTGCAATAATTAAAAAGTACGATAATTAAAAGTGCAATTAAATACAATAACAATAAAAATGCGATAATTAGAAGTGCAATTAAATATAAAATAAAGGAAATTAAATATGAAATAAAAGAATTATGCTTATTTAAACTTCCGTAATCATGATGTTTGACATGTTGATTTTAGTTTTATGCCCATGGGTTAATTGTCCTTTATCCTGGATTATTTAATATGTCCGTCTAGTTTTTGTCCATAACAGTCCATCAGTCATAAATATAAAGTGCGAGTGTCCTCGTCAAATTATTCTTATACCCGAAGTAAAATATTCCAACTAATTGGGGATTTAAACTGTAACAAGATTTTAATACTTTGTTTAATAATTACACCAGGATGTCGACTGAGTGTAACCCAAGGTTTTAATATTTTGTTATCAATTATACCAAGTGTCCTTGTACATAATTTCACCCCTGTTTTAATTATTCTAGTGGCTATTAATCCATTCCCGTGTCCGGTTAAATGAACGATTATTCGTACATATAAATACCCCGCCCATCGTGTCCGATCGAGTGTATATGGTAATTTATAGGGACGCCCAATTGTAAATCTTTATATTAACATTAACAAACTATCATTTAGTTAAACAAATATAAAGCCCATTAATAGCTCATAGTCTAATTTCCACAAGTGTCGTTCTTTTGTCCAAACCCCAATTATGATACAAAGCCCAATTACCCAATTTTAGTAATTAGCCCAACATCATGATTACTTCGTTTTAAATAAGCATAATAATAACTTAGCTACGAGACATTAATGTACAAAGGTTGAACATAACTTACAATGATTAAAAATAGCGTAGCGTTACACGGACAGAATTTTGACTTACACCCTTACAACATTCGCTAACATACCCTTATTATTAGAATTATAATTAAAATTAAAATATAAATTATAAATATATATATATATTTTACGTATGAATGAGGAGAAGAAGAAAAATATTATTTTTTTCGATCAGAATTCGTTTGCTTTTATAGGGATTTTCGACTTTTGGGGCTCCGCAACTCGCGGCATATTTTGCCTTCAAACTCCGCGAGTCGCGGAGTTTGAAATTCCAGCTCACACCAGTTTGGAGTCTTTCTTGCCGACGGTTTTTATTATTTATTATAATATATAAATAATTATAAGAATTATTTAAATATTATATTATATTTATGTGCATAGTTGACTTGTAATTTTTAGTCCGTTGCATCGAGCGTTGAGAGTTGACTCTGGTCCCGGTTCCGGATTTTCGAACGTCCTTGCGTACAATTTAATATCTTGTACTTTGCGTTTTGAATCTTGTACTCTTGTAATTTCGAGACGTTTCTTATCAATAATTGGAACCTCTTTGATTGTCTTTTGTACTTTTGAGCTTTTTGGTCGTTTGCGTCTTCAATTCGTCGAATCTGTCTTTTGTCTTCACCTTTTATTATTTAAACGAATATCACTTTTAAATAGAACAATTGCAACTAAAAGATTGTCTTTCTTGAGGAATAATGCTATGAAATATATGTTCGTTTTTAGCATTATCAAATATTCCCACACTTGAGCGTTGCTTGTCCACAAGCAATATCGTCTTGAAATACTAGAATCACTTCTTTATTCTTCACACTTTGTATATATCAGTGATTTCTATACGGTGGTATAAACAATGGTAGTAACGATATGGTTTACAGTCCCACATGACTATACAAATTTAGATCCATTAAGGAAATTGGATCTTTATGAAAACATTTGATCTTTTGAAAATTAAATCTAGTTTTTACCATAGATAAGTTTTCCGGAATAACCCTTTACCGGTGTTTGCAAAATATTTTTGTGGGTTTGGTGGGTTTCAGATTTGAAAATTTTAGCTCAAAACTTATGGTTTTGTGTCACCCACTTGCTAACCTTGTATTTGGAAAGCAACACGTCCAGTTTACTTGTCCCGTATATTACCTTTCGGTAAACTACCGTCCGGTTGTAAAGGAAAGCGTTGAACAAGCAACTGTTAAGGCAATGTCCCCTGACATGCTTTTAATTATGGTCTATAACGTGTCGAACGCAATTACTATCCTTGGTAGGAGCAATAGTAAAGCTCACCCTTATAATTTTTCGGTCTGGCACAAGGTCTTGTCTTTGACCATGCTATGCAACCACCGTTCTTACGGTTGACATCCGATTTGGTTCAGGTGACCTAATGAATTCCAGGTGAATTCCTAGGATTTTACGTTCAATGGTAATGAACGCTTTGAAAATAGGGTTTTCAGAAAACAAATCGGTTTGTAATTTTAATCAAAATATTTTCTCGTTCAAGCTCGAGTTTAGATATCATTGAATTCCATGAGTTTGAATTCTCAATCTTTAAGGTCAATCTCTAGGATTGAGTAATATCAGGCTTAAAAGCTGATTTTTTTTTTTAATCTTTAAGGAGATTATCCTTTCTGGGGATCTGATTCATTAGTCTTATCCAGCTAATTTGCATGGTGCCCCCCCCATTTTACGAGATAAATCCTTCTCATGGTTAGGATAAATCTGACCACTTGGCGACCCTGTTTAATGCTGAGGTCCGTGGATTTCCTGCTGATTTTAGTGATGACTTTTCTAGATTTTTCGTCAACCTACAGCTGGTCTGGACGACAACTTCATGACCTAAATCAAGAAGCGCGTTTCTTTTTCGGAAGACTTTACTTCCTTTTAATGATGGAATTGATTCATCGTGTAGATCCATCTTTCTTACAGTAAATCAGGTATAACTTTTTAGTTTAGTCCAAAGTAAAAGTATTTTCAGTTATTTGTTACAGATATATGTGACATATGTTTAAGATAACTTGGTAAATTTTCCCACACTTGGCTTTTATTTTCCTTTTTATCGTCCTCTATTCCATTTTAAATAAATTTTAACATTTTGGTTTGTTTCTCAATTTATGTCCTTTCTGAGGTAACAATAATTTCGGTGTTAAAACCTAGTTTTATCGTTCATAAATATGTATAAACATGATTTTGAGTTCATTTAATTGAAAATTTTGAAAAATTTCACTAGAATTGGGTAGTCAGTATATAAGACTAGGGATGTTCTTTATTATCAGAGAGCATTAGATTCTAATACAACTACTGCTTTACTAGTATTTTTAATGGTAACCAAGTGTATAAAGTAAAAATTTTAAAATCCGAAAGAATTTAACCCCTTCCCACACTTAAGATCTTGCAATGCCCTCATTTGCAAGAAATCAGTAACAATTTAAATTATTGAGGGTGATTTGTGTGAAAATGATTAAATTTTACCAAAGTTTCCAAACATTTTGGCGTTTGTTTGCTGAATGATAAATGGTGCACATCATTTGTTCATTCCGTCTTGTTGTTATTTCACATATATTTTGCATCTTGTCATCAAAATTAGTTGCTTTTGCTGAACTTAATGCCAGTCTTTGAAAATGCGTTGTTTTACCCTGTTGTGTACATAAGATAAACTGCAAACATATATACATATTTTTGAAGTTTGGTATATTACCCCACATTCAAAAATTATTAAAATCTAAGGATAAAAGTTAGACAATTATAAAAACTATTACAATATTAACAAAAGTATTAAACGTATCAATCATTACAAATTACAAAATAAATAAAACTAAGTATACTAGGGATGATACTGGTACCAATAGGGGTTCCAGGCATAACCATAGGTGCTATAGAATGCTTCGGCAGGGTTATACGTAGGATACGGTGGTTGCATCTCTATAGACCAGAGAGGGAAGATGGGTTTCGGTGTAGGAATATAGTTTCTACCTATATGTTGGCAATGAGCTATGATTTGGTTCTGATGAACTTGCCAATCTTCAAATGCTCTCTGTCTAGCATTTTCGTACTCCTGTGAAGCTATAAACCTTTGCATTTCTTGCATCTCATTCCCCCCTCCTACATTACCTTGCTGTTGGTTTCTCTCAACCTGTGGATGTCTACCATGGTATGGTACTGCGGCGTTATTTCGCCTCTTCAAAACTTTCGCACCATGGTATACATTTAAACCTATAGTATCTCGGGGTTCTGGTTCTTCTACTAATATTCCCCCCCGACTTATATCCACACCGAGATATTCACCAATCAAAGTAATAAAAATACCACCTCCTATTATGCTATGCGGTCTCATCCCCCGAACCATAGCTGATAAATAATAACCCACACAATACGGTATACTTACAGCGCTTTGTGGGTCTCGAATACACATATGGTAAAACAAATCCTGTTCATTTACCTTTTCCTTGTTCTTACCCCTTTGTGTAATCGAATTAGCTAAAAACCTAAGAATCACTCTTAATTCGGCTCTATCTATATCCAAATAAGAGTAATTTCCCCTTTGAAACGGTGATGGCTTGTCATTTGACTCCACACACCGTGTGTATCAAAATTTTCATCTATCTTTCTACCGTTTAGTATCAACCCTCTACAATCGGCAGATGCTAACTCCTCAGGCGTATATATACGTAAAGCCTGAGCCATGTCCAGTAAAGACATGTGGCGCATCGAACCGCCTAACAAAAATCTAATAAAAGAACGATCGGTTAAACTAGCTACCCGATCATTCAACTCTATACTACACAACAATTCTTTACACCATACTTTATATACAGGTCTACGCATGGTGAATAAATGTACCCAGTCATTAAAAGTAGAATTACCATACCTCTGTACAAGTAATTCCCTAATTGGCCCGGCCAATTCTACAGCTTCTAAGGGTCCCCATTCTATGACCCTCGGTACCTCAACAACCTTAGAATGAAGAGTATGCAAACCCCTTTGGTATTTTGGATAATCTATCCAAAGTCTGTCAAATCTCAGGTTCGGGTGCAACTCTTCCAAGTGCATATCAGAAAAGGTCATGACTGGATGAGGTATATCCTGCTTGTAGTAGTTATCCACCTCCTGTTGTTCCGCATTCTCAGCAGGAGCATTGCGGGCTTGGGATGAAGATTCACCCCTTTCAGTCTGCAAAACACATCAAACACAATTTTTGTGCATCCATATATTCATTAGTGTCAGCAAAATCATCAATCAAAATAATTACAATGACATGATCAATTTATATCAAACTTAAGCTCATTTTTACATTTTTATCAAATCTACACTTTTTCAAATAAGCATATACGAAAATGTTCGCCAAGTTCATAAGCATTTAACTCAAATAACATGTCAAAATAATCATTACTAGCAATTAAACAAGTCTCAAATGGCATTATCTCTCAAAAATCAAGTTCATGAATTTTAGACTTTGAAAAAGTCCACTTTAATTCTCAAAATCATGTTTAGGCTCAAAGTTTGGATCATTTAACTACCTAAACATGTTACACTACTTAATTTAGCAACAATTCATGACAAAAATCGGCCATAACCTGTTTATATCAAAAAGCCCCAAATTTGCTCAAGAACACAAACCCTAGATTACTCAAAATTTGAAGTTTAAGGCTTCTAATCATGTTAAACAGCATCAATCTAGGTTATACAAGCATAATACATAAACAATTTAAGCATAATTACACTAAAAAGCATCAAAATCAAATTGGGGAAAAAATTGCTCAAGAACACCAAATTTCGGATTAAATGGTGTTTAGGTGTAGAAATTTACCGTTTTTCTTGAGTAATTCCTAGATAGCATCCTTCTCAATATGATTTTAGTAAAAGATTTGGTGATTAACGGTTAAAAATTGTGATTTTGGGGGTGTTTTTGGGTGTTTTTTAGGAGTATTTCGCAGTGTTTTCGTTTTTGGGGGTGTGGACTGATCAGTTTGCAGCTCTTTTTATTTTTTCTGTATTTCGGTCCTCCCGCGACTCGCGGCATTTAAGCCTTCAAACTCCGCGAGTCGCGGAGTTTGCTATTTTTTTTTTTTTTATAATCATTAACTTATAAAACAATTAAGTACTTAATTTTAAAATTTTGTTTCCCTTGTTATTTAGGACGAGGTCGTTTCGGATCGATGTCCTAGTCTGTCCCTCGACAAAATTTTAAAATTTGTCTTTTTGTAGCGATTATTTTAAAAGCTAAGATTTTTGGTTTTTTTAATGTTTTTGGTATACTTTAATTCAATAAGATTAAAAATAATGATAATAAAAGTTCTCGTCCCTCCCTTGGGTAAAGCAATTTCGGTTCAAAGACCTTGTCTTCAACTTACGACGAATTTTAAAAATCATATTTTTAACTTAATGAGATAAAGTAAATTTTTGTTTTTAAATTCACACAACTTAAATATAAAATTCAAAATTAATATTAAAAATTCACACCAAACTTAAAATTTGAAATGCATAAAATTAAAAATTCATATTTTAAAAATTAAAAATTCACACCAAACTTAATTTAAAAATTCATATTATAAATTCACACCAAACTTATATTAATTTTTCAAATATTTACAATTTTAAAAATATTGTTTTTACAAAGTTTACAATATTAATTTAAGATTTAAATATTAATTTTAAAAACATGGTAAAAATAAAATTAAAAATCTTTTTGTCTTTTTATCCCACTTTAATCAATCAAATATTATCAAAAATATGCGCCCCTCTTTTCGGTAAAGTAATTTTGGTTCCAAGACCTAATTTAACTCATGACGAATTTTTGAAATATTTTGGGTTGATTGTTTAAAGATATTTATACCTTAAGAATAAACGTTAAATTTCGCAGTGATGTAATAAATTTTTGAATGATATCAATAATTTCGGTCGCCAAACCTAATTTTATTTAATACCAATTTAATACTTTATAGCGAACAAATTAGCGTTTATCATCAAAAGGTTAAAAAATAAAAAATAAAAATAAAAACTGTACAGACTTACCTGTGAAATAGATTTCTTAGTTATATGATCTATCCCATTCATAAGATAGTCGATTTAATTGGTTTTCCATAGCTACATAGGCGTAACCTCGAGCATTCAGTGTCTTTTCTTCTAAACATATGAACGGTCCGTCTCTGCATAAAGTAACAAATTCGGTATTTGAATAGGTTTGATTATTTGAACATTTACCTCCATGTGACCATTTTCCGCATTTGTGACATCGTTCTAGGTGTCGTGCTCTTCTTTTCGCTGCGGATTTTGATTTTCCTTTGCCAAATTGTAACTTATTATCTTCGCATCTGGATTCTTTTCTAACTCCGTCCATTCTTTCTCTGATTACTGATACTAATTCACTCGGTAGTATGTCATTATTTCGTTTAGTGATCAAAGCGTGTAGCATTAGACCATGGTTTAGTTCACAGGTAGTCTTCATTTTGTAAAAACCTAAAAAAATAAAAATTCAGAATGGGGGGAGAAGACTAGTTCTTTAGGGTCTGCTAGGGAAAGACCATTTGGGTTCCATTTTCGAGAACTACACGAAAACAGACAATCTAACTCTAACAGAAATACATATTATCCTTTAAAGACTTGATTCTCCCCACACTTAGTTAGCTGTGGTGTCGAAATTGTGATTAACTTCGTTGTCGACTTCCATCGGACCATGTATGTAATGTTTAACTCTGTGACCATTAACTTTAAATTCAATCCCATTTGAATTTATTAATTCTATCGTTCCGTATGGGAAAACTCTTTTGACTATGAATGGTCCAGACCATCTTGATTTCAATTTTCCAGAAAATAGCTTGAATCGTGAATTGAAAAGAAGAACTCTGTCTCCTTCTTTAAATTCTTTTGAACTTCTGATTCTTTTATCATGCCATTTCTTCGTTCTTTCTTTATAGATTAACGAATTTTCGTATGCTTCATGTATTAATTCTTCTAATTCGTTTAGTTGACTTAATCGTAGACGTCCGGCTTCATGTATATCAAGATTACATGTCTTCAAAGCCCAAAATGCTTTGTGTTCAATTTCTACTGGAAGATGACATGCTTTTCCATAAACAAGTCTAAAAGGTGTGGTTCCAATTGGAGTTTTGTAGGCTGTTCTAAAAGCCCAGAGTGCATCCTCCAATTTAATGGACCATTCCTTCGGATTTGATCCTACGGTTTTCTCTAGAATACGTTTTAAAGCTCGGTTGGTATTTTCAACTTGTCCACTTGTTTGTGGATGATATGCGGTGGAGATTTTATGAGTTACTCCATATCTTTTAAGAACTTTCTCAAGTTGATTATTACAGAAATGAGTACCCCGATCACTTATTAAAGCTTTCGGTGTTCCAAACCTTGCAAAAAGACGTTTTAAAAAGTTGACTACAACTCGTGCATCGTTAGTTAGGAGAGCTTGTGCTTCCGCCCATTTAGATACATAATCAATGGCTACGAGTATATATAGATTATTATGAGATTTTGGAAATGGACCCATAAAGTCAATACCCCAAATGTCAAATACTTCACATACTTGGATGACATTTTGTGGCATTTCATCACGTTAACTTATTTTTCCGGCCCTTTGACAAGCATCACAGGATTTGCAAAGAAGGTGTGCGTCTTTGTAAATTGTAGGCCAATAGAATCCAGCATCATAAACTTTTCTTGCTGTTAGTTGAGGCCCACTATGCCCTCCTGTTGGTCCTGTGTGACAATGGTTTAATATTTTACTAGCTTCATCTCCAAATACACATCGGCATATTATTCCATCGGGACAACTTTTAAACAAATGTGGATCTTCCCAAAAATAGTGTTTTATATCACTGAAGAATTTCTTTCGTTTTTGGTACGATAATCCTTTCTCAAGGAATCCACAAACTAAGTAGTTTGCATAGTCTGCAAACCATGGGATTTCTATATAATCTATCTTCAATAGATATTCATCAGGAAAGTTGTCTTGTATGACCGATTCATTTAGAACTTCTAATTCGGGATTTTCTAGACGAGAAAGATGATCAGCGGCGAGATTTTCTGCTCCTCTTTTATCTCGGATTTCAATATCAAACTCTTGTAAGAGTAAGATCCAACGGATTAATCTTGGTTTAGCATCTTGTTTTGAAAATAAGTATCTAAGAGCAGAATGGTCGGTATAGACCACCGTTTTTGCTAGAACGAGATATGATCGAAATTTGTCAAAAGCAAAGACAATAGCAAGGAGTTCTTTTTCAGTAGTTGTATAGTTCGTTTGTGCTCCTTGTAACGTCTTACTAGCATAATATATAGGTTGAAATCGTTTTTCAATCCTTTGTCCTAAAACGGCTCCCATTGCAAAATCACTTGCATCGCACATTAGTTCAAATGGTAGATTCCAATTTGGTGTTATCATGATCGGCGCATTAGTGAGTTTCTCTTTAAGAATATTAAAAGATTTGATACACTCATCTGAAAAGATGAATGGAGCATCGTTTTCTAGGAGTTTATTCATAGGAGTGGCAATTTTAGAAAAATCTTTTATGAAACGTCGGTAAAAACCGGCATGCCCTAGAAAACTCCTAACTCCTCTAACATTAGTGGGATGTGGAAGTTTAGCAATTACATCTACTTTAGCTCTATCCACTTCAATTCCTTCTTTTAAAATTTTATGTCCAAGAACGATGCCTTCTTTAACCATGAAATGGCATTTCTCCCAATTAAGTACTAGATTTGATTGTTTGCATCTAAGAAGCATTCGTTCCAGATTAACTAGACATGATTCAAATGTATCACCGAAGACTGAAAAGTCATCCATGAATACTTCCATGCATTCTTCTATCATGTCGTGAAAAATCGCCATCATACACCTTTGAAAGGTTGCAGGGGCGTTGCACAGTCCAAATGGCATGCCTTTGTAAGCAAAAGTACCATAAGGGCACGTGAATGTGGTTTTCTCTTGATCTTCTGGTGCTATTGGAATTTGAAAATATCCGGAAAATCCATCTAGAAAACAATAGTAACTATTTCCGGCTAATCTTTCCAACATTTGATCTATGAAAGGTAAGGGAAAGTGATCTTTACTGGTGGCGTCATTTAATTTTCTATAAACAATACACACACGCCATCCTGTTACAGTCCTAGTAGGAATAAGCTCATTTTTCTCATTTGTAATGACAGTCATGCCACCCTTCTTAGGTACGCATTGAACTGGGCTTACCCATGGACTATCAGAGATTGGATAAATTAGACCTGCGTCTAGCAGTTTAATAATCTCTTTTTTAACTACATCTTGCATATTAGGATTTAGTCTTCGTTGGCATTGCACATACATTTTATGACCTTCTTCCATAAGGATTTTATGTGTGCAATACGAAGGACTTATTCCTTTAATATCATGAATCTTACATGCAATGGCTGGTTTATGAGCTTTCAACACAGAAATGAGTTGTGATTTCTCATTTTCAGTAAGAGAAGACGATATTATTACAGGTAATTCAGATTCACCATGTAAATAAGCGTATTCCAAATGGTTTGGAAGTGGCTTTAACTCTAATTTCGGAGGTTCTTCTATCGATGATTTATATCGATATTTGTCTTCTTCTTTTAGCATTTGAATTTCTTCTGTTGTTGGTTCATATCCATTAGCTATAAGTGTAGCTAACATTTCAGCTTCATTAATTGGTTCATTACCTTCTCCTAAAGAACATTCTCCCGTTCCTTGTAATTCTAGAAATTCTTCTAATAATTCTGCATGTGCATCTATAGTTTGAATATAATAGCATGTATCATCTGTAGATTGTGGTTGTTGCATTGCTCTATCAACTGAAAAGGTAACACTCTCATCCTCTATACTTAAGGTCAGTTTCTTACAGAACACGTCTATCATTGCTTTAGCCGTGTTTAAGAATGGTCTTCCTAATATGAGAGGAACTTGAGAATCTTCTTCCATGTCCAGAACAACAAAATCTACTGGAAATACTAAAGTGCCAACTTTAACTAGCATGTTCTCCATTATCCCTCTAGGATATTTTATTGATCTATCGGCTAGTTGTATGCTTATTCTGGTTAGTTTCAATTCTCCAAGGTCTAGTTTAGTGTATAGTGAATACGGCATTAGATTTATACTAGCACCTAAGTCTGCCAATGCTTCTATTGAACTAAGACTACCCAGAAAACATGGAATTGTGAAACTTCCTGGATCAGATAGTTTTTCTGGTATCTTATTCAACAGCACTGCTGAACAATTAGCATTCATAGTAACAGCCGAGAGTTCTTCCATTTTCTTTCTATTTGAGATTAGATCTTTCTAGAATTTAGCATATCTAGGCATTCCTGAAATCACATCAATGAAAGGAAGATTTACATTTATCTGTTTAAACATATCCAAGAATTTGGATTGCTCGGCTTCAAGTTTCTCTTTCTTCATTTTACTCGGGTAAGGAAGTGGTGGTTGGTATGGTTTAACATAAGGTTTAGCCTTAACTGTGTTATCATCATTAACCTTTTCAACTACCGGTTCTTTTTCCTTATCTTGATCAGGTTGTGGTTCTTGTGGAGTAGGAATAGCTTCATCAGAAGTTACAGGTATTTCAGGTGGTTTAAGTGTTGTACCACTTCTTGTGGTAATAGCTTTAGCTGTTTCATTTCGGGGGTTAGCATTTGTATCACTAGGTAGACTTCCCGGTTTTCTTTCACCTATTAACCTTGCTAGGTTACTTACTTCTTGTTCCAGATTTTGAATAGAAGCTTGTTGATTTCTAAATGCTTGTGCATTTTGTTCATTGGTTTGTTTCTGAGATGTAAAAAACTGCGTTTGAGTTTCAACTAGCTTCGTCATCATATCTTCTAAATTCGGCTTTTTATCATCGGTTTGTTGTGGTGGTTTGTTTTGAAAAATAGGTCTTTGCTGATTGTAATTATTATTGGATACTTGTTGATTGCTAGGACCTTGTTGGTTGTTGTATGGAATATTTCGGTTATAATTCTGGTTTTGATTGTAAATTGGTCTTGGCGGTTGATAATTATTCTGATAATTATTTCCAGGCCTTTGGTTTATGTATGAAATATTCTCTCTTTGTTCCATTGTTAATTCAATACTGAGACAATCTTTTGTCAAATGTGGTCCTCCACACTGCTCACAACTAATTCGTATTGAGTGAATATCTTTAGTCATCTTTTCCATTCGTCTCTCCACAGCATCTATCTTTGCGGAAATGGAATCTAAGTCATGGCTAGAATCGGCTCTAGCTGCTTTAGATGATCTAACGATATCTTTTTCTTGGTGCCACTCATGTGAGTGGGAAGCAGTGTTATCAATAATTTTGTAAGCATCAGTTTCGGTTTTCTTCATAATAGAACCACCAGCTGCTATATCTATGTCTTTCCTTGTAGTGATGTCGCATCCTTGGTAGAATATTTGTACTATTTGACAGGTGTCTAAACCATGTTGCGGACATCCTCTTAACAACTTTCCATATCTTGTCCATGCCTCATATAGAGTTTCATTCGGTTTCTGTGTAAACGTAACAATTTCTACTTGAAGTCTTACGGCTTTAGATGCAGGAAAGAATTGTTTAAGAAATTTGTCAACTAAAACGTCCCATGTATCGATCGTCCCTTCAGGTAACGATTCCAACCAATCTTTGGCTTCTCCCTTTAAAGTTCAGGGAAATAACATGAGATATATCTGTTCATCCTCCACTTCTCGGATTTTAAATAGTGTGCAGATTCTATTAAAGGTACGTAGATGTTCATTTGGATCTTCCTTCGGCGCACCACTAAATTGGCATTGATTAGTCACCATGTGTAGAATTTGTCCTTTGATTTCATAATCTGGCGCATTAATGTCTGGATGAGTAATTGCGTGACCTTGGCCAGTGCGTTTAGCTCTCATTCGGTCTTCCATACTTAAAGGTTCCAGATTCTCCATAATTGAATTTGTTGAATCGGAATCACTAGAGGATTCTGATTTAATGGTTCGTTCCTCAACAATCTCTGTTTGAATGATTGGTGGTTCCGGAGGAAAGTTTAATGGTTCAGGATCTACGAACCGTTCCTGAATATTCTCCGGATTCTCAATTGTGATGTCGGGTTCAAAAAATGGATTATCGGAAATTTGAACTGAAGTACTTGGTCGACTGGATGACAATTCTAAAGAAAAATCAACGGCGGTAATATTTGCTAAATGTCTTGATCTAGTTACAGGTGGTGAACGTACAAAAGGTGGTGATCGTCTTGCTCGGTGCATTCACTGAATATCCTATTAGTTTTTAAAAGGAAAGAAAAATTATAATAAGTTATCCAATCAATAGACTTTTCTGATTTTGCCCACGTTTCGAATAGCCAAAAGATGCAGCAGAGGGGCAGGATTCGTTTGGTCTCAATATAATTGAGGACTGTTTGGCTCCAATAACCCGGTCCACGTACAAATCCAACTATTACTACGAACCAGAAAATTTTGATGTCTATCAATTTAACCACTTAAAATAAATTTTCGTAATTTTATGAAATTTAGA
Organism: Rutidosis leptorrhynchoides; assembly: GCF_046630445.1. Classification (NCBI taxonomy): domain Eukaryota; kingdom Viridiplantae; phylum Streptophyta; class Magnoliopsida; order Asterales; family Asteraceae; genus Rutidosis; species Rutidosis leptorrhynchoides. The sequence continues at coordinate 231,833,503 of NC_092334.1, read as the reverse complement.
TAAGAAGTAGAATAAAAATCTATGTCCTAAAACTAGAATAGCGAGAAATAAGAAAGAAAAAGAGCGCGTCGAAAAAGATCGAAAAAGAAAAATGGTTGAAAAATAAAAGGTGACGGAAAAATAAAAGAAACTTATAAAACTTAAAAATACTTAACTAACCTAACCTTATTACTACAACTAACTTAAAATTATAATCGCAAATTGAGATTACTAATTGGAATGATAATTGATACATAGTAAAAGGTGTCTAAAAATATTAAAGCTTACAGGAAAAACTATATCCCAAATGGAAATAACTTAAAAAGAAACTAAAACTTAAAAAGGCGTCGCAAAATTCTAAAGCACCTAAATCTTAGTCTAAATAAAAAGCACTTAAGGGATTTTACCGCAAAGCCTAAAAATCTAGAAGTAAAAATAACTATGGCAAAAATTAAGTTTAAAACTAAATATGAGCTAAATATACAAATATTACGCTAAAACAATTAAAAATGGACAAAATATAAAAATATACAAAAAGTTGTAAAAATTACAATTTTTATAAAAATATTATTTTTATATTATTTATTTTATAAAACTATTAATTTTATAATTTAAACTAATTTACTAAATAAAACAAATTAAATAAAAAGTAAAAGTTAAAATAAAACTAATTATAATAATAATAATAATTTGGGTTAAATAATAATAATAATAATTAATTACCCCGTAATTAATTCAGTGTAGGGTTTCTGTCAGCGTGTCAGGATTACTCCGCGAGTTGCGGTATTTAATGCATCAAACCCCGCGAGTCGCGGGGTTCCAGTTTTCAACTGACAGGTTATTTAAATTCAACGCGTTTTTCTTTATTTATTTTTGTTTTCTGTTTTTAATTTTTCTGTTTCTATATAAATAAAAGATATTTAAATAAAACTTTATATCTTTATAAACTAAAATAAAAATAAAGAAACTTATAAAACTTAAATATTTAACAAAATCTTAAAAATACATAAATTTTTTTTTGTTTTTCTTTTTATATTTTTGAATAATTAAAACGTATTTTTACAAAAACGAATTTTAATAAAAGTTAACTAAAAATCTTTTTTTTTTATATATAGCGTTGCGCTTCCGGCGTTTAAGAGACTCCCCGGCAGCGGCGCCAAAAATACTTGATGTGGTAGCGGAGTGGTATAAAATACTATTAATTTTAGCAGGAAATACTATTAAATACGATACAATTTTACACAAGATATTTATTTATTTATAGAATGGATATACTTAAACCTTGCTACAACACTTATAGGCAGTGTACCTAATCGTACAGTAGTGTAGTTTTTAGTAAGTTCAGTTCGTTCCACGGGGAATCTTTTTAAACAAAGCTTAACGCTATATTAGTTTACTTTTATAAAAATACAAATATATATATATATATAAGTAATATTATTATTATAAAGGGGGTTTTTACAGTTTAATGACCGGTTTGTCGATTTTAAAACTTTAGTCGCAGTTAAAACCAAATAAATACAAGACTTTAAATTAAAGCATAAAGTAAATAACGATAATGAAATTGCGAATAATAAAAGTGCGATAAAATAAACTTGCGATAATTAAAAAGTACGATAATTAAAAGTGCAATTAAATACAATAACAATAAAAATGCGATAATTAGAAGTGCAATTAAATATAAAATAAAGGAAATTAAATATGAAATAAAAGAATTATGCTTATTTAAACTTCCGTAATCATGATGTTTGACGTGTTGATTTTAGTTTTATGCCCATGGGTTAATTGTCCTTTGTCCTGGATTATTTAATATGTCCGTCTGGTTTTTGTCCATAACAGTCCATCAGTCATAAATATAAAGTGCGAGTGTCCTCGTCAAATTATTCTTATACCCGAAGTTAAATATTCCAACTAATTGGGGATTTAAACTGTAACAAGATTTTAATACTTTGTTTAATAATTACACCAGGATGTCGACTGAGTGTAACCCAAGGTTTTAATATTTTGTTATCAATTATACCAAGTGTCCTTGTACATAATTTCACCCCTGTTTTAATTATTCTAGTGGCTATTAATCCATTCCCGTGTCCGGTTAAATGAACGATTATTCGTACATATAAATATCCCGCCCATCGTGTCCGATCGAGTGTATATGGTAATTTATAGGGACGCCCAATTGTAAATCTTTATATTAACATTAACAAACTATCATTTAGTTAAACAACTATAAAGCCCATTAATAGCTCATAGTCTAATTTCGACAAGTGTCGTTCTTTTGTCCAAACCCCAATTATGGTACAAAGCCCAATTACCCAATTTTAGTAATTAGCCCAACATCATGATTACTTCATTTTAAATAAGCATAATAATAACTTAGCTACGAGACATTAATGTACAAAGGTTGAACATAACTTACAATGATTAAAAATAACGTAGCGTTACACGGACAGAATTTTGACTTACACCCTTACAACATTCGCTAACATACCCTTATTATTAGAATTATAATTAAAATTAAAATATAAATTATAAATATATATATATATATTTTACGTATGAATGAGGAGAAGAAGAAAAAGATTATTTTTTCGATCAGAATTCGTTTGCTTTTATAGGGATTTTCGACTTTTGGGGCTCCGCGACTCGCGGCATATTTTGCCTTCAAACTCCGCGAGTCGCGGAGTTTGAAATTCCAGCTCACACCAGTTTGGAGTCTTTCTTGCCGACGGTTTTTATTATTTATTATAATATATAAATAATTATAAGAATTATTTAAATATTATATTATATTTATGTGCATAGTTGACTTGTAATTTTTAGTCCGTTCGTCAAGCGTTGAGAGTTGACTCTGGTCCCGGTTCCGGATTTTCGAACGTCCTTGCGTACAATTTAATATCTTGTACTTTGCGTTTTGAATCTTATACTCTTGTAATTTCGAGACGTTTCTTATCAATAATTGGAACCTCTTTGATTGTCTTTTGTACTTTTGAGCTTTTTGGTCGTTTGGGTCTTCAATTCGTCGAATCTGTCTTTTGTCTTCACCTTTTATTATTTAAACGAATATCACTTTTAATAGAACAATTGCAACTAAAAGCTTGTCTTTCTTGAGGAATAATGCTATGAAATATATGTTCGTTTTTAGCATTATCAGATACGATACCATTTGGGTTATTGTTGACCGCCTTACTAAATCTGCACACTTCCTAGCGATGAAGGAAACAGATACAATGGAGAGACTTGCACAACTATACATCAAGGAGGTTGTATCTCTTCATGGTGTACCTTTATCGATCATCTTCGATCGCGATCCCCGTTTTGCTTCTAGATTTTGGCGTTCTTTGCAAGAAGCTATGGGAACTTGTCTCTACATGAGTACTGCGTATCATCCACAGACTAACGGACAGAGTGAACGAACGATTCAGACCTTGGTGGACATGTTACGTGCATGTGTCATTGATTTTGGAAAGGCTTGTGAAAGACATTTGCCACTCGCCGAATTCTCGTAGAACAACAGTTATCACTCAAGCATTAATTCCGCACCTTTTGAAGCATTGTATGGCCGTAAGTGCCGATCTCCTACTTGTTGGGCCGAAGTAGGCGAAAAGCAAATCACCGTACCCGAGGTAGTCCACGAAACCACGGAGAAGATTGCTCAGATTCAAGCTAGACTTAAGACTGCCCACGATCGCCAAAAGAGTTATGCCGATCTTAAATGTAAAGACTTTGAATTCAATGTTGGTAATCGTGTAATGTTGAAGGTTGCACCTTGGAAAGGTGTGATCCGTTTTGGAAAACGTGGAAAGTTAAACCCACGATACATTGGTCCTTTTGAAATTTTGGAACGCGTTGGACCCGTTGCTTACCGGTTAGACCTTCCAGGACAATTGAGCTCAGTTCATCCTACCTTCCACGTGTCAAACTTGAAGAAGTGTCTTGCGGCACCGGAACTTGTCATACCACTTGAGGAACTTACGATTGATGACAAACTCCACTTCGTGGAAGAGCCTGTTGAAATTATGGATCGTGAGATTAAAACTTTGAAACGCATCAAGATTCCGATCGTCCGAGTACGATGGAATGCCAAACAAGGACCTGATTTTACTTGGGAGCGAGAGGATCAAATGATGCGGAAGTATCCTCACCTTTTCCCAACTCCTCCATCACCTTCAGCTTAAAATTTCGGGATGAAATTTTCTTTAACAGGTGGGTAATGTAACGACCCTGGATTTTCCAACGTTTATTTATTAATAATTATTATTATTAATACGTGTGATTAAACAAATGTATGTTATTACATTAACATGTTGCCATGATTGCCCGAACTTGACTTTAATTGCCAGAAACGTCTTTGTGACACCCGAAACTTTCACGAATAATATTTTTAGATATTATTTGCATTCATGATTAAGTTTATTAATCATTTTAATTAACTAAAGTTATTAGTTAGTTACTTGGGCTTTTAATTGGATTAACTTGTTAATTACATACATACTTGGGCTTTTATTTGAACTTGGGCCTTTACTAGTGTTATTGGACTTTAGAAGCCCACCCTACATTTTAAGTGGAATAATTAGCCCAACACTACTTGTAAGTATCATTTTAGATGGTAACTAGCTAGTTTAAGACACTTGGAATCTTGTTACATGTAATCCCCATGCACGGCCATCTATTAACCACCTTTAAGGACAACTTCATACTAGTAACCATAAAACAACTCATTCCCTTCTTTTTTTTCTGCTGAAAGCCGTGACCTGGGGGGGTTACAAGGGATTCAAAATCTTTTTTTTTCATTACTTACACTCATCCATTCCTCTCATTCAAACACACACACACATTTACTTGCAAAATCCTCTCAACATTTCCTCTCTTTTTCTCTCTAACTTGTAAGTTACATGAGACTTTTTCTCTTCCTTTCTTCTTGTCTAAACCGAATTCAAACACCCCTTTAATCATCATCATCTTTTGTTACTTGTTCTTGGTTATTGTTTAACTACTTGTCTTTGTTAATTGTTGTTACTTACTTACATGTTACAAGAATAAACTTTCTAGTTTGATTCTTCTTTTATCTTGTATCTTCAAGAACACACAAGAACTTAACTTACTAGTTATGTTCTACATACACTTTCTTAAAAGATTGCAAGTTCATGTGTTACAAATCATACTTGATAGTCATGTTAGTAAACTTTAAAGTTTACTTTCTTAAAGATCAAACTTTGGTTTGAATCTTTAAAGTATGAACAAACCATGAACTAATTACTTGTTTACTTAGTTTATTTCTTCATATTATACACTTTAATTTCTTGTTTGTTGGTTGTGATTAGTCAAATGTTACTAGTTAACTTTGATCTCATAAATCTTGAACTAAAAGTAACTTTAAAAGTTCAAGGACATGTAAATGAAACTTTTTAATTATAACTTTGTACACTTATGTTAGATCTAGACTTTTGAGTCTTGGATCTTCAAGATCAAACTAAGAACTATGTTCTACAACTTAAGATCTTGATTTCATAAGTTCACTTTCAAGTTTGTAACTTATTATTAGTCTTAAAGTTCATGTATGTGTTAGATCTAAGACTTTGATGTAACTTTGGTTTATCAAACTTCATACAACTCTTAAGTGAGTTGTGCTTCATGTCTTAGACTTTCACTTGGGTTATGATGGTCAAATCTTGTCAAGATGATGCAAACACATAAACAAGTTGTACACTTGAAGCTATACGCATCAAGGATGAGAACCGTGATAAGCATCAAGCATCAAACTCACCGAAACCCATTATTTTACTGCTTTCTGTCTTCTACCTACTGTTGTGCTGTTTCTGTAACAGAACAGTAAACCTGGGCTACTGTAACCTTGATTTTCGGATATATCTTTTCGAGTAGATAACTTTTTATATAGGACTCGTCTTAATCCAAGTTACGGTTTAGGATTTATGGCCCTCCGATCATCACTATGTCCTTTTAATGTTGTGCAGAAATTTCTGACCTACTCGCACTTAGACTGTCGCCACGGTCAAACGAAGATGAGTTTGCTTCTGTAAATTTTACCACACTTAAGGGACTCATATACGGAGCCATGACCATTGGTCTCACCTTGTTTCAGTAAGGGTAGAGTCCGTGGTGACTGACTGAAGTCAGCCTTTGTTTTAAACTACTTTCATAAATGAAACTTACTTTACGCCTTTTGTTTGATGATGAATGATGATGACCCTTAAGACCTTATTTACATACTTTTAAACCTATTAAGATGATTTACTGACTTAGTACTATTTGACTTAGGTTGAGGACCTTCGGACCGATTACTTGCACACCTTTTCCGAACCGACTTTACGACTACATTATCATTGTGAGTTATAGCATTCACTTTTTACTTTAACTATTTTGGGAACTGAGAATACATGCGTGTTTTACGTTTTACATACTAGGCACGAGTACGTTAACTTTATATATGTGTGGATTATACAACGGCATAAACATTTCCTTTAGCTCGGTAACGTTTAATCATTGGTTTTTGAACCGTGAACGCGAATCTTAGATATGGATCCATAGGGTTTGACATCCCCACTCGGGCTAGTAGCGCTAGCATTTAACAAGTGTTTAATACTTCGTAAACATACGCACTTGTCAAGTGTACTTTCATGGGGTATAAACGTTAAGTTAGTTACCAAGTGCCCACGGTTAACATATACTTTATCATACTATTTTGAAACGCTCTTTGTAGCACTGAAATCTCGTGGCCTACCTTACTTACTGTTATACTTAAACTATAGCTCACCAACCTTTGTGTTGACATTTTTAAGCATGTTTTCCTCAGGTGCTTGAGGTTAGCTTCCGCTGTGTACTAGTAGTGCTGTAGACACCCGCTGCTTAGAGTTGTCATCGCATGAACTACTTTACCTTGCATTCAAACTTTAGTACTTTTGAACTATGACTTGTAACGACCATTGTGGTCACATATACTTATTATTTGCTTCTACTTAGTGAAGCATGCTTTTGGATTGTAAAACATTCGATGTTGGTTTAGACATCACTTTATTAATGAATGCAAACTCTTTTTGAAAATGCATATAGTACTTAACCTTGTAATGATCCTGTTGTTGATGATTCGTACACGATGTTTTTGTACGGGGCATCACATCTTCTGACAAAAACGTTAAGGATATAGAGTCGTCAATTACCGAATCGGAGATTCGTCGAATCATTCAACAATATCCTTCCCTTGAGCAATTTTCCTTGATTTCCCCTTTGAGTGGTCAACGAGCTAATGAACCACCGGAATTAATGGTTGCCGTATACGAGAAAGTAATGGAACTCGGTAACACCCGTATTCCGCCAACCCCTTTTTTATGGACGTTCTTTGTCACTATTCTATCGGTATTAGCCAACTTCACCCGTATGGTGCCAATCGCGTTTCTATTTTTGAGATGTGGTGCCACGCCAACGGTCAGAAGCCCTCTTTGGCTATTTTTACCAATCTGTTTCGTGCCTCCATGAGCGACGAGAGCTGGTACTCGTTTAACAATGTTGCCAGGTTTTGTGTTACCCCAAAACAGGGCGTGAAGGGGGCATGGAAAAAATCTTTTTTCTTTGTTAAAGCTACTTGCATTTCCGAAAAGTTTAACAGCATTCTTATCTGGTACTCCAGCAAGAAAGGGGAGAAAAACAAACCTTTGCCAATTCCTGCTGAGGAGGATAAATTTTATAAGTCCTGCCTTAACCTTCAGCTTCCATCTCGCGTTTATCCCAATGTCCCTCTAGTTATTGGCTGCATTTCCACCGACTGGGCACGCGCTGATAAACATCATGTTATAATTAAAAACAAGAAGGGTATATCCCTTTCGCACCTACATAACATAGTATATATGTTTAATTCCTTTTCCTCATACTTTTATGCATTCACGTATTTGCAGAGATGGATTTGAATGAGTTCATGCTGTTGAAGACATCTGATGGTGTTGTCTATGGGCAGAAAGATCTGCACGATACTGATTCTGATGCGCACCCCGAGATTATCAAGGCTCCAACTAATCCAGCTGCTCCTGCTACCTCCAAGCGTAGAACAATCAGTCTGCGTCAAGAGAGAGAAACTGACGTATCTTCCTTCGTCTAAATTCAGAGATCCCCTGCTGTTGAAACTTCGAAGGCGGCCGGAAAAAGGCCAATCATAGGTTAGCGTCTTTTGTGCGCTTTTTATAACATTTTTATATTGCATTCACTATTATTGTGAATATATTTTATTGCAATTTTTTATTGTTGCAGATATTAGCAATCCGATGGAAACTGATCACGAGGTGCAATCTGCCAACCGTGCCCCTGTTACAGAAGCTCAAGTATCCCAAACAGTTCCACATTCTCCCGTTCACCATCAATCAACTGTAGATCCAAATGTTTCATGCGAACTTCCGCCATTTCAAAGGCGCACCAACCTGTACTCCGACGCCTCTTCACTTGATACAAGCCGCAACAAACGTGCCCGTCTCAATATTCCTACCAGCTTTGCTTTATCCCCTGACATGAATCTGGACTATTTTGAGGATTTTTTCAAGATATCCATCCCCACTTTTTCCCAACAATTTTCTTATCTAGGTTCCTGCGCTCCTTCTAATCTTGCTGCTAAGTTTGAAGGTCTTCCCCCGAGGAAGATCTGTTTGTTGATACTCAAGTTACGATGTTTAATCTTGCTAAAGATATCAGTCGTTTGAAACAAAAGTCCAATTTCATAATTCTTGGTCATAAACATCTATCACGTGAGCAAAGGGAGTTTGCCAAGCTTGATGCTGAGAAACAACAGATTTCGAAACAGCTCCATCATGAGGTTGCTGCCCGTTTAAAATTGAAAGACAGGAATACCCATGTTGAGGGTGAGTGCCAGCGTTTACTGAGTGAAATTAAGTGTTCTGAAACTGTCTGTGCTGATCTTGAGTCGCAAGTGAATCATCTGTCCTTACAGCTTGGTACTGCATCATCGGAAAACTGCCAATTTAAAAAGCATCTTGAGGAGTTACATGCGGAGCACCAGAAAGTTGTTAACGAGCGTGATGATCTGAAGGCCAAGTGCGCGAGTCTCCATACTGAATGCTCAAGCCTCAAAGCTGACCACTCAATCCTGAAATCCGAATACTCAACCTTACGGTCCGGTCTTCCTGAGATTGCAAAGCACATTATGGCTTGTCCGAGTATTCGAGTTCCGTTTGGCAAGGCTATAATTGCTGCTCGTGCACTTGAGCGATCGCGTTTTTGGGATGTGGTGAAGTCAAACCTTTCTGTGTCGGATATTATTCCGACGCCAATTTCAAATGAGCTTGTGGAGGATGCTGATGGTAAGTGGACGGAAGCCTGTGCGGCTTTAGCTAGTTTAAGGATTCCTCGTCTGGAGGAATTAGCTGAGAATCTGAACTTTTCCTCTCGTCAACTGGTTGACGATGATTTGTTAGGTGGTGGGTTGGAGGGGCAGTGATTGCCCGCTTCCCACTCTCATGTATTTTTGCCAGCGAGGGATGGGCCCAGCAGTTTAAGGGTTTCGCATCCCTATCTATATTTATGTATTTTGTTTTCAAAGCGGGATATACGTCTGATCGCTGCGGGCGAGGATTGTATATTCTCCTTAGTGTAGGGCACCGTTCCAATTAAGCCATCCCTAGTATATTAGTAGGTATTTATTTTAAACGATATGCGGAAGAGTAGAATTTTATCTGCCTTTTCTTATACAATGTTTGAGTATAAGACATTTTCTATTTGCTAAAGGCATTTTAATATAAACATTGCGCTTCCTATCGTTTTATGAATAGTTTGAATGTATTTTGCTATATGCGTTACATTTTTGTTTGCAATTTTGTAAGCGGTGTATTTTCATTTACGTGCGCATTATAGCAATGAAATAAATGTCATTCGCATATGACGGGAGCGACCCTTCTATACGCGTATAATCTTTTTATTCTTTGAAGCAAACCAATGCTTATATACATTATACTCTTGAGTTTTTAAATTATTTGCACGCATTGATAAACCAATATCGAATCCGTCTATATAAGAAACCCAATGCTTATTTCAAGAGTCTTTCGAACAATCCAATGTCCGTGGAATGGACAAGTAACCAAACTTGTATTTTATAGTCATGACTTTGCAAGTCTCCGTCTTGTGCGGTATACGAGCGTTTGAAACAACCCAATGTTTTACTACTGTTACCATTAAAAATAGTATTAGTAACCAAACTAAACTATGCCACTTGGGATTCGGAGTGCGTCCCTGTGTATCTTTAGGGGCATATAAGTAACAAAATGCACAAATTAAAGGCCTAAATTGCATGATTCAATTTATTAAAAGGTAATTCAAATGACAGAAATAAAAACATAACAGAAGTGCAACAGATATCCGGGTGATCAATCCTACTGGTGCTATCTTTTACTCATTTGCGCCGTTTTATTTTTACACATGCAAGGCGCATCATGTCAATTTTGTCTCTGGCCTTTGTGCCCCTCTTTTTTATATTTCCCGATAACTACATTATCTGGGTTATTCACCACGCAATCACTTCCTGGGTTTTCGTTTTTCCTTACCGCTTTTGATGTGGCAATGCCATCATGTATTTTAACCCTTCGTTGCTTTCGTGGCCTTTTTCCTTTTTCATTTCCCTTTATCTTTTCACGGACTATCTTCATGGGTTTTTTGCTTCTACGGTGTTTGTCCCGCCATTCATTTGGTTGCCGTTCTTTTAAACTCCATAAACCTCCTCTTCCCAACGACCATGTTTGAATGATGTCAGTAGATATTCCGGTATGCACGTTTTGCTTTACATCAAGCCTTTTAGGCGCATCATTTTTTACAATTATGCCGATTCTTGATGATGCGCGCAAGCTATTTTTGGGCTTTATCTGTGCGTTGACCCTTGTATTTTTCTTTTGCACCGCAAGTTGCCGTTTTTTGGCGTTAGGTATTTTTTCGACCTTTGCATGTGCGACTTCTTTCTTACTCCTTGGTTGGCGCTGTCTCGCTGAACCAATAATGTGAGTGCGGATCTTTTTTCCGCAATTTCTTTTGACTTCTTGGTTCATCTCAACACTTTTTCTAAGTTTTTTCGAACCCTGCATCTGTGAGTGTAGCGCCTCTTGGGTCATTCGCTGTTCACTTGACTGCACATCTTTTTCTTTCTATCTCATAACTTTTAACCTCTTTCTGTTCTTCTCATCCACTTCTGATCTGATGGTTGTGATTCCCCTTTTTGTTGGGAATTTTAGCATACCATGTATTGTCGACGGTACGGCACCTAACTTTTTCAAGGTGTTCCTGCTTAACAATGCATTGTGCTCAGCTTTTGATTGGACTATAACGAAATCTATTTCAACATCACTTTTCTTTTTATCATTAATGTCATCTCGTAGTTCTAATCCAATTTTAATTGTTCCTAATGACAGAACCATTTCACCAGCAAAACCAAACAAAGTATCAGCTTTCTTGTTCAATTGCGACCTAACTGACATAGGCAGCGTCATGTAGCAATGTTCATACATTACATCTGTACCACAGCCAGTATCTACGCACAATCCCTTGAGTTCCTCATTACAGCTTTTGATGTATCCTTTAACTATCACGGGTCTATTCAACCAGTCCCTTTCACTTGCATCGAACGAGATTCCTGCTTTTCTCCAATCTCTAACCTTTCTCACGTTTGCTATCACCTTCTCGCTTGTTACCATATTTATGGTTTTTTCTGCTTCCCCCGTTTTTAGTTCGCTTTTCTTTTGCCACATAAATTCTTTTTCTTGTCTTGACTTTTGGCCTTCTGTTTTAGCCGATCTCTTCAAATGCTGCAACCTTCCCTTTTTTAGTTCTGCAACCACCCTCTCGATTAGCTGCCTGCACTTATTAGTTTCATGACCGAAATCATCATGAAAATTACAAAACTTTGTTTTGTCCTTTTTTGCATAATCGGGTAGTGGTTTTGGTGCTTCGAACTTTTTACATACTGACTCAGTTGCCAATATCTCCTTTGGCATTTCGTTGAGATCTTTTATTATTGCATAATTTTCATCATGAATGCTTTTGTTCCGGTAACTACCTCCTCCTCTACTGCCGTTGTACCGTCGATACTTATTGTTATTATGGTAACTTCCGCCTTTGAGGTGGCTATTATTATTATATCTCTTCGCAGATCCAGAACTCTTGCCCTGATCACGATAGTGATCATCATTATTATTACCTTTGCCCAGGTAGCTTTTTCCGCAATTCGGTGTTATATCTTCTTGCGCCCGCATGTAATCATGCGCCTCCTTTATTGCTTCCGCAAACGTTTGCGGAACTTTTCTTCGCAGCTTCTGCCACAGAGATAGGTGCTTTTCTATATCCAGGCCGTGTATAAACCCTGACACCTTTTGACTTTCCGGTAGATCTGGTATTTTAGCCACCTATTTGGTGTATCTATCAATGATCTCACCTAAAGATTCTTTGGGTTTTTTCTTTATGTCATGGCATTCCACATGCATTCGCGCAAACTATGAAAATTAAGTAAAAATTGGGATCTTAAATCTGCATATCCTGTTATGCTTCTAGGAGTTAAATTATTGAACCACTCTCTTGCCACTCCCTGCAATACAATTGGTAGCATATGACATGCTACCTCATCTCCCCAATTGTGGGTTCTTGCCGTTCCTTCAAATCTTTATAGGAAGTTATCAGGGTCAGATAACCCATCGTAACTTCCTAATGTTAACGGTATTACAGGTGCTTGAGGGAACGGGTGATTCACTATATGTGCAGCGAATTTTTCTGTAGTGGGAGCCACCTCTAAATATTGTCTTGCTTTATGCCCTTGCATTACTGCAAACCAGTTTTGCATGAACTCCTGAAATTGCGCTGGCTCGTTAAGTGCTTACGCCAAATGTGGTGGTGCAACTTGCTGTAATTGTGAAATAAAATTATTTGAGATGCTAGGCTCCAGCGGATAATAAGGCGCACTCCCCTCCTCACCCTGTTGTTGAGTTCTTATTATCCCATCCACATTTGGTTGGGCTGGTGCATAAGTCATTGTTGCCTGAAGCGGCGCTACTCTAATATACAAACCATCTAGGTTTCTCAAACCCAATCTTCTTATTTCTTCTTGTGCACTTGCCGGGGTAACCCTCAAAGTTTGAGTTTCCGGCTCCACCGTTGTGATAATTGGGATTGTTCCTACATACGTGGTTCTTTCCATTAGCCTGGCGCCACTTGGCGGGGAGTCATATTCATCGTCCACTTCTTTAGAGCGTATATAACTCATGTTGTCTGGAGATCCGAAACTTATTTTTTCCGGAGACTTCATTCGTCCCGTTTCGGTTTCTTTGAAGCGCACATAGCCCGTTTCTACTGCTGGGGGCACATCTCCACTGCTCTGTAGCCGCTCATTTTCTATCCCTAATGTGGCCGGAGGGACAGTTTTTTCTACATCAGCACTTGTCGGCCCTATCTGGATATTTTTTGTCGAAGGGGGTTTCGACACCTTTTTCCCTTCTATCATAGATGCAGGTTTTGATGTTTGCGCCGGTGTTCGTTGACCTAGGAATGCCTGGAAAGTTGGCTTCGAACCTTTGGTGCCCGCCATTGATCTGAATTAGGTGAATAACCTGAAAGTGACCGATTAGTATGAACAAAGAATATTTTATTGAAAATATAAAAACGAATTATATCTATTATGAATTTCGTCATCCCTTGCTCATGTAATCGGTCCCACGGATGGCGCCAATTGATCAAGCATATTTTCATGGGGTCAAGGTGAACCTACGCTTGAGTGCATAAAGGGGTTAAGGACTAACAACATTCGGACCTCCGATGCTTAGTCGTGGATAACCCACGTCGGTATCGTTTCGATCCCGACAGGGTGGCCGATTTAAGAGTCCACCAACAACCTAGCATACGAGGTTGAGTGGCCCAAAGACATGAAGGTTTCATAGTTCAATACATACCTGAAAGTCTTAGAGAGATCGTAAGAAGCTTTGTTCGTACGATAGAGATTTGTATGCTTTTTGTTTACGTATCAGTAAACGAATGTATATCTTTTTAGGGTTTTATGAGCTATGTATTTATAGGCTCACGAATTAGGGTTTTGGTAGAATCCCTTCCCTAATTAAATGCAATCTCATCCTTAACTAACTTTCGTTATTTAAGGAATAGAATCCGTATTAATTATATCGTACATTCCTCTAGAATGTACAGGACCCATATGCAAGTAAACGAACTCAAACGCACCTATCAACTTTAACAACCTATCGTTGAGGTCAATCCTCTAAAAGGAAAAACTCAACCATACGAACTTCATGGATTGGTTCCGCAATCTAAGAATTTTCCTCAAACAAGAGGATAGGGCGTATGTGTTGGAAGACCCCATTCCCGATCAATCGGACGAGGATGATACGAAAGGCATGGCTTATTGGGAGAAATATTGCACCGATTCGGTGCAAGTTTCTTGCCTCATGCTTGGTACTATGATACCAGAACTCTAAAAGGATTTCGAGCATCATAGTGCATATGACATGATCACATAGTTGAAGGAGATGTTCCTACAACAAGCTCGTGTCAAGCGCTTTGAAACGGTCCGAGCGCTTCATTCATGTCGGATGGACGACTCCCAATCCGTTTCATCTTATGTCCTTAAGATGAAAAGCCTAATTGATCGAGCGAACTGTCTAAACTGCAACGTGTCTAATGAATTAGCCACGGACCTTATCCTTAATTCCTTGTCAAAGAGGTTTGAGACATTTGTAATGAATTACAACATGAATGGATGGGATAAGAGCATTGGCGAATTACATGCATGCTTAAGACGGCCGATGCGAGCATGGGTAAAAGGGCTTCACCCATGTTTATGATCAATGAAGGCGGGTCCAAAAACAATAACACTTCTAAGCCAAAGTTGGCTAAGAGGAAAGGACCCGCCTACCAAGGCAAAGGCAAGGGAAAGGGGAAGATGGTTACCCTAACCAACAATAACAAGAAGCAAAAGGTTGCTGGTAAAACTAACCCCAAGGAAGATCCGTGCTTTGGTTGCGGTGAAATGGGTCACTGGAAACGCAACTGCCCGGTCTACCTAAAGGAGTTGAAAGAAAAGAGGGATGCAGGGCAAACCTCAGGTAATGTATATATGGTATACGTTGAGCTTAGTATTACTTCTTCTAATACATGGGTATTAGACACATGATGTGGAATTCATATTTGCAATTCTTTGCAGGGGTTCAAAAGAAGTAATCAAGATGCGGGAACAACAAGTCTCTTCATGGGAAATGGAGCAAGGGTGCAAGTGAAAGCTCAAGGAGACTTTGTTTTAAAGCTTCCAAGTGGTTTGGAGCTTATTTTGAAAAATGTTTTGTATGCACCCGATTTATCACAAAACATTATTTCTGTATCCCGTTTGAAACAATATGGTTTTAATCTTAATTTCATTAATGATGATATCCATGTTTATTTAGATAATGTGTTCTATTTTAAGGCTTCGCCTTTGAATGGTATTTATGAATTGGTTCATGACGACACATCATACAGTAGCTCAATGTTCCATGCAAACACCAAGAAACTCAAAAGAGATTTGAGTGATTCCTACTTATGGCATTGTCGCCTTGGTCACATAAACAAGAATCAAATGCATACACTTCGAAAGAATGGACTTTTGAAATCAAATGAACTAGACTCGTTTGATGTATGTGAATCTTGTTTACAAGGCAAAATGACTAAAGCACCTTTCAAAGGAACCTATGAAAGGGCTAAAGACTTATTGGGATTAATACATTCGGATGTATGTGGACCCTTTAAGCCCATGACTAGGACAGGTGAAAGATACTTCGTCACATTCATTGATGACTTTAGTCGTTTCGGATATTTCTACTTGTTAAGACATAAGGACGAAACTTTTGAAGCATTCAAGGAATATCAAAACGAAGTACAAAATCAACTCAATAAGATAATCAAGGTACTTCGTACCGATAGAGGAGGTGAATACCTAAACGATGCTTTCCAAGATCATCTTAAAAGTTGTGGGATTATCTCGCAACTTACTCCTCCTGGAACACCCCAACTTAATGGAGTTTCTGAAAGGAGGAACTGAACCCTAATGGATATGGTTCAATCTATGATGGCTAGAAGCTCGTTACCTCTATCATTTTGGGGTTATTGTCTATGCTCCGCGGCTCGTATTCTAAATATGGCCCCAACCAAAAAAGTGGAACGAACTCCTTATGAGATGTGGTTTGGAAAACCTCCATCTCTGTCATACTTAAAGGTATGGGGATGTGAAGTTTATCCTAAGCGTTACGTCCCTAATAAGTTGAATGCTCGATCCACGAAGTGTATCTTCATAGGATATCCCAAGGATGATATGGGATACTATTTCTATGATCTAACCGAGTAAAATGTATTTGTTGCTCGAAAGGCTGAATTTCTTGAAACTAAGTTCCTAATGGAAGGAAATAGTGAAAGGAAGATAGATCGTGAAGAGGTTCAAGATCAAGCAGATGATACACAATTGGTTGACACTAGCACTCAACATGAAAATGTTGAGAATGATCAAATGGATGATCAAAATACACAAGACGTTTGCAGATCTGGTAGGATTAGTAATCCTCCTGAGAGATATGAGTTTCTCATAGATGGTTGCAATGTGGTTGATTTGGATGAACCAACAAACTACCAAGATGCTTTATCAAGGATTGATAAGGATAAATGGCAGGAAGCCATGAACACTGAGATGCAATCCATGTATGACAACCAAGTTTGGGAACTTGTTGAACAACCTACTTGCTCAAGGATAGTTGATTGTAAATGGCTTTTCAAAATGAAAACCGACATACATGGAAACTTGGATATATATAAAGCTAGACTTGTAGCAAAAGGTTTCACTCAAACTCAAGGGGTTGACTATGATGAAACTTTTTTGCCTGTGGCAATGCTAAAGTCCATTAGGATATTACTTGCCATTGCTGCTCATTATGATTATGAAATATGGCAAATGGATGCAAGACCGCTTTCCTAAATGGACATCTTGAGGAAGATGTCTATATGGTTCAGCCTGAAGGTTTTGTTGATCCGAAATATCCTAAAAAGGTATGCAAGTTAAAGAAGTCAATCTACGGATTGAAACAAGAATCTACAATGTGGAATCATCGTTTTAATGAGGAGGCCAAGAAATTTGGCTTCATTAAAAATGGTGATGAAGCTTGTGTATACAAGAAAGCTAGTGGGAGCACTATCATGTTCCTTGTACTATATGTGGATGATATATTGTTATTTAGAAATGATATTCCGGCAATGCAAGGAGTTAAAACTTGGCTAAGTAAATGCTTCTCCATTAAGGATCTTGGAGAAGCACAATACGTTTTGGGGATTGGGATCTACAGGGATAGATCCAAGAAACCGATAGGTTTGAATCAAAGTGCATACATTGAAAAGGTCTTGAAAAGGTTCTAGATGGAAAACTCTAAGAAAGGTTTGGTACCTATTCAAAGAGGAACGCCTCTCAGTTCATTCCAGTGTCCTACCACGAAAGATGAACAAGAGAGAATGAAGAAAGTCCCGTACACATCTGCTATTGGGTCAATCATATATGCAATGATATGCACTAGACCAGATGTGTCATGCGCTCTTAGCCTGACAAGTAGATTCCAGAATAACCCAGGAAACAGTCATTGGATTGCTGTCAAAAGTATATTGAAATACCTTAGGAGGACTAAGGATATGTTTCTAATATATGGGTCTGGTGAGGAGGAACTCACTGTAAAAGGTTACGTGGATGCGAGTTTCTAGACTGATCGAGATGATTCTCGGTCACAGTCCGGTTATGTCTTCACGTTAAATGGAGGTGCGGTCTCTTGAAAGAGTTCAAAACAGGATGTTGTTGCATTATCCACGACAGAGTCAGAGTACATTGCCGCCTCATTGGCAGCTCAGGAAGCTGCATGGATGAAGAAATTCATCGACGACTTAGGAGTAGTCCCTTCCATTCAGGACCCTCTTGAGATCTTTTATGACAACGAGGGTGCGATTGCTCAAATCAAAGAACCTCGTGCTCACCAAAAGACCCGTCACATTGAGCGGAGATTCAACTACATAAGGGATGAAGTTGAAAAGGGACAGATATGTATTCGTAAGGTTCACACAGATCTTAATATAGCGGATCCTCTCACGAAGCTCTTACATGGAGCAAAACATGCAGGACATGTTTGTGCATTAGGGCTTCGATATTCTAGTGATTGGTCATGATCTGTTTTAAGTATTGTAATGGAACGAAATTGTTCAAACTCATTAATATAATTATGGTATTAATTTATTTTGAGTTATGTTCCTATTTTGCATATTTTATCCATGAATAAGTAATTATTCTAAATTCCGTAGTCGATCACAGTTGTGGGAACAAGTGTGAGGTTTAGACTATTATGAACTTGGATTGGTATACATTCACGGTATGAATGTGGGGCAAGGTTGCAAAAAAGGTTCATATATATTTGTGGGATACAAATATTGGAAGACCCGCCCTCAAGATTTACTAAATGGAGTCTTTGTGGTTGATCACATGTAATCTTGAGTAATGGCGAATATCATTGTATCCTCTGACCTGAGATACATATTGGGTTCGGATATTTACCAAGTATTATGCCTTGATTCTTTCCTTCGCTATTCTGAAATATGGTAGTTCATAAGGAAGAGCTCAGGTATAATCCAAGGAATATATTTAGGACGTATGTAGTCAAGATGGAATGTGTCCCTCTTATTCGTTGAGAGTCAGATGTCTAAGGCCAAATAAAGTTAAATCTAGAAGAGAGTGATCACTCTGTATCTCTTGGATTTAACATGACATCTAGGATAAAAGGATATAATGAAAGATTCACCTATTCATATTTGAGATGGGAACTGAAAAGGGATGATGTTATTGAATGGCACAAAGTCATAACATATTGGGGGTGATGGACGGTCGTTAGGTGGTATCCGTCACTTGCATTAATTTCTTATGTTTCTCGTGCAAGTGGGAGATTGAAGGTATTTCGTATGCCAGAGAGACATATTAAATTAATGTGGCTAATGTGTTATGATCCAAGTCGGGTCATACCCAATAACAAGCTTACCAACACCTTACATGTATTTAACCTTAACGATTGGTTCGTTAAGTAAATACGCGACACTAGAACTTTAGAAAATCGATTTTTCTAAATTATTATCACTTGAGATAAATTATTTGGATAATTTAAATGATAAGGATTTAATTATTTATAAGTTTGAATAATTATATTATGTCATATTTTATAAATGGTTTATAAAATATGTAAGTAACAAAAGTATATCCATGGATTTTATTACAAGTTTTATAAAAAACTAATCTTGTTATAAAATATGGGAAGGGTGGCGGTTTTGGAGACCCAAAAAAAGACCACACATGTCCACTTTTGTTACTTCCAACATACATATTCCTTAAGGGTATGCTAGTATATATTTAACCAAGGATTTGACTCATGCATTCAAGTGACCAACTTAAAAACTCTCCCTCCCTCCTCCTAGCTGCTGCTGGCCGAAACAAATAAGGGAGAAAGAGAGAGATTTAAGTTTGATAATCTAGTTCATTTAGTGAAAAAAATCCTAACCAAATTGAAGGTGGTGTTGGTGCACAAAAGGCTTGTGGGTATTACACACTTGAGGCTTCAAGTTAGAGGCTTTTATTCATCATCTTCTTCAATATCTTACCACTTTGAAAACAGCCCTCAAACTCACTTGATAACTATTTCATAACTTGATATATGTAAGCATTATTTCATAACTTGATAACTATATGGAATTCATCTAAAATGGTTTAACACATAAACTTGTTTTATTAATCATCATGCTTCCGCTTGCTTTTATATTCATAAAATTAGTTTTGCGATTATGTAAACTCTAAGAACATGTTGTTATGTTGAATTCCATCATAATACTCATTGTAAGTTATGTTCAACCTTTTTAAATTAATGTCTCGTAGCTAAGTTATTATTATGCTTATTTAAGCCGAAGTAATCGTGATGTTAGATTAAATATTAAAGATGGGGTAATTGGACTTTGTACAATAATTGGGGTTTGGATAAAAGACCGACACTTGTGGAAATTGGACTATGGGCTATTAATGGGCTTTATATTTGTTTAACTGAATGATAGTTCATTAATTTAATATAGAGACTTACAATTTGATGTATCTATAAATAACCACATACACTCGATCGGACACAATGGGCGGGATATTTATAAGTACTAATAATCGTTCATTTAACCAGACACATGGATGAATTAATATTCAATGGACTCATTAAAACAGGGGTGGATTACATACAAGGACACTTGGTGTAATTGTTAATAAAGTATTAAAACCTTGGATTGCACGCAGTCGATATCCTGGTGTAATCATTAACAATGTATTAAAACCTTATTACAGTTTAAGTCCCCAATTAGTTGGAATATTTGACTTCGGATATAAGGATAATTTGACAAGGACACTCGCACTTTATATTTATGACTGATGGACTGTTATGGACAAAAACCAGGTGGACATATCGAATAATCCAGGACAAAGGACAATTATCCCATGGTAATAAATTAAAATCAACACGTCGAACATCATGATTACGGAAGTTTAAATAAGCATAATTCCTTTATTTTATATCTCATCGCACTTTTAATTATCGTACTTTTAAATTATCACAATTTTATTTACCGTCATTTTATTTATTGTACTTTCATTTATCGCATTTTATTTATTGTCATTTCCTTTACGCTTTAAATTAAGTTATATTTATTTTTAATATTTTACATTAGGTTTTAATTGTGACTTAAGACATAAAATCGACAAACCGGTCATTAAACGGTAAAAACCCCCTTTTATAATAATAATAATACTACTTTTATATATATATATATATATATATATATATATATATATATATATATATATATATATATATATATAAATATAGTTTAAAAATAAATATAGCGTTAGACTTGGCTAGCTCCCTGTGGAACGAACCGGACTTACTAAAAACTACACTACTCTACGATTAGGTACACTACCTATAAGTGTTGTAGCAAGGTTTAGGTATATCCCATTCTATAAATAAATAAATAACTTGTGTAAAATTGTAGCATATTTAATAGTATTTTGCAATAAAAATATAAGTATTTCGTATACACCTCGCATAACATCAATCCCTCATTAACAACTTAACCATTGTTAACTACAATCTCTGTTTCAATTCAATGAATTCCATTTCATAATAAACCTTTCGTTTTATGAGCCCATGATTATACGTCTCAAAATTATCAATTATATGAAACAATCTTATTTTAGTTTTAATTTATTATGAAAATAATTGTATTATTAATAACACGAAAATATAGCTCAATATCTATTATTCTGTAGTATTTTCAACTCTGGGTAATATATTTCCTTTTGGTTTTTGTATCTACCACTACATGACCATATTATTATCCATGTTAGAAATATGATTATATATATAATTTAATTACAATTTAATTAATATAAAATATAAAAAATGATAACATGTACTCAGTTGTTAAAAGGAGTATATCTAAAAATTTCCACGTCATTTGATTAAATAGTTTATTTATATTTATTATTACTTCTCAACTAAATAATTATTTCGTAAATCTTTAAATGATTTTTCTAGCAAAACATTTGCATCAAGATTAGTATTATTATGTAAATATAACTCAATTAGTATGTTCATTTAACTTATATGATGCAATTTAGTTTTGATTAAAGTGATTGATTTCTAAACAAAAAACTCGAGAAAGCAAAAATCAAACACTGTCATGTTTTACTAAATTTGTTATTTTATGACTTTTATGCATCATATTATACTTATCAATATCAATATTCTCAACTAACCTAATACGTCTCCTTCAATAAATCTAAATCAATCGCAAGAATATATAAAAATCCTCAAATCACGGAATCATAAAATGATTACTTTTTACGTTTTCGTGCAACGCATGAGCACATAAAACTGAAGATCAATCGCAAGAATATATAACATAACTATTTCATATTAATCAATTAAATATTTAATTTTACACTATCATCTTCGATGTGCTCGAAATTTTCTAGACAATATTATTCGTACCTTACGAAGTTCGCAAGAATTCCACGAGCACCAACATCATTCACCGAAAGAAACATCAATAAAAATGAACAATGAAGTATTGATTCATGATTTCATTTACATTGAAGAAATAATCCGCGAAGATTACGTAAATTCTAAAGTTTTAGAGCTTATTCATTTCTAGTTCCAGCTGAAAAATCAAATGAATTTAATTTAATATTAACTCATTAAATCTGTATTACATCTGAATAAAATATACGTATATATATTCATAAAGACTGTAATAAAATTCTCTGGTACAAAATATTACTTGTGAAACTTTTAACGGGTAGGTAATACCAGAGAGATATATAAATTCACAATTAATATGTTACATTCTTCGATTCTGATTCAACAAATCATCAACTATACTCATTAGTTTCACAACGATATACATTCTTTCATAGAAATCAAAACAACCATACTCATTCAAATTCAATTACCTATTCTGATTTTAATATATCAGAATCCAAGTCGAGATATAACTTCAAAACTGTGCTAGAACATCACTTCTATTCACAAAACTCAGAAAAATATTCATGTCGTTCAAAATTCTAGAATATCATATTACAATCTGCGTTTAAACCCTTCATGATTCTTGAAAACCCTCAGTTAAGAAACAACCGAGGGGATGATCCAACCACACGTTATCAACGGAAAGAAGGATTACGTGTATAGCGATACACCTAGAAACTCTCGAAACCAAAGTCATAGACTAACACATATCTGTTCATCTCCTTTAGCATTTATTACCAAAAAAAAAAATAACGTTGCAATCCCTTTCCAAAGTAGTCAGTTTTGTCAAAG
The DNA here is from genome assembly GCF_046630445.1 of Rutidosis leptorrhynchoides. Taxonomy (NCBI): domain Eukaryota; kingdom Viridiplantae; phylum Streptophyta; class Magnoliopsida; order Asterales; family Asteraceae; genus Rutidosis; species Rutidosis leptorrhynchoides. The sequence continues at coordinate 231,810,590 of NC_092334.1, read as the reverse complement.
CTTCAGCAAGTCAACTTCGACTTTTCAGTCGAAACAGTCTTATTAAAACTTCGATATATACGTTGCCCTTTCATCATCGTTACCGGGGAACCTTTTACATTCCACCATATTAACAGTAAACGTATCAACAACTTCATTACCCTTTGACTTAAGCCACTCCGAAAAATCACTATACTTATTCATTGAAACCCTATCATGTACTCATCTGCATCTTGTAACGGTAGTTGCCATACCAAAAAGCTTGAATCATTATTCTCGAAATTTCGCAGCAATTCTATGCCAACAGTTATATATATATATATATATATATATATATATATATATATATATATATATATATATATATATATATATATATATATATATATATATATATATATATATATATATATACATATAACGTCTATCTCCTTGACTTATATACTTCGAATGTGAAGTTTCTGAAAAACACCCTAAATTTTGAACTAGTTCTCCGAATTTTGGAAAATTGCTGATGAAGCAGCAAAAACTGTAAACGACCTTAACAGTCGAGAGTTTGATGATAAAGAGTAGTGTGTTGAAAAAGTTCAGAAAACGAGAAAAATTTAGTGCTGAAAAACGGTTGAGCAAACCATGAAGGAGGCTGTGGACAAATCACAAAGACGAAATCTACCTTCAAAGAATCCAAATGATTCAGCGTCTGCTGAAACCGTTAGCAAACACCTTACTCCTTATTCTAAACCTTCGCAGACAAAGTTCCCGCATCACCATTTGATTCCAGATATTTTAAAATTCTAAAACATCATCGAATCTTTCAGTATAGAGATCCTCGATATTTCTAAAAATACCATCATAACTATCATTGCCCGAGATTATTTATCTCTTTGCGCTATCTGTATTACATCATAAAGGAAACTGTTTAGTTTCTATATTCTGAAAACCTTCGAGTTTAAATTATGGATGTTTTTGAAGTAGTGTTGGGAACTGAAGCATGAGTTAGTATAATATAATGACACTTGATCAACGTGATTATATTACAGTAAGTCATGCTGAGTTTCTAATGAAACGTGATGATTCACATATCATAACGTCATCATGTGCCATGTTACATGAATCTTACAGTATATATTATATATATATATATATATATATATATATATATATATATATATATATATATATATATATATATATATTCTATCTAATATATAAACATATCAAGAACATAATTTCTTGATAATTCTATCTTTTCTCTTGAATTCTGGTAATTTAACCAATCAAGATCGTGCTATTACAATTTCTCTCTTAGAACATTAGCCATGCTCATTCGAAAGTCCGTACATACGAATTCTGTACCATTACTTCAAAAAGAAAACAAAAGCATGAAGCTCCTAAATAGAAATGGAAGTATAAATCGCAGCAAATAGGAGAGAGCATTAGCTGTGGATGTCATTGATAATAGAAAGACAGAAGCAGAGACATCAAAAAATAAGGGGAGGTATAAAACCCAACAACAACCCAGAAATTATAACCCGTATATATCGATGCATATAGCAATATAAAGATATAGGAGGACTAAAAACACTTTAAAACCAAGAGTATAGTAGAAGTAAATAAATTCTTCCGGCGGCAGATGAAAAAGAAGAATAACACATATGCAAGTTAGGAGTATATCAAGAATCAGAACTGGACGAAGTATATTGGCGAATGCTATAAAGTATGAATTGAGGGAGAAAGAATAGAAGGTGTGAGTTATGGAAATAAGGAAACGAAGGGGGTGGATATATAGTAAAATTCTGACAGAGCAATCAAAACAGATTATCGCATTTAATCAAAGCGGATCCTAACTTCCTTAATTACCGAAGAACCAAATCTTATTACGAAGATTTTCTCTAAATCCCTTGAATTCCGGAAATCAACTGTGACTACATCACCGATTAAGACGAACCTACATTTACTCATTTCACTCTTTTGTGATAGCTTCACTCGTACTCTTCACAAAATTGAACTGTTTTATCTATATTACTCTCTAATTTTCAGCTCATATGCGTCATGAAAACATACTTATTGTCAGCCATGACCATCCCAATCAAATTTTGGGACGAAATTTCTTTAACGGGTAGGTACTGTGACGACCCGAAAATTTCCGACCAAATTTAAACTTAATCTTTATATGATTTTGACAAGATACGCAAAGTCTGTAATGTTGAGTCTCAAAAACTTTAAAACTATATTCATGTAATCAATTACCCTTTGACAATGCTCGACGATTCACGAACATTTATGTGTATATAGATATGTATATATTGAAATGTCCCGTTCATATCGATTATAAACGTTTCATATTTATTGGTTTCGTTGCGAGGTTTTGACCTCTATATGAGACGTTTTTTAAAGACTGCATTCGTTTTTAAAATAAACCATAACCTTTATTCTATCAATAAAGGTTTAATAATTATAACCTAGATTATCAAGTAATGATAATCTAAAATATCACGCTTACACACGACCATTACATAATGGTTTACAATAATTAATATGTTACAACAAAGTAAACTCTCGAATGCAGTTTTTAAACAATATTAAATAAACATGGACTCCAAATCTTGTCCTTAATTTAGTATGCAACAGCGGAAGCTCTTAATAATTACCTGAGAATAAACATGCTTAAAACGTCAACAAAAAATGTTGGTGGGTTATAGGTTTAACCTATATATTTACCAATCGTAATAATAGACCACAAGATTTCCTTTTCATTTCTCATAAATACACATCTCATATCAGGCATTTCGCAAAATGCATATAGATAAAAATCATTTATATGGTGAACACCTGGTAACCGACATTAACAAGATGCATATAGAATATCCCCATCATTCCAGGACATCCATCGGACATGATAATTTCAAAGTACTAAAGCATCCGCAACATGGATAGGGTTTGTTGAGCCCAATAGATCTATCTTTAGGATTCGCGTCAATTAGGGTGTCTATTCCCTAATTCTTAGATTACCAGACTAAAAGGGGAATATTCGGTTTAATAATTCAACCATAGAATGTAGTTTCACGTACTTGTGTCTATTTTGTAAAACATTTAAAAAAAATTGCATGTATTCTCATCCTAAAAATATTAGATTTTAAAAGTGAGACTATAACTCACATTCACAGATTTTCACTTCGTCGAAAAAAAAGACTTGGCCACGGGTCGATTCACGAACCTATAACAATATATACACATATATCAAAGTATGATCGAAATATATTCACAACATATTTTATTATGTTTTAATGATTTAAGTTTGTTAAGTTAACAGTCCATGTTAGTAGTCCACAATTAGTTGTCCACAGTTAGTAGTACAGAAATAAATCAATATATTATCTCGAATCAATCCACGACCTAGTGTATACAGGTCTCAGACTAGATCACAACTCAAAGTATATATATTAGTTTGGAATCGACCTCAACACTGTATAGTTAACTTGAACATTACCACATATAGAGTGTCTATGGTTGTTCCAAATAATATATATAGATGACGTCAATATGATATGTCAAAACATTGTATACGTGTCTATTGTCTATCAATATTGCATAATATATGTTAGGATATATGTATAATACAATATAAATTAGTTAAGTTATGGTTAGTATAGGTTTTTTTAAATTCATCCCGTAGTCAAATTAACCATTTTTAACCAATTTTGTTTTACCCATCATTTTTTCGTTTTAAATCCGTTTTGCGTGAATCAAATTTCTATGGTTTCATATTGAACTAAAATTTATGAATATAAAAAGAAAAAGTATAAGTTTATAGTCAGAAGTATAAGTTACAAGTCATTTTTATAAGAGGTAGTCATTTCAGTCGAAAGATTGACGTGTTGATGACCATTTTGAAAAACATACTTTCACTTTGAGTTTAACCATGATTTTTGGATATAGTTTCATGTTCATAATAAAAATCATTTTCCTAGAAAAACAACTTTTAAATCAAAGTTTATCATAGATTTTAATTATCTAACCCAAAACAACCCGCGGTTTTACTACGACGGCGTATGTCCGGTTTTACGGTGTTCTTCGTGTTTCCAGGTTTTAAATCATTAAGTTAGCATATCATATAGATATAGAACATGTGTTTAGTTGATTTTAAAAGTTATGTTAGAAGGATTAACTTTGTTTGCGAACAAGTTTAGAATTAACTAAACTATGTTCTAGTGATTACAAGTTTAAATCTTCGAATAAGATAGTTATATATATATATATATATAAATCGAATGATGTTATGAACATCATTACTACCTCAATTATAGTAGTTAAACCTACTGCAAGTGACAAGAAATGATCTAGCTTCAAAGGATCTTAGATGGCTTGAAAGTTCTTTAAGTAGAATCATGACACGAAAACAAGTTCAAGTAAGATTTTTTCTCGAATTAAGATAGTTTATAGTTATGGAAATTGAATCAAAGTTTGAATATGAGTATTAACTTGAATAAGAAATATAACCTACTATAAATAACAAAGGTTTATTGATCTTGGATGATTACTTGGAATGGATTAGAAAGCTTGGAAGTAGACTTGCAAACTTGAAAGTGTTCTTGAAGTTTACTTGAGTAGTTGTTTTATAAGTTGATGTAGGTTAGGATTTATGAGCTAGATTGATGTAGATTAAGAAGGAAATGATGAAGAAAACTTAGAACAATATGAGAGAACAAGAGAGAGATCAATTTGATGCATGAAAGTTGAAATGAAAGTGTGTTTGTGGTGTGCTAGATTCACGTGAATATGGGGTATCCATATAGGCTCCATAAGTTTGTAATTTTGTGAGATATTTCATGCTAGTTGCCAAATGATGGTTCCCACATGTTTGATGACTCACTAAGGGCTGCTAACATCTGATCATTGAAGTGTATATACCAATAGTATGTACATCTAGGAGTTGTGTATTGTACGAGTATGAATACGGGTGCATACGAGTAGAATTATTGATGAAAATGAATGAGAATGTAATTGTAAGCATTTTTGTTAAGTAGAAGTACTTTGATATGTGTCTTTAAGTCTTTCAAAATTGTACTAATACATCTTAATATACTACATGTATATACATTTTAACTGAGTCGTTAAGTCATCGTTAGTCGTTACATGTAAGTGTTGTTTTGAAACCTTTAAGTTAACGATCTCATTTAATGTTGTAAATCTAATGTTTATTATATCTAATTAGATGTTAAATTATTACATTATCATGATATTATGATGTATGAATATATCTTAATATGATATATATACATTAAAATGTCGTTACAACGATAATCGTTACATATATGTCTCGTTTCGAAATTCTTAAGTTAGTAGTCTTGTTTTACATATGTAGTTCATTGTTAACATACTTAATGATATATATAATTATCATTTTATCATGTTAAATATAGTGTAACAATATCTTAATATGATACATATGTATTTAGTAACACGTTGTCATAACGATAATCGTTATATATATCGTTTCGAGTTTCTTAACTTAGTAGTCTCATTTTTATGTATATAACTCATTGTTAATATACCTAGTGAGATACTTACCTATCATAATATCATGTTAATTATATATATAAATCCATATATATATATATATCATATAGTTTTTACAAGTTTTAACGTTCGTGAATCGCCGGTCAACTTGGGTGGTCAATTGTCTACATGAAACTTATTTCAATTAATCAAGTCTTAACAAGTATGATTGCTTAACATATTGGAAACATTTAATCATGCAAATATAGTTTTCATTTAATATATAATCATGGAAAAGTTTGGGTCACTACATATATACTATATAGTTATAGTAATTGAAAGCGTTAACAAAGTATTAGATGAATAATACTTTACATGAACGTATTTGTTTCAATACATGTTTTGATATATTTATTGAAGGAATTAAAAGATGATATCCAATGATTGAATTATCAGATATATTGTAATATGATTACGGGTCTCTGTTGTGAGGTCCACTGTGATTTAAGAAATCGTTTGTTTTTAACGATATTCTGAATAAATGGTAAAGTGGTCTACATGTAAGAACAAAGTGTCAATTAGCTAGAACTAGAGAAAAGATAGTGGAGATTCCTGATTAATTTTCAAAGTATGCTTTACAATAATTTACTTGTGACTTTTGATACGCTAATTATTAGCTTTCATATTATTTAATGCGAAAGTGAAATTATGGAATATAGATAACTTAGACAATAGATATCGACAAGTTAAGTAAATCAACATTTTACATTAAGCTGATTTCATACGTCTATATTAACCATTGGACTTTATCCCACGCTTCCCCAACAAACGGTAATTTAAAAACTTGAAACCTATTATTAGTATATTTAATCTTACTTTTCTAAAACGTTTTATGATATAACAACTTCTACTATTATAACCTTTTTAATAAAATGATATAATTTGATTATTAAAATGTTCTTATTTAATAAACGTTTGTGCATAAATGAGTTATATCAATTTTAAGCTTTAAAATGCAAACGTTACGAAATAATACTTTCCATTATTTAAACGATTTCAAAATATATAATAAGCTTTGAATATAATTAGTTTTGAAAAACTAAATATTATATTATTAAATAGATATTTCAAATTTATAGTTCAAAATGAAAATATATATATATTTTACAATATAATGAGATATAATAATAACTTAGTTATAAAACGTGTTGATGTATATGTATATATAACGAGATGATAAATTAAAGAAGCAAATGACCACAACACTCAAATATATAAGTTACATTTTTTTATAATATAATTTATCGATGATTAAGTCTACTTTTTGATAAAGGTACACATCGCGAAACGTAAAGTGCTAGTTTTCTAAGCGTACGAAATAGCGTTCGAGAAACCGGAACTGAGACATAAGTCGAGCGTCAACGTACAAGTCATCGAAACTAATTTTACAAGTCAACTATGCACGTGAATATAATATAATATAATATATAATTAATTATATAAATTAAATATATTATATATATATTATTATATAAACCGTCGGCAGCCTTGAAATCATTGGGAATGAGCTGGACAGAGAAGCTCCACGATCGCGAAGCATATAGGCACAAAACCTCCGCGATCGTGGAGGTATCAGTTTCAGGATTTGTGTATAAAGCTCACATTTTTCTGCCGAATCCATCTACCTCTTCTCTCAATCTCTTTATCTCTATCTATATTAATATTTATTATTATTATTATTATTATTATTATTATTATTATTATTAAGATTAATATTATTATTATTATTAATCATATTATTATTATTATTAGTAGTAGTAGTAGTACTATTATTAGTATTATTATACATAAAATACTACGACGAGGTTATGGGCAAGTTATTTCAAAACTGGTTTACACGTGGGAAAGAGCTAAGGAAATTATGGGTTATAGCTATGGAGGTTATGGGTATTATTCGGGGTTATTGCTCATGAGGTCAAACTAGTGTTTATCATCTCTGTTGCGTCTACGTACTTTCCTGCAATATTGAATCACAGTATTGATACGTGCCCTGATTAGTGCTCGAGTATATATGATTATGTATGCTCGTATGCTTAATTTCGTCGTTAAATAGTTTATGATAGATCATGAATTTAATACATATGCTACTGAGATAAGATATATGATATGCCTGTCATTGAAAAGCTGAAAAAAAATTAATAACTTTTCATTTAGAAAGTGTATGGTTTCGATGAATGGATTAAAATATATATTCAACTGAATTATCATTAATTTGAGTATTATTATTATTATCATCGTTATTATCGTCGTTATTATTATTATCTAATTATTATTATTATTATTATTATTATTATTATTATTATTATTATTATTATTATTATTATTATTATTATTATTATTATTATTATTATTATTATTATCATTATCGTTATTAATATAAGTATTATCATTAAAATTGTTATTGTTATTATAAATACTATCGTTATTATCACTAAGGTTATTATTATTATTATTATTATTATTATTTTATTATTATTATTATTATTATTATTATTATTATTATCATTATTATCATTATCATTATAATAATTATTAGTATTATCATTAGTATTATTATAATTATTATTATTAGTATCATTATCTTAAAACTAATATTAGTATCATCTAATTATTATGAATACTATTATTATCATTATTATAAATGCGATATAAAAGAAGACTAAAAGCTATTAAACAAATCGATTATAAATAATGAGTATGAGTATCATGATGAAATTAAAATATTGTAAGATTTTGATTTATGAGAAAAATATCGTTTTCATTATTTTTATCATTATTATTATTATTCAAAGTATCATTTATATCAAAACTATCATTTTTATTTAAATTATCATTTTTAATAGAAATACCACTGTTATTATAAAATATCATTTTTATTATCATTTTAGTATTATTATTATTATTATTAAAAATTATCATTTTGAATAGAATTATTATTTTTATATAAAATGTTATTATTATTACAGTTAATATTAAAAAGTATCGTAATTATTAAAATAATCATGATTAGAATTATCATTTAATTAAAATTGATATCATCATTAGTAAATATAAATATTGTTATTATTATTAGTAGAATAATAATTATTATTATTATTAAAAAATAATACAAATTTTATTTATTATTATTATTTTTATCAGTATTATTAAATAAATATGTGATACAAAGATATTTTCTACCACACGTAATATAATAATACATACCACTATATTTTTATGGTATTAAGTGAATTTAATAAATTTTATTACTTGAGATATAAAAAAAATATATTTTTATCATATATAAATTTTAATATAAACTTTTATTAATAAATGACTTGTATTATTTACTCTAATAAAATCTGATAAATATATTTAAATATATAAAACGACTATATTTAAGTTATATAATAAACACGTATAGATTTTGAAAGTCATTTTGGGTCAAGTTGACTTTTGTTAACTTCTGCATGAAAATCTCGAGCATTAGGATTGTGATACACTACGACTTGACCTAAATTATTAGACAGATATTGTTCAACATATAAATATATATAGTTAATATAGTTTTGTGAATCCGAGGCCAACCCTGCACTTGTTAACTGCCGTCATATGCATGATTGCTACGAAATACAATATCGTGAGTTTCATTTGCTCCCTTTTTAAATGCTTTTGCAATATATATTTTTGGGACTGAGAATACATGCGCTGCTTTTATAACTATTTTACGAAATAGACATAAGTAATTGAAACTACATTCTATGGCTGGATTATCAAACCGAATATGCCCCTTTTTAGTCTGGTAATCTAAGAATTAGGGAACAGACACCCTAATTGATGCGAATCCTAAAGATAGATATATCGGGTCCAACAAGCCCCATCCAGGTTACAGATGCTTTAGTACTTCGAATTTATCATGTTCGAAGGGAGTCCCGGAATGATGGGGATATTCTATATACATATTGTTAAGGTCGATTACCAGGTGTTCACCATATGAATGATTTTTATCTCTATGCAGTGCGAAATGCCTGATATGGGATGATGTTTATGAGAAATGGAAATGAAAATCTTGTGGTCTATTAAATTAATGGAAATGATTGTTTATAATAAACTAAACTCACCAACCTTTTGGTTGACACTTGAAAGCATGTTTATTCTCAGGTATTAAAGAAATCTTCCGATATGAATTTGCTCATTTTAAAGATATTACTTGGAGTCATTCATGGCATATTTTAAAAGACGTTGCATTCAAGTCGTTGAGTTCAATAAAGATTATTATTAAGTAAATGATAGATTAGGTCATTTATAGTTGGATATTACGAAATGGTATGCATGCCTGTCAACTTTCGATGTAATGAAAGTTTGTCTTTTAAAAATGAATGCAATGTTTGTATAATGTATCATATAGAGGTCAAATACCTCGTAATGTTACAATATATTATTGTATTCGTCCTTATGGATTAGGACGAGTCGCTTCAGGTGGTAGTTAGGATGAGCACTTGCCTTTGGTGGAATTCTCATACAACAATAGTTATCATGCTAGTATCGGGATGCCACCGTATGAGATGCTTTATGGGTGAAGGTGCTGAACACCAGTTTGTTTGAGTGAAATAGCTCAACAAGAAGTCAGGAGTACCGACTTGGTGCTTGAGATGAATAGTAAAATCGAAATGACTCGGACTCGACTTAAGGCGGCACAAGATAGAAAAAATTCTTATACGGATAAACATAGACGGCCAATTGAGTTTCAAGAAGGTGACATGGTGATGCTCAAAGTTTCTCCATGGAATTGTATTATCCAGTTTCGGAAGCGGGGAAAGTTAGCTCCTCTTTTTATTGGGCCATTCAAAATTTTGACTCATGTTGGTGAGGTTGCTTACAAATTAGAGTTACCCAAAGAAGTTGCAGGAATTCATAACACATTCCATGTTTCTCTCCGTAAGTGTCTTGCGGATGACTTGACGTGGGTGCCATTAGATGAAATCACTCTAAACAACAAATTGGAGTACGTTGAAGAACCGATGGCAATCCTTGATGAAAAGGTCAAGATGTTGCATAATAAATAAGTGAGAACTTATAAAGTACAATGACAACATCAAAAGAGTTTAGAGTTTACATGGGAACTAGAAGAGTTCGTGTTGGTGTATCTTCCTGCTTGTCATGTGGCTTGGATCACGAGGACGCACTCTGGTTCAAGAGAGGGAGATTTTAACGCCATGTTTTTCATAAACGTGATGCTTTGGACGTCATTTGAGTACCAAGGTATGTAATCGATCTTTTGAATGTAAAATTGACCTCGTTTGACCTGAAATTAACCAAAAAGAGAAAATTGCTGACTTTGCTGGTCATTGCGGTCGCTACCAACATTATCGCGGTCGCGATATGTTAGCAGGTGACCAGGATTTAGGGCTTGGTGGATCACGGTCGTGACCAGACCCATCGCATTCGCGACTGGTGTTCGACAACAACTTTTTAGAACTTGCTTTTAAGTTTTTAAAAGGGGCAAAATGGTATTTTCACATTGATGCCGAGTTTTAGGCCACAAATCTGGCTCCAAGCTTATCTTGAGCTCATTTCTTATCCTTTCAAACACTCCCATTTAGATAGAGAGAGTAAGAACCCTAGAAAGAGAAAGCTTGATTCAAGTGAAGAAGAAGCTAGTTCTCACCAATTGGAGTTGGGGTTTTGTTGAATCCACTTGCTAACCATCTTTTGGTGTTGTGGTAAGCTCCAATTCCAAGTTCTAGTGTTTAATTTGAGTTATGGCTAGGGTTTTGGTCATGTGTTGGTGTAAGCCCCATTTCTTTGGTAAATTGGGGATTTTGGGTAAGATTTATGTATGTAGACCCAAAGATTCATGATCTAGGGTTTGATGATGTAAATTGGGGTTTGTGAGTCTTAAATTGTTGTTGAATCACTAACACACTTATGTGTTATTGAATTGGTGTTGTTAGGGTTCATGATTGACCCAAATGTAAGTGTTGACCTTGAAATGAGTCAAATTTGTGTTGTGTGACCCAACTAGCAAGATGAAGACTTAATTACTCAAAAATTGTGTTAGTTAGTGTATTTGAACTATAATCACTAGTTATTAGTGATTTGTAATAGTCTTGGCTTAGTATGGGTGTTAGTAGTGCAAATGGGTCATATTTGCACTATGGGTCATAATTGCACTAGGGTTATGAGTTGGTATGCAGTCCAACTTGTTTGCATGTTAATTGTGTGATTAATGTAATAGGTACATTATATTGAAAGTTGCGGGATTTTGTATTATCAATCACTAAGCGTTAAGGTGAGTGGAATAATTATATATACATATATATATATATACATATATATATATATATATATATACATATATACATATATATATATACATATATATATATATACATATATATATACATATATATATATATATAGTTTGTTTGCTTGCGGGCTATGTGGTTAGTGTTATCCGGGCGTGAGGATTCACTATAGTGTTATGCGGGTGTGAGGTGGGTGTGACCGATTTATCGGTTGGTTTACAGCAAGTGCGGACGACCACTTTGGGGTTAGTGTTACATCGGGCGTATATGTACACTTTCGGTCATTGTGCGAGTACCAACGGTCATTGTGTTATTATCGTTCCCTTGTGTGTGCGTGTTTAAGGTTAACCATGGTTGCATGATTGTAGTATTAGCATATTATATCATGACTATATGCTTTTAGTGATGTTAGCTTATTGTGATTTAGGGATATCCAGTTATGCATTATGATTACATGGTTAATGAATTGCTAGCATGGTATGCGGTAGTTGTGTAAGTGTTTGCAAGTAAGTGAATTATATATGTATATATGTATAATTGTTGCATTCACTAAGCATTATGCTTACCCTCTTATTGTTACTCTTTTTAGATTCAGGTGCGGATAAGGGCAAGGGTAAAATTGTGGATTAGAAATCTCCCTCTTGTGGACATTTGGAAGATACTTTTGGATTTCAACCTAAGTTTGGGTGGTTTAATCCCAAACGTCATGCTCGTCTTTTGTTTGGAACTTAAACTCTTTGGGTCGAAATTATCCTTTGGTTATGTTAAACGGGTCTTGGAAACCCATGTGTTGTCATGCCCATTTTGATACTTGAACTTATGTATTTAACATATGTAACAACCTGACTTTTTCCGTTACTATCGTTACTTGTCTGTTAAATTTTAACAATGTTTACTTAGACTTTGTGTGTTTAATAGGTTTAAATGCATAATTGATCCTATTCGATTAATTGAATTAATATGTTATATTAATTTTTGAATTTGTTTCGGATAACGAAATAACTAGAAAACGATACGATTAAGTTAGTCGTCTAGAAAGCTTTTCAGTTTACGAAACTTAGAAAAACGAGAAAATAACTATTTTTTATAATTATTGACTTTAAGAAAAACTTATTTAATTTATTATTTATTTAATGAATTAAACCCGGTAATTTCGTTTCAATGACTAGTTAACGTTTCGAAGACCCGGTTTGGTTAACGGCACACGAAACGGACCACGCGCGTGCCAAGAGTTAACAAAACGAGCCCAATGACCCCCTCCCTCCCCCCATAGGGCCATCGGCTGAACCCCCCTTGTTGGAATTTAAATTGCTAATTGGGTCATTAGTGGTGAGTTTAGGGCCTAATGGGACTATAAAAGAAAAAATAGAATTAGAAACCCTCATTCTCAAACCCCTACTAGTCGACTTCTTCTCCCTCCCCTCTCTTTGGTCATCGACCATCACATCACCAGCACCACCCTCACAACATAACATTAGAATAAAGCTTGAGCATAAACGTTGTTCGTCGCATCATCCTCTACGCGTACATACTAGCAATTCGTGTTTTTAAGGTATAATTGAAAACCCTAATTTTTCTAAGTTAGTTTTTTTGTCAATTACATAGTGTAATCAAGTCTAGTGCTCAATTGATGATGTATAGAGTTGTCGTTTATCATTTAATTGCTTGATTGTGATTGTTTGCATGAAAATGAATTTGTATCTTATGAACCTGATGAAATTGACTTATGAACTGATCTTATAATGTGTTTAGATGAATTGGTCTCGAAAATTTATTAATTTTGGACTTTGATTTCACTTGATTTCGTTATCGTATGCTCAAGATATGCTAGATTGAAGTTTTCACTAGGTTTTACTTGTAATCCAAATTTTATGAGTTGTGTGCTTTATGATTTGGTTAATGAAAAGAGTACCACTATAATCCTTGTAAAAAATCATGCATGTTGGACTTAAGATTCGCGTCAAAAGCTTTTGTGATGCTCTCGATGCGTCAAACGAAGATTCGTGTTTTAAAGAGAGCAGAAACTGTTTTCGAATGTGAAATAAATTACCTTGTGTGAACTAGAAATTGACTGAGGCTTTCATATTCTTTAATATGTTAGTTTATATGTTCCTTGATTTATTTCATTTGTATGCTAACTTTTGAAAACGTATTTTACCATGAGTTATAAGCTTGACCAAACGATATGTCAGTTTGATGACTAAAACTGAAGGGTCTGTAAAGATTGGCTAATATGTACAAATTTGCTAAATTAATGTCTTTGATTATTTTATACTAAAACTTTGAGATGTTTTGAGTCATCTCTAATTGGCCGTTCATCAAAATATATTTTCAATATTTTATGAGTAATGTTTCAAAACTGACACGCGGGCAGAAACTGATTTGGTAAACCATAAATAGACCTTATCTGAAACCAGACTTGTAGATATCGTATGAGACCTTGGCCAGACTTTTTTAAATTGATTTTGAGTCTAGTTGTGTTCTGGAGTTTTCCATGTTTTTATGAATTATGAGCTAAGACTTATACTCATGTTTTTCTATGATGCGCGTATTTTAAGGACATGCGATAAACTGCGAATGTACAAATTGCTAAACTATGAACTGTAACATGTTGTTTGACTTAGGTTTGACATGTTGACCATGATTTCATGATCTACTGAGATTTTTTACTTTAGTTGACCACTTTGACCGAGTTGACTTTTGAGTTGACTTTGGCTGACTTTTGTTGACTTGTTTGGACTAGTTGACTTTTACTTGCTTATTGAGCCAGTCTAAGCACTAGGACTACGCGTACACTATGGTTTTATATATTGTGACCTATATGTATACTTAAGATGACCTATTTGACTAGGTTTCGTTTGTTCGGTTGAGATTGTTCGACTACTGTACGATTTTACTAAGAGATATTTCAGTGCTTTTGCTAAGGTGAGTTTACAGTCCCTACTACATTTTTATAGGGATGAGATAACATGCTTTTTTCAAATGTTTTACATATTAGGCACAAGTAACCAAACGATATACATATGAGTTCACATCAAAAATCCTTTAGCTTGATTATATTAATTACTTTAAGTAAGCTCGACTTATAGGGACGGTACCGTTAGGTTTGACGAACCTCGCCTCAACCTACGAGGTGCTTATTCTGTTGTTACTTGTATACTTGATCGGTGTATGCTTAGAAAGGGTAAAGGGAAGACGTGTAGTGCTTTAGCTATCTGCGGGTTAAAGTTTTATAGTCAAGTGCTCATGCTAACGTATAATTTTTACGATGTTTTCCACAAATCTTGTGGCCTAAACTTACGAAATGATTTATTAAACCTGTAGATTCACTCAACATTTTTCGTTGATGTTTTGCATGTTTTTATCTCAGGTCCATATAGGTATAGCTTCTGCTTTGCGAAGTTGTCATGATTGCTTGTTTGCTGCTAGTACTGGATGTCGTCCAGCATGTTTTCATCATGACTATTTAAGAACATATACTCTTATTGAAACCTGTCGTTTCAAATGATATTTTGGTTTACTTAAGTTGGTTGTTTATGTCGACTACTTTTCAGATATATTTCTTTTAATAAATGACCTTGTTTTGATATCTAATGCGAATACTTTTTCAGAAACGTCACATATAAAGGGCGTGACCGTTACACTGTGGGACCAGAATTAATACACCGTTAGTGGATTCTGACGGGGTATTACATATGGTATCAGAGCAGATCGGTTACCTAGGACTAGGCTGCATTAGAGTGTTGTATCTTAGGACATCTTTTGAGTCTGGACTGTAACCCTAGACTTGCTAAGTTACATGAACCATAGTTATACTACTTGCTACCTTACTTGAATAATATGATTACTAAGTGTGCTAGCTTGTGTTTTCTTGAGTGCTAGATGACTTCTTCCAATCCTATCATTCTTACCGACTCTGACTCGGAATCCGAGGAAACCGTGCAAGCGCAAGGAAACACTATACTTGAGTTTGTGGACGAGACTGAGTCTGAACCCGAGATTATATCCGAACTAGAAGAAGAAGAGCCGGAAGACGAACCATAGGAAGAACTGGAAGAGGAAGCAGGGGAGGATCCCGAGGAGGACCCGGAACCCGAATCCGAATCTGAACCCAATTTACCCGATTCACCTATTGGATCTCAATCACCTTTTGTTGATCCCGACTTTGTTAACCCTTACGGACCAATAGGCCATCGTAGGATACCTAAAGGACCTGCTCGAGCTAATAACCCATTTTATATGAGTTTTCGCTATGACAACCAATCACTTCAGATGTGTCGTCGTTTTCATCCCTATAACGCTTCTACCTCTACTTCTAAGACTAACACCTCCACTGCTGCTAATGATAATGAACCCGATGACCTTAGATCAAGAGTTGAGAATCTTGAAAAGATGGTCGAGTATCTGTTGAAGGAACTGCATAAACCGAAATAGAGCTGCTTGTTTGGACTTGTTCCACGTTACTAGAAACTATTATATTATTATTGCTTATTACTTGATATTCGCACATACATTGTTAGATGTGGTTTTGATTTTATGGTATTTATTTATGACATGAGGGATATTTTACTTTCTCTGGTTATTCATGGATTATGAATGAGAATTTTGCTTCATAAAGTGTCTGGCTTACTAATAACTTATCATGCATTACAATTTTGGTAAAAGTTATTATCTATTGTTGTGAATTGTTTGTTGTTACTATTGCTATTGCTACTAAGTGTTGATACCACTACTGTACACTGTCAATGCTATGGTTACTACTAAGCACTATGTACCACTACTACTTACTATTTGCACTACTAGAATCTTAACGATTTAATATTATTTACTATGCATCACTACTCGTTGCTAGTATATTTGTTTATAGCCTTGTTTATTATTGAAACTAGTATGCTATGCTATTCTGCATTAAAGTGCTCCCCGTAGTGAAGAACATCAGGGTTGCGATGCTCTGATTTGTGTCAGGTGTAAGAAGGCGTGCCACTTCAGAGATAGAGCTCCTGTTCTATTTGTAAAGAATAAGGATGGATCCATGAGACTCTGTATCAATTACAGGGAATTGAATAAGCTGACTATCAAGAATAGATATCCGTTACCAAGGATTGATAATTTGTTCGATCAGTTGCAAGGATCAGCATGTTACTCTAAGATCGATCTGAGGTCAGGTTACCATCAGATGCGAATAAACGAGACAGATATACCGAAGACAGCGTTTAGAACACGCTATGGACATCATGAATTCATGATAATGCCGTTTGGATTGACGAACGCACCGAATGTGTTCATGGACCTCATGAACCGTGTGTGTAAGCCAAATATGGAAAAGTTTGTTTTTGTATTTATTGACGATATTCTGGTATATTCTAAGAGCGAGGAAGAACATGAGCAACATCTCTGTTTGTTACTCGAGATGCTCAGGAAGGAGCAGTGACTTCTGGTTGCAAGAAGTGCAATTTTTGGGTCATATTGTAGGTGTCAATGGTATTCAAGTTGATACTACGAAGACAGAGACAGTTAAGAAATAGGAGATGCCTAAGTTGCCTACGCATATGCGGCAATTCTTAGGTCTTGCAGGTTATTATAGAAGATTCATTGAGGGATTTTCTACTATTGCCCGACCGCTAACAGCATTGACTCACAATGGAAAGAAGTATGAGTGGACTGAGCAACATGAGTCTGCATTTCAGTTGTTAAAAGAGAAGTTGACTGTGACGACCCGGAAATTTTCGACCAAATTTAAACTTAATCTTTATATGATTTCGATACGATAAACAAAGTATGAAATGTTGAGTCTAGAAAATTTTGAAACGATGTTCATATATTCAATTGACCTTCGACTGCTCTCGACGATTCACGAACAATTAATTTGTAAATAGATATATATAATTTTTTGAAATAAATATATAAAATAATATCAGTACATTTAATATTATTAATTTAATATATAATATATAGATATGCATATAATTAAATATATATATATATATATATAAATATATATGTATATAATAAAAAGAAATATTATATATTGTAATTGTTATAATCAATGTTGAAAAATAATAATAATATATAATAATTATTATTTAAAGAGTATTTTTATATATATAAATAAAGTATATAGGACGTATATTTTGTGATTTCGAAGTTATTTAATAAACGACGGTGACGCTCAATTTGTAAAGACCCGTCATAATCCATCTGGACGAAGTCCATATCGATTATAAACGATCCACAATAGTTGATTACATCGTGAGGTACTTGACCTCTATATGATACATTTTACAAACATTGCATTCGTTTTTGAAAAGACAATCTTTCATTACATCAAAAGTTGACAACATACATACCATTTCGTAATATATCTTACTATAATTGACTTAATAATAATCTTGATGAACTCAACGACTCGAATGCAACGTATTTTGAAATATGCCATGAATGACTCCTAGTAATATCTCTAAGATGAGCAAATGCACAGCGGAAGATTTCTTTCGTACCTGAGAATAAACATGCTTTAAAGTGTCAACCAAAAGGTTGGTGAGTTCATTAGTTTAACATAAATAATCATTTCATAATTTTAATAGACCACAAGATTTCATATTTCCATTTCTCATAAACATACCTCCCATGCATAGAGACAAAAATATCATTCATATGGATTGAACACCTGGTAACCGACATTCACAATATGTATATAAGAATATCCCCATCATTCCGGGATCCTCCTTCAGACATGATATAAATTTTGAAGTACTAAAGCTTCCGGTACTTTGGATGGGGCTTGTTGGGCCCGATAGATCTATCTTTAGGATTCGCGTCAATTAGGGTGTCTGTTCCCTAATTCTTAGATTACTAGACTAAAAAGGGGAATATTCAGTTTTAATCATTCAACCATAGAACGTAATTTCGATTACTTGTGTCAATTCCGTAAAACAGTTATAAAAATTGCACATGTATTCTCAGCCCAAAAATATAAAGGGTAAAAAGGTAAATGAAACTCACCTAATGTATTTTGTAGTAAAAATAAATATGACTATATTGAACAACTGAACAATGCAGGGTTGGCCTCGGATTCACGAACCTATATCATTTGTATATTCATTAATATATATATAATCGCAATCGAATAAATATATATTATTATTAGTGATATAATTTTTATATTAATAACTTATATATACTTCATTATTTAATTAAATGTATTCATTTTGTATATAAAAATATTAATATAGTTATATTAATATATATTTGGTTAATATTGTATTAAAATACTTAATTTGTTATATATGAATATCTATATAAAAATGTTAATAATAAAAATTTATATTAGGATTTATATATGATGACAACATATATTTATTTATTAATTGTTACATTTTATATATAGCTTAGTTACTATTATCTTAGCAAAAAATATAGTGATATGTATTATTAATATTATTCTAATGTATTTTTATGTAAAAATATCTATTTGTCATAATACTAATAATGATATTTATGATGATAATATTGATGGTGATAAATAGTAGTAGTAATAATAGTAAATATGTTTATGTTAGTATAAATGATAGTTTTAGTAAAAAAAAAAATTACTTTAATAATATAAAGATAATAATAAAAGTGTAAATAATAATAATTAGATTTATCATAAGATTCGTGTTTAATTTTTAAAATTATGACTACAGTTTCTATAACTTAATTTCGTAATCGTATTCACAACTGCACCTGTATTCCTATAATTATAACTATTTCCATGATTTTTATCATATCACTTTTATTATTAACTTCGTATCATGAATGTTGTTAACAGGTTCATAATTATATTAATGCTATTAATCACAATAATAATACAATAAATATAGTACTATCAATAATAATAATGATACTAATACTAGTAACAATAATAATAATAATAACTATAATAATAATAATAATAATAATAATAATAATAATAATAATAATAATAATAATAATAATAATAATAATAATAATACTTAATGATAATATTATTACCTAGATAAATGATAAATGATAAAAATATTTTTTTTTATTTCTAATTCTCATGAAATAATAACAATTATCATAATAATAATAATAATAATAATAATAATAATAATAATAATAATAATAATAATAATAATAATAATAATAATAATAATAATAATAATAATAATAATAATAATAAATATGTTAGAAAACTACCTCAATGTAATGAGCCTTTAAAAAAAATATTAGATGCCCACGCCCGGGCTCGAACCCGAGACCTATCAATCACCCGTCAAACACCCAAACAACACACCATGACTGCTTTTCTTTTTCTGATTAATGTTCAAATGAAATTTTTATAACCAGTTTGTCTTCTGTTTATATCTATTCTTCCTCAACCCTCAATTGAACATATATACCAGAAATCATAATACGAATTTAGAGTTTGATATGGGTCTCGTAATTGAAACAGAGGCAACCGGTTTTGTGATTATGACCGTAAGAAAGAAGATAATTAAATAAATTGTAACAGTTTCTTCACAATGACATGAAGAACCCGAAATTTGATTTTAGAATTTGGATGTTTTTGACTTCAATTGCTTCATAAAACATATCTCAAATCATTCACTAAACGTCCGAAAATCATCTACATATCTTAAAACAAAATAGACATCACGAATTTGATAAATTTTCATTCGTTTGACTTTTTACTCCATTTGTTTTGAATCGAAAATTCGAATTAAATACAGAGATTTGAGATATGAAATTTGTTTGTATAGATTCATGACATGATTGTGAATACTTCTGCATTTCAAGATTTTTAAAATTGACTTAGAATCAAGCCATTGATTTCTCAATTCGTAAACAGAGGAAAACAGCTTCAGCTGTTTTTTGTTTTGTTTTTAATAACAAAGATTAAAATTGTGTAAATGGCTGTGTTGTTGACTTGAACGATTGTAGTAGGAATCCAGAAGTGATCGGCTATTTTGTAGCAAAGGATGAGTTAGCAAAATAATTCAAGGCAGACAAAAATATAAAAAATAAAGAAAAAGACAATGTCCTCCAACTGGGTGTACGATCCTTGATTTTAATTTGTAACAAATTGAAGGTAGAAACAAAATATATACAGGTTGATGATAGGTAAGTTCAACTGATTCAGCTTCCATTTATATAAAATTCTATATAAATAATATCATTAATTAATACTATGAATAATAATCAAAATTAATAATAATAATAATAATAATAATAATAATAATAATAATAATAATAATAATAATAATAATAATAATATTAATAATAATATTAATAATAATAATAATAATAATAATAATAATAATAATAATATTAATATTAATATTAATAATAATAAAAATAATAACTAATAATAATTTGAAATAGAGATAATAATAATAATACAAATAATACTAAGATTGATGATAAAAGTATTAATGATAATAATTTTAAATGAAAATGGTTATTATAATATATTGATTTAATTGTATCAATTTTTTTGTATACATATATATATAATGATATTCATAATACTGGTATTAATATAAATATTTGTTTAAATTATTCTAATATAGTAATTATATTTTATTATTATAATTATATACATATTGATAATTCAACTTGTGATTACATTTACTAATAATTATATCCTATATTATATGAATACATCTATTGAATATTTAATAGTTA
Source organism: Rutidosis leptorrhynchoides (assembly GCF_046630445.1). Classification (NCBI taxonomy): domain Eukaryota; kingdom Viridiplantae; phylum Streptophyta; class Magnoliopsida; order Asterales; family Asteraceae; genus Rutidosis; species Rutidosis leptorrhynchoides. The sequence goes on along the minus strand of NC_092334.1, from coordinate 231,789,075 downwards.
TATATTTTATAAATGTTATAATATCATATATTTTATAAATGGTACACAGATTCATACTAATATCATATATCTAATTATATATACTCGTTCAAATGGTAACCTATGTAGCTTGTTATTTTATGTTTTTAATTCTAATTGGTTAAAGTATACTTTATTAATATTATATATATACACTTATATTTATATTTATATCTATATGTTTACATATGTATTCATACACAATTATTTATGAATCGCCGAGCACAGTCAAAGGTAATTGATTACATGAATATAATTCTAAAACTTGCGAGATTCAATATTGTAGACTTTGCTTATCGTGTCGAAACATATAAAGATTAAGTTTAAATTTGGTCGGAAATTCTCGGGTCGTCACAGTACCTACCCGTTAAAGAAATTTCGTCCCAAAATTTGAGTGATGTGGTCATTGCTAACAATAAAATGTTTTCATGACACATACGAGTTGATAATTGGAGTTTTATCATCATTGAGTAATAATGATAAAATAATTCGATTATTCTAAAGATACGAATGAAGCTATCGCAAAAAGGTGAATTGAAGAAAAATAAGATTTTCCTTAACGTTTGACGTAACCAGAGTTGAATTTAGAAAATAAGGTGCGTCTTAACTTTTGACAGAGCCAGGGTTAAATTCCGGAATTCAAGGGATTTAAAGAAAATTTCGAAATCTGAGAGATTTGATTCTTCGGCGAATAAAGAGATTAAGATCTCTATAATTAAATACGGTGATTTGCTTCGATTACTCTGACTGATATTTCCATTATAAATTAAACTCTTCCTTTATTCTCACCATTCCTATACTTTCCTTCTTGTTTCATACATGCAAAAGATTCTGAAAATGTTTAATCCAGTTGTGATCCTTGTCCTCATCCTTACTATCGCAACAATCACTCTCCTTTTCCAACTTCCACCAGAGGAATCTGCTTTCTTCTACTTCGCCCTTGGAATTATAATGTTTTTAATTCTCCCATGTCTTTATGTTGCGATAAACATTGATATACACGGTTTGTAATTTCTGTGTTGTTATTGGGCTTTATATTTTCTCTTATATTTTGGAGCTCTTTGCCCTTTTATTATCTTCTCGACCTCTATTAAAGCGAGTAACGGTCCAGAATTCATAGGTATGAAATTTCGTATGATTATAGTATTCCAAGCAGAAAGGAATGTATTAGCACGATTTGATTTGTCAATTTACCAGATTCACTGAGAATAGAATTATCAAGAATGTACCTTCTTGATATGTTCAGAAGTTTAGCAGAATGAAAGAGTTATGTAACATGGCACATGATGACGTTATGATCTGTGAATCATCACGTCCCATTAGAAACTCAACATGACTTACTATAATATAATCACGTTGATCAAGTGTCATTATATTATATTAACTCATGCATCAGTTCCCAACATTACTTCAATAACATTCATATTTTAAGCTCGAAAGTTTACAGAATATAGAAACTAACAGTTTCTATATGATGTAACACTGATAGCACTAATAGATTAATGATTTCAGATAATAATAGTTATGAAAATATCCTCAGAAATATGGAGGTTATTTATAATGAAAGATACGATGATATCTTGAAATTTCTAAGATCAGAGGATGATGAAGAATATTGTCAGCAAGGGTTTAGAGTAAAGAGCAAGATATTCGCTAAAGACTTCAGCAGGCATTGAATCATTTGGATTCTTTATGTACAAGTTTAGTCCTTGTACTTTGTTTAGAGTCTCCTTCATGGTTTGCTCAATCCGTTTTCCAATTCCAACATTTATGAGCTTTGCCAACATACTATTCTTTATCTTTATACCTTCGACGGTTAAAGTCGTGTACAGTTTTTTTTTTTTTTTTTTTTTTGCTGCTGTATTCAACTCTTTCAGAATTTATCGTACTTCTACTCAGCAAGAATGGTGGATGTTTCATATGTGATGGACCGCATAGAGCCCGAGATTGTCCGAAGAAAGCTAGCCTTCATGCTATGGAAGCTCAAAAGGCGGGTTGTCAGGATGAGGATGTGTGCATGGGATCGATGCAAATACTCAACGCTATCAAGGCCAAGGTGGAGGTACCCAAAGTAATGACTAAAGGACTCCAATTCGTATAAGTTTATGTTCGAGGAAACTGAGTACGAGCTTTGGTAGATATGGGAGCTACTCATAACTTTTTCTCCACCAAGGAAGCTAAGAGTTTGGGGATTAAAGAGATAAAGGAGGGTGGAATGATGAAGACGGTGAATGCGAATGCTAAACCGATTAGTGGGGTGGCTAAAGATGTGCAAGTGAAGAGAGTATTGATTTGTAGACTGGGTGGTTTTTAAAATTTCAGTGTAGAAGATCATAATTCTAAGAGATAAGGATTATATGTATACTTATAACTGTTGATGTAGACATGCTGCGAGATTTCAAAATACTGATTGCTAATTCTCAGGAATTGGTATGGCAATTCTCGTTATAAGATGAGGATGAGTATAAGATAAGACTTCAATAGATAAATATATTGATTTATCGGAGAGTTTTAATCCAAGAATACTGAAGTTGCCGATTACGTTTACTGCTGATGGGGTAGAACACAAAAGCTTCCCCGGTAATGATGATGAAAAGGCAATCGTATAAATCTAGGTTATAATAAAGTTGTTTTCGAACGAAAAGTTGAAGTTGATCTGCTGGAACTGTGACAAAATTGGCCAATTTGAAAAGGAATTGCAAAGTTATTTTCGGTAATAACAACGCCAAAGGAGCTAGCACAGATACGTGTTAAACGTTACTCATGTTCTGAGTGTTTTCAAGTGCATAACTATATGCATAAATCTTTTCTCTCATAGATGAAGTGCGGTTGGCTCATCCTCTCGATTGAGGTGTTTTCAAGAATCATGAAAGGTTTGAACGCAGATTGTAATCATCAAGTTACAAATGAGGTTTAAGATGAAATCAAGTGGGAGACTTGAAGAATTGTTTAGTTTCATATGTTATAATCAATATTTTAATTCATTATAATTGTCCAATATTGGTCCTCAGTTGATAGTCCACAGTTAGCAATTCAATAATTCATATATAGTTTAATATATAATATTCGAATTAAATAATACGTATCTTGACCCGTGTACATGTCTCAGACTCGATCACAACTCAAAGTATATATATTATTGTAGAATCAACCTCAACCCTGTATAGAGAACTCGATCATTACTGCATATAGAGTGTCTATGGTGATTCCAAATAATATATATAGATGCGTCGATATGATATGTCAAAACCTTGTATACATGTCCCGATATTTAAAGTGCGTAAAATAAATAACAGAAATTAAATGACAATAAATAAATTACGATAATTAAATTGCGATAAATAAGCTGCGATAAATAAAATGTAATCAATTAGCTAGGAACAGTTAGCTGGAAACAGTTAGCGTGGATTCTTAACGCAATTTCTCATAGTTAATTAGTCTGTTTCTAACAAATTTTATTTTGTCAAATGTTTTCTTCATTATGCCACTTGTTGAATTCTGATAGGTTAAAATCCAAATATGAAATTGAACTTGGATGAAAATAGTTGTTCTTTGGTGAACGGATACATATATCGGTGATTGTAAATAGGATAGTAAATGATTATTGAATCAAATTCGAAAAATGTACAGTGTAACTTATTAATGTGAAATCTAAATATTCCTCGGGTATTACCTACCCGTTAAAATATTTTCATCATTAACAGTTTGTACGAAAGAATTTTTAATTACAATCTTTATGAAAATATATATACATATATATTTTCTTCAGATGTAATCATGGATTTAATGAGTCAATATAATATTAGACTCATTTGATTTTCGGTTTGAGCTTGAATAAGTAATCTCTAAAACTATAGGATCCACATATTCTTCGCAGAATATTAATGAAGTTATGGATCAATACTTCATCGTTAATTGTTAGGATCCACATATTCTTTGCAGAATATTAATGAAGTTATGGTTCAATACTTCATTGTTAATTGCCGTTGGTACTCCTTGGTATCCATGGTGCGTATGATGTTGATGTTCGTGGGACAGATTGTGATGTCGAGACGTGTGGGATGTTTATGTTGTTGTTGGTAGTACTGTTGGTGCTAGTGATGTTGTTGAAGCTGGTACGTTTTGCACCATATTTTTCAAGACTACAACTCGGGTGCGAAGTTCGTTAACTTCTTCCATTATTCCTGGATGATTCTCGGTCGAGACGAGTAGATGAATAAGGTTTAGAATTGTGGATAGTATGTATTCGTGACAAGCTACTCTGAAAATGAGAGTGAAGATGGTATTACGAACAGGTTTACCGGTAAGTGCTTTAGGTTTTTCGCCAAGAGGGCAATAAGTTGGGTGGAAGGGATCGCCTTCTTCTTGTCTTCAATGATTTAGTAGACTACGAACCCATCAGATGAATTGAGGATGGCTGATTGGTTGATTTATTCTGGTGACGTTGCTTCTGGAGCTTAGGTGAAACTATATCGGAATAACTGTCGGAGTTCGAGGGATTTGAACTAGTTGCGAGTTCCATCTTGTACAGTTAGATAAAAGGGTTTTCGATATGAAATGATTTTTGGATATCAGATGATATTCTAATTACATAGAATACTTAATTGTAGTACAGAAAATCTCGTAGATTACGGAGGGAATTAAGGAAATGTGTCAGATAAATTTTACAGTAACAGATACGCTAAGATATGAGTTTTGTCTATACACTATCCATGTAATCAATGCAGTAAGGTGTGTCTAGACTTAGAATGATAAGCAGATAGTTTCCGACAAGAAATGATAAGCAAAACTATTGACATGCAGACCAGGTTCTAGTCCAGACTAATTAATATAACCTAACAACTACTAGGTCGAAGTCCAGACTCATTAACGCATCCTAACAACTCCTAGTTAGACACACTAATGCAAGACCTGGTTCGCTACGACCACCGCTCTGATACCAACTGTAAAGACCCGTCATAATCCATCCGGACGAAGTCCATATCGATTATAAACGATCCACAACAGTTGATTACATTGCGAGGTACTTGACCTCTATATGATACATTTTACAAATATTGCATTCGTTTTTGAAAAGACAATCTTTCATTACATCGAAAGTTGACAACATGCATACCATTTCGTAATATATCTTACTATTATTGACTTAATAATAATCTTGATGAACTCAACGACTCGAATGCAACGTCTCTTGAAATATTCCATGAATGACTCCTAGTAATATCTATAAGATGAGCAAATGCACAGCGAAAGATTTCTTTCATACCTGAGAATAAACATGCTTTAAAGTGTTAACCAAAAGGTTGGTGAGTTCATTAGTTTAACATAAATAATCATTTCATAATTTTAATAGACCACAAGATTTCATATTTCCATTTCTCATAAACATACGTCTCATGCATAGAGACAAAAATATCATTCATATTGATTGAACACCTGGTAACCGACATTTACAATATGTATATAAGAATATCCCCATCATTCCGGGATCCTCCTTCGAACATGATATAAATTTCGAAGTACTAAAGCATCCGGTACTTTGGATGGGGCTTGTTGGACCCGATAGATCTATCTTTAGGATTCGCGTCAATTAGGGTGTCTGTTCCCTAATTCTTAGATTACCAGACTAAAAAGGGGCATATTCAGTTTCGATCATTCAACCAAAGAACGTAATTTTGATTACTTGTGTCTATGCCGTAAAACTGTTATAAAAATTGCGCATGTATTCTCAGCCCAAAAATATAAAGGGTAAAAAGGTAAATGAAACTCACCTAATGTATTTTGTAGTAAAAATACATATGACTATATTGAACAACCGAACAATGCAGGGTTGGCCTCGGATTCATGAACCTATATCATTTGTATATTCATTAATATATATATAATCGCAATCGAATAAATATATATTATTATTAGTGATATAATTTTTATATTAATAACTTATATATACTTCATTATTTAATTAAATGTATTCATTTTGTATATAAAAATATTAATATAGTTATATTAATATATATTTGGTTAATATTGTATTAAAATACTTAATTTGTTATATATGAATATCTATATAAAAATGTTAATAATAAAAATTTATATTAGGATTTATATATGATGACAACATATATTTATTTATTAATTGTTACATTTTATATATAGCTTAGTTACTATTATCTTAACAAAAAATATAGTGATATGTATTATTAATATTATTCTAATGTATTTTTATGTAAAAATATCTATTTGTCATAATACTAATAATGATATTTATGATGATAATATTGATGGTGATAAATAGTAGTAGTAATAATAGTAAATATGTTTAAGTTAGTATAAATGATAGTTTTAGTATAAAAAAAATAATTTACTTTAATAATATAAACATAATAATAAAAGTGTAAATAATAATAATTAGATTTATTATAAGATTCGTGTTTAATTTTTAAAATTATGACTACAGTTTCTATAACTTAATTTCGTAATCATATTCACAACTGCACCTGTATTCCTTTAATTATAACTATTTCCATGATTTTTATCATATCACTTTTATTATTAATTTCGTATCATGAATGTTGTTAACAGGTTCATAATTATATTAATGCTATTAATCACAATAATAATACAATAAATATAGTACTATCAATAATAATAATAATGATACTAATACTAGGAATAATAATAATAATAACTATAATAATAATAATAATAATAATAATAATAATAATAATAATAATAATAATAATAATAATAATAATAATACTTAATGATAATATTATTACCTAGATAAATGAAAATGATAAAAATATTTTTTTTTTATTTCTAATTCTCATGAAATAATAACAATTATTATCATAATAATAACAAAAATCAATAATAATAATAATAATAATAATAATAATAATAATAATAATAATAATAATAATAATAATAATAATAATAATAATAATAATAATAATAATAATAAATATGTTAGAAAACTACCTCAATGTAATGAGCCTTTAAAAAAAATATTAGATGCCCACGCCCTGGCTCGAACCCCAGACCTCTCAATCACCCGTCAAACACCCAACCAACACACCATGACTGCTTTTCTGATTAATGTTCAAATGAAATTTTTATAACCCGTTTGTCTTCTGTTTATATCTATTCTTCCTCAACCCTCGATTGAACATATATACCAGAAATCATAATACGAATTTAGAGTTTGAAATGGGTCTCGTAATTGAAACAGAGGCAACCGGTTTTATAATTATGACCGTAAGAAAGAAGATAATTAAATAAATTGTAACAGTTTCTTCACAATGACATGAAGAACCCGAAATTTGATTTTAGAATTTGGATGTTTTTGACTTCAATTGCTTCATAAAACATATCTCAAATCATTCACTAAACGTCCGAAAATCATCTACATATCTTAAAACAAAATAGACATCACGAATTTGATAAATTTTCATTCGTTTGACTTTTTACTCCATTTGTTTTGACTCAAAAATTCGAATTAAATACAGAGATTTGAGATATGAAATTTGTTTGTATAGATTCACGACATGATTGTGAATACTTCTGCATTTCAAGATTTTTAAAATCGACTTAGAATCAAGCCATTGATTTCTCAATTCGTAAACAGAGGAAAACAGCTTCAGCTCTTTTTTTTTCTTTTTTTTTTTTTAATAACAAAGATTGAAATTGTGTGAATGGCTGTGTTGTTGACTTGAACGATTGTAGTAGGAATCCAGAAGTGATCGACTGTTTTGTAGCAAAGGATGAGTTAGCAAAATAATTCAAGGCAGACAAAAATATAAAAAAATAAAGAAAAAGACAATGTCCTCCAGCTGGGTGTACGATCCTTGATTTTAATTTGTAACAAATTGAAGGTAGAAACAAAATATATACAGGTTGATGATAGGTAAGTTCAACTGATTCAGCTTCCGTTTATATAAAATTCTATATAAATAATATCATTAATTAATACTATGAATAATAATCAAAATTAATAATAATAATAATAATAATAATAATAATAATAATAATAATAAGAATAATAATAATAATAATAATAATAATAATAATAATAATAATAATAATAATAATAATAACTAATAATAATTTGAAATAGAGATAATAATAATAATACAAATAATACTAAGATTGATGATAAAAGTATTAATGATAATAATTTTAAATGAAAATGGTTATTATAATATATTGATTTAATTGTATCAATTTTTATGTATACATATATATATATAATGATATTCATAATACTGGTATTAATATAAATATTTGTTTAAATTATTCTAATATAGTAATTATATTTTATTATTATAATTATATACATATTGATAATACAACTTGTGATTACATTTACTAATAATTATATCCTATATTATATGAATACATCTATTGAATATTTAATAGTTATATATTTTATAAATGTTATAATATCATATATTTTATAAATGGTATACAGATTCATACTAATATCATATATCTAATTATATATACTCGTTCAAATGGTAACCTATGTAGCTTGTTATTTTATATTTTTAATTCTAATTGGTTAAAGTATACTTTATTAATATTATATATATACACTTATATTTATATTTATATCTATATGTTTACATATGTATTCATACACAATTATTCGTGAATCGTCGAGCACAGTCAAAGGTAATTGATTACATGAATATAATTCTAAAACTTTCAAGATTCAATATTGCAGACTTTGCTTATCGTGTCGAAACATATAAAGATTAAGTTTAAATTTGGTCGAAAATTCCCGGGTCGTCACACAATTGTCATTCGATAGATAGTAAATGATTTAAAAAGAGAACTTATGCGATTTTAAAATAAATGGTGATCCGAAAATGGGTTTTATAAATTATAGACTTAGTAAAAATGTATTTATGAGCTATTTATTAAATTTTAAAACTTTTTATATTTTACATGGGGTTGAGAGTGAATAATTAATGTAATTTTTATTTAATAGTTAATGAACGAATTTTATACCATAATGACCAAAATAAATAAATATAGTTAATCTAAAAATTTGGGATTTTTCCGAAGACCTTTATCCGCCACTGATTAACAACGGACCACGATATAATATTCCGTGAAAACTGTCGGTACTAACTAACAAATATCAGGCGGCTATCCTATTGCATTCTTTTTGTTTCACTGTGCCAAATGCATGATTCTACTTTGTTTCATTACTTTATCATTCCACTTGCACATTTAAAATTAATATACATATAGATAGTTAGAGAACATATATACATTTACACTTGACTGATTTACATTTTCATCATACGAACCATCTTACCACTATCTCCCTTTTCTCTTCTTGTTTCTTGTTGAACCCAAGCTCCACAACCACTTCACCACTAATTGAGCAGATCACCTATTCCACCTTATCGCCACCCTTGTTGCAACATCCTTTCGCTGATGATTACTGTTGCATATTCTTGTTTTTCTTGACTGTTATTCGAAAACCATTAACCAAACCCTTATTTTGTCGCTACAACTCTTCGTGACATAGTATCACTTTTGCTCGCTGGTACTATTCAAACTAGACCCAAGAACCCGTTTAGATTACCACCACCAACGACCACTTTGCATCACCAACATATACCTTATACTACCATCAAATCATCATCACTTTTGATATTAAACCGATCACTATGTGCTTGCCTCTTTTATGTTTCTAATTCGGGTAGTACTAAACCAACCCATCTTCTCTATAATTATATATATATATATATATATACATACATATGATTATCTACAACCCTTATCACCACCCAACACAACCAAGAACCACCCTCTTTTTCTCTCTTGAACCCGTCACCAACTTCTATCACTAAACCCACCTTGCAAATCACTTCAACAGCAAACCCCACAAAAACACGATTATGGAACCTATTTCTATTACTTCGATCATCATGACCACCAACTTACTTCCACAATTGCTCGCTACTGCTGCTTAGAGTGTTTCTATTTTCTTTCACTACAAAACCACTCAAAAACAACCCTCATCCCCTTTCACCACCAAAACCACCGCAACACCACCATAAATCCATCACCCAAACCGCCACCTTCATCAAACCAAAACTGTTTTATTTAGCTGCTACAAATACCAACTTTCTAAATTTCCTTTTTCTACTGTAAACCCCGACAACAACCACCATTATATTTGTTACAGCTACTGCCTTTCCCTTCACTGTTTTGGCTGCCATTGCTGTGATGCTACTTCATTCAATAAACCAAGCGAACCCACTTGTAAGCCTACAACCTCTGTTAGTTTATTTTAATAAACAAAAACCTATTTAATAAATATTAAAGATAATGAATGGAACTACTATCAAGTGTTCTCTCTTTTTGGCCGACATCTACAAAACATATAACCCCACCTCACCCACTCAAATTTTTTTAAAGTTATGAGTAAATTACATGTCGGTTATGCATCTGTTATGATTAAAGATTATCAAAAATGACATGGTTAATAAAAGATGATAATGATTAATGATAGTGATAATAACGTGTTGGTGACTTTAGGATTAATTCCTCTTTCTTGAACCTAATCACAACTACTGCTGTAGCTCCTGTGTTGTTTAAGTAAACTTGGGCCAAATTAATGGAATTGGCTTAGGTTAAAAAGTTGGGCCGAGAGCATGTTCTCTGTTGGGCTGTGAACCAAGTATTATGATTGAGCTATGTAACTATATTTGTTATCCCTATTGGTCGAATGAATTGGTTGCTATGGTTGCAACAGTTATTGTTTCCAATATAATTAAATTCAAACTAATCTAATGACATAAAAATGATAAACGATGGGATGATAGTGTTAAGATGATGATGATTATGAAATGGGATGATATTAGATGTTAATAATGTATGATGATGATGATGATGATGATAATGATTCTTTATGATAATATCACGAAGAAGATGGAGTTTGATTATGATATAAGATGATGTTTTAAAAAGACGATGATGATTGATATTGTTAGACGATGATGACTGTGGAAAATGATTATGATGAAGAAGTAGAGATAGATAAGAGGGTTATAAGTTAAACGTCTCAAATAATACAAGAACAAACACGCAGCTCAGTTGGTTTGGTGTGGTGATGAGGTAGCGAGAGGTCTTAGGTTCGAAACCAGGCCACGCGATGTTTTTTTTTTTACAGTAGAAACTGTTGGGCCACTTAGGTTTAGATGGAATTGAAGCTTGGGCCTTTGGTTGTTGGACTTCACAAGGGTGATGTATTATGTGTTAAGAGTTAATCTAGAAAAGCAAGAGTGGAAGAGTTATTAAGGATGTTTTCGGGTTAGCGGGACGTCGCGGGTTCAAACCCGAACTTGGGCATTTTTTTAAGGGCTACTCCTTTGAGGTAGTTATTACTAATACTCTTATTATTATCATTTCATTATTATTTTTTTATTAATATTATAATTATTATTTATTATTGATTATTAATAAGTAATTATTATTATTACCAATATTAGAAATAATATTATTAGTATAATTAATATTATTATCATTATTATTATTATTAAAATATATAGTATCATTATTAATATGACTATTAAAATTTCTATTAGAATCATTATTTTTATTAAAAGTGCCATTATTATTTAAAATATTATTTTTATGAAAACTAATATTTTTATCTTATCATTATTAGCTTTTCATTAAAATTATTATTATTACTAACATTATTTTTATTATTAGTATTATTATCAAAACTATTAATAGCATAATCAATACTAAATCTAATTACTTTTAGTATTATTATTATTATCATAAAAAGATACAAATTTTTATTTATTATTATTATTAATATTATTTTACCAAATAAATAGCTATATAAGAATAAATTTAAAACATATCGCATAACAACCTTAATATTTTCATAATAAATACTAATTATTTATCTAAAGTATATAAAATAAATATAGTTAACATAGTTACCAATGAAACATACAAGTTACTGAAATAACATTTCATAATAATATCTAAACTTGTTCGATTACAAGTATATGCTTTAATAAATATATGAAAAATATAGGTTCGTGAATTCGAGACCAACCCTACACTTGTTCAATGACGTCATATGTATTTTTACTACAAAATACAGTATGGTGAGTTTCATTTGCTCCCTTTTTAAATGCTTTTGGTGTATATATATATTTTAGGACTGAGTATACATGAACTTTTATAAATGTTTGACGAAATAGACACAAGTAATTGAAACTACATTCTGTGGTTGAATGATCGAAGCTGAATATGCCCTTTTTTTGGTAGCCTGAGAATTAGTAAACCGATCTACTAATTGACGCGAATCCTAAAGATAGATCTATTGGGCCTAACAAACCCCATCCAAAGTATCGGATGCTTTAGTACTTCGATGTTGTTTTATCATGTCCGATGGATGTCCCGGAATGATAGGGGATATTCTTATATGCATCTTGTTAATGTCGGTTACTAGGTGTTCAATCCATATGAATGATTATTTTTGTCTCTATGCATGGGACGTATTTTTATGAGAAATGGAAATGAAAATCTTGTGGTCTATTAAAATGATGAAAATGAATGATTATGATAAACTAATGAACTCACTAACCTTTGGTTCACACTTGAAAGCATGTTTATTCTCAGGTATGAAAGAAATCTTCCGCTGTGCATTTGCTCATATTAGAGATATTACTTGGAGTCATTCATGACATATTTCAAAAGACGTTGCATTCGAGTCTTTGAGTTCATCAAGATTATTATTAAGTTATTCATAGTTTGGATATATTATGAAATGGTATACATGCCGTCAACTTTCAATATAATAAAAGTTTGTCTTTTAAAAACGAATGCAATGTTTGTAAAACGTATCATATAGAGGTCAAGTACCTCGCGATGTAACTAAATGTAATGTAATCGTCAAGATGAATTAGGACGGATCACTACAGGTGGTATCAGAGCGATGGTCTTAGTGAACCAGGTCTTGCATTAGTGTGTCTAACTAGTAGTTGTTAGGATACATTAATGAGTCTGGACTTCGACCGTGTCGGCATGTCAAAAGTTTTGTTTATCATTTCTAGTCGGAAATCATCTGCTTATCATCCTTAGGAAATTACATGCTTATCATTCTTAGTCTAGACACATCTTACTGCATTGATTGCATGAATAGTGTATAGACAAATTCATATCTTAGCATATCTGCTAATCCATATCTTAGCGTATCTGTTACTGTAGACTTTATCTGACACGTTCCCGTAATTCCCTCCGTAATCTACGGGATCTTTTGTACTATGTATAGGTATTCTATGTAATTAGAATATCATATGATATTCGAAAATCATTTTATATTGAAAAACTCTTTACTCAATCGTACGAAATGGAACTCGCCACTAGTTCAAGTCCCTCGAATTTCGACAGCTATTCAGACGTGGATGTTCACCTAAACTCCGAAAGCAGCGACACCAGAATGAATCAACCAATCAGCCATCCCCAATTCATCTGATGGGTTCGTAGTCGACTTATTCAATGGAGACAAGGAGAAAGTGATCCTTTCCATCAACCAAAATCACCTCTTGGCGAAGAACCTGAAGCACTTACCGGCGAACCTATTCGTAATACCATTTTCTCTCTCATTTCTAGAGTATCTCGCCACGACTATATCACAAGTCATATTCTAAACCTTATTCATTCGCTCGTTCCTACCGACAATCATCCCGGAGTAATAAGTCAATGAGCTTCGCACCTGAGTAATGATTTTTGGAGAATATGGTGCAAAATTTACCAGCTTCAACAACATCATCGGCACCAACAGTACCATCAGTAACAGCATCAGTACCATCAACAATCCATGCCTCAACATCTCATTCTGTACCTCGAGTATAATCATCGTTCTACGTATCATTCTACATCATTTATCTTCGTTCGACATGGCGAATATTTAATATCTAATGTTTTAGAGATTAAATATTTTTTTAACGGTAAATCAGATGAGTTAATATCATATTAACTCATTAAATCCATGATTACATCTGAGGAAAATATATATGTAAGTATATTTTCATAAAGATTGTAATTAAAAAATTCTTTTGTATAAACTTTTAATGGTGAAAATATTTTAACGGGTAGGTAATATCCTAGAAATATTTAGATTCCACATTAATAAGTTACACTGTACATTCTTCGAATCTGCTTCAATAGTCATTTACTATCCAACTTACAACCACAGAAGTACGAATCCTTTCATCACAGAATAACCATTTTCATTCAATTTCATATTTGGATTTTGACCTATCAGAATCCAACAAGTGGCATAATGAAGAAAATATTTGACAAAATAAAATTTGTTAGAAACAAACAAATTAACTATGAGAAAAATTTTGTTAAGAATCCACGCTAACTGTTCCTAGCTAACTATTCCTAACTAACTGATTATATTTTATTTATCGCAATTTATATTATCGCAATTTTATTTATCGTCATTTAATTTCTGTTATTTATTTTACGCACTTTAAATATCGGGACATGTATACAAGGTTTTGACATGTCATATCGACGCATCTATATATATTATTTGGAATAACCGTAGACACTCTATATGCAGTAATGCTGGAGTTAGCTATACACGGTTGAGGTTGATTCTACAATAATATATATACTTTGAGTTGTGATCGAGTCTGAGACATGTATACAATGGGTCACGATACGTATTAATTAATTCGAATATTATATATTAAACTATATATGAATTACTGAATTGCTAACTGTGGACTACCAACATTGGATAATTAAAATGAATTAAAATATTGATTATACCATATGAAACTAAACAATTCTTCAAGTTTGCCACTTGATTTCATCCTAAACCTCATTTGTATCTTAACGATTCCAAACTGCTTTCAAACCTTTCATGATTCTTGAAAACACCTCAATCAAAAGGATGAACCAACCACACTTCATCTACAGAAGGAAAGATTTATACATATAGTTATGCACCTGAAAAACTCTCAGAAACTGAGTAAACATTTAACACGTATCTGTGCTAGCTACTTTGGCATTGTTATTACCGAAAATAACATTGCAATTCCCTTTCAAATTAGCCAATTTTGTCACAGCTCCAGCAAATCAACTTCAATTTTCATTTGGATTAACCTTATTGTAACTTTGATATAAGTTGCATTTCATCATCGTTACCGGAGAATCGTTTATAATCCGTCACATTAGCAGTAAACTTACCAACAACTTCACTGATATTTGACTTTTCGAAAAATATTTATGTTCATTGAAACCTATCATGTACTCATCGACATCTTGTAACGATAGTTGCCATACCAAATACCGGGAAGCATTAATCATTTATTTCTCAAATTTCGCAGCATTCCTACGTCAACAGTTATATATCTATATATAACGTATATCTTCTGGACTGATGAATTTTAATTCAGAATCTCTGAATTCCTGAAAAGCACTATAGCTTACAAATCAGATCTCCGAGTTCTGAAAAAGCTAATGAAGCAACAAAAACTGAAGACTGGTTAAACAGTCAAAAGTTTGATAATACAGAGCGACATACTGAAAAAGCTCAAAAGTTTTGATACTGAAAAACGGATTGAGTAAACCATGAAGGAGACCAAGGACAAATACAATATTTAAAGAATCCTGATGATTCTATTTCTGATGAAATCTCTAGCGAATACCTTACTCTTAAATTGCTCTAAATCATTGTGAATGAATTTCTTCATCACACTATGATTCTAAAATTCTAAGATATTATCATATCTTTCATTATAAATATCCTCGATATTTATGAAGATATTTTCATAACTATTCTTATCTGAAATCAGTTATCTCTTCGCGATATCAGTGTTACCTCAGAAAGGAAACTGTTTTAGTTTCTAAATTCTGAGAAATTCAAACTTAAATTAAGAATGTTTTTGAAGTAATGTTGGGAATTGAAGCATGAGTTAGTATAATATAATGAAATTTGATCAACGTGATTATATTACAGTAAGTCATGCTAAGTTTCTAATAGAACGTGATGATTCACAGACCATAACGTCATCATGTGCCATGTTACACGACTCTTACATTCTAGCTAATCTCCAAACATATCGAGAACATATTTTCCTGATACTTCTACCTTTTCTCTTAAATTTTGGTAAATTCAACCAAACAAGATCGTGCAATTACAATTTCACTCTTAGAACATTAGCCATGTTCATTCGAAACTTCATACCTATGAATTCTGGACCATTATTCGTCTGACTTAAAGTCGAAAAGAGAAAACAAAAGGATGGAACTCCATAATATAAAAGAAATGAAGAGGGTGGATTTATAGTGAAGTATCCGACAGAACAATCAAAACAGATTATCGCATTTAACCAAAGATGATCCTAATTTCCTCAATTAACGAAGAACCAAATCTTATTACGAAGATTTCCTCAAAATTCCTTGATTTTCGGAAATCAACCGTGACTACGTCACCAGACAAGACGAATCTACATTATTCATTTCACTCTTTTGTGATAGCTTCATTCGTACTCTTTGAATAATCGAATTGTTTTATCCATATTACTCAACAATGATAAAACTCTATTTATCAACTCATATTCGTCAAAAAAACATTCTTATTGTTAGCCATGATGGTCCCACTCAAATTACGAGACAAAATTTCTTTAACGGGTAGGTACTGTGACGACCCGGAAATTTCTGACCAAATTTAAACTTAATCTTTATATTATTTAGATACGATAAGCAAAGTATGTAATGTTGAGTCTAGAAAATTTTGAAACGATGTTCATATATTCAATTGACCTTCGACTGCTCTCGACGATTCACGAACAATTAATTTGTAAATAGATATATATAATTTTATTTGAAATATTATTTGAAATAATATATGATTTAATTGTTGGAAATAAATATATAAAATAATATCAGTACATTTAATATTATTAATTTAATATATAATATATAGATATGCATATAATTAAATATATATATATATATATATAAATATATATGTATATTATAAAAAGAAATATTATATATTGTAATTGTTATAATCAATGTGGAAAAATAATAATAATTATAATAATTATTATTTAAAGAGTATATATATATATATATATATATATATATATATATATATATATATATATATATATATATATATATATATATAAATTATATAGGATGTATATTTTGTGATTTTGAAGTTATTTAATAAACGACAGTGACGCTCAATTGTCATTCGATAGATAGTAAACGAGTTAAAAAGAGAACTTATGTGATTTTAAAATAAATGGTGATCCGAAAATGGGTTTTATAAATTATAGACTTAGTAAAAATGTATTTAGGAGCTATTTATTAAATTTTAAAACTTTTTATATTTTTCATGGGGTTGGGAGTGAATAATTAATGTAATTTTTATTTAATAGTTAATGACCGAATTTTATACCATAATGACCAAAATAAATAAATATAGTTAATCTAAAAATTTGGGATTTTTCCGAAGACTTTTATCCGCCACTGATTAACAACGGACCACGATATAATATTCCGTGAAAACTGTCGGTACTAACTAACAAATATCAGGCGGCTATCCTATTGCATTCTTTTTGTTTCACTGTGCCAAATGCATGATTCTACTTTGTTTCATTACTTTATCATTCCACTTGCACATTTAAAATAAATATACATATAGATAGTTAGAGAACATATATACATTTACACTTGACTGATTTACATTTTCATCATACGAACCATCTTAACACTATCTCCCTTTTCTCTTCTTGTTTCTTGTTGAACCTAAGCTCCACAACCACTTCCACACTAATTGAGCAAATTACCTATTCCACCTTATCGCCACCCTTGTTGCAACATCCTTTCGCTGATGATTACTGCTGCATATTCTTGTTTTTCTTGACTGTTATTCGAAAACCATTAACCAAACCCTTGTTTTATTGCTACAACTCTTCGTGACATAGTATCACTTTTGCTCGCTGGTACTATTCAAACTAGACCCAAGAACCCATTTAGATTACCACCACCAACGACCACTTTGCATCACCAACATACACCTTATACTACCATCAAATCATCATCACTTTTGATATTAAACAGATTACTATGTGCCTGCCTCTTTTATGTTTCTAATTTGGGTAGTACTAAACCAACCCATCTTCTCTATAATTATATATATACATACATACATATGATCATCTACAACCCTTATCACCACCCAACACAACCAAAAACCACCCTCTTTTTCTCTCTTGAACCCGTCACCAACTTCTATCACTAAACCCACCTTGCAAATCACTTCAACAGCAAACCCCACAAAAACACGATTATGGAACCTATTTCTATTACTTCGATCATCATGACCACCAACTTACTTCCATAATTGCTCGCTACTGCTGCTTAGAGTGTTTCTATTTTCTTTCACTGCAAAACCACTCAAACACAACCCTCATCCCCTTTCACCACCAAAACCACCGCAACACCATCATAAATCCATCACCCAAACCGCCATCTTCTTCAAACCAAAACTGTTTTATTTAGCTGCTACAAATACCACCTTTCTATTTTTCCTTTTTCTACTGTAAACAACGACACCAACCACCATTATATTCGTTACAGCTACTGCCTTTCCCTTCACTGTTTTGGCTGCCGTTGCTGTGATGCTACTTCATTCAATAAACCAAGCGAACCCACTTGTAACCCTACAACCTTTGTTAGTTTATTTTAATAAACAAAAACCCATTTAATAAATATTAAAGATAATGAATGGAACTACTATCAAGTGTTCTCACTTTTTGGCTGACATCTACAAAATATATAACCCCACCTCACCCACTCAAATTTTTTTAAAGTTATGAGTATATTACATGTTGGTTATGCATCTGTTATGATTAAAGATTATCGAAAATGACATGGTTAATAAAAGATGATAATGATTAATGATAGTGATAATAACGTGTTGGTGACTTTAGGATTAATTTGAAATGTCTCGTTCATATTGATTATAAACGTTCCATATTAGTTGATTTCTTCGCGAGGTTTTGACCTCTATATGAGACGTTTTTCAAAGACTGCATTCATTTTTAAAACAACCATAACCTTTATTTTATCTATAAAGGTTTAAAAAGCATTACGTAGATTATCAAATAATGATAATCTAAAATATACCGTTTACACATGACCATTACATAATGGTTTACAATAAGAATATATTACATCAAAAATAAGTTTCTTGAATGCAGGTTTTACATAATATCATACAAGCATGGACTCCAAATCTTGTCCTTATTTTAGTATGCAACAGCGGAAGCTCTTAATAACCACCTAAGAACAAACATGCTTAAAACATCAACAAAAAAATGTTGGTGAGTTATAGGTTTAACCTATATATTATCAAATCATAATAATAGACCACAAGATTTCATATTTCAATATACATCCCATACATAGAGATAAAATTCATTCATATGGTGAACACCTGGTAACCGACATTAACAAGATACATATAAGAATATCCCCTATCATTTCGGGAAATCCTTCGGACATGATAAAAACGAATTCGATGTACTAAAGCATCCGGTACTTTGCATGGGGTTCGTTAGGTCCAATAGATCTATCTTTAGGATTCGCGTCAATTAGTAGATCAGTTTACTAATTCTTAGGTTACCAAGCAAAAGGAGCATATTCGGCTTCGATCATTCACCCATATAATGTAGTTTCAATTACTTGTGTCTATTTCGTAAAACATTTATAAAACTGCATGTATTCTCATCCCAAAATATTAGATTTTAAAAGTGGGACTATAACTCACTTTCACAGATTTTTACTTTGTCGAGAAGTAAGACTTGGCCACTGGTCAATTCACGAACCTATAATAAATATGTACATATATATCAAAGTATGTTCAAAATATATTTACAATATTTTAATACGTTTTAATGTTTTAAGTTTATTAAGTCAGCTGTCCTCGTTAGTAACCTACAACTAGTTGTCCACAATTAGATGTACAGAAATAAATTGATATATATTATCTTGAATCAATCCACGACCCAGTGTATACATGTCTCAGGCTAGATCACAACTAAAAGTATATATATTTTTGGAATCAACCTCAACCCTGTATAGCTAACTCCAACATTACTGTATAGAGTGTCTATGGTTGTTCCAAATAATATGTATACATGGGTCGATATGATATGTCAAAACATTTACATACGTATCTATGGTATCCTAAGATTACATAATATATTATAATACATGTATAATACAATATAAGTTAGCTAGGATATGATTAATATAGATTTGTTACCAATTTTTACGTAGCTACAACAAATAAAAATATCCAATCTTGTTTTATCCATAACTTCTTCGTTTTGAATCCGTTTTGAGTGAATCCAATTGCTATGGTTTCATATTAAACTTAAGTTTATGAATCTGTACAGAAAAATTATAAGTTTATAGTCAAAAATACAGGTTACAAGTCGTTTTTATAAAGGTAGTCATTTCAGTCGAAAGAACGACGTCTAGATGACCATTTTAGAAAACATACTTCCACTTTGGGTTTAACCATGATTTTTGGATATAGTTTCATGTTCATAAGAAAAATCATTTTCCCAGAATAACAACTTTTAAATCAAAGTTTATCATAGTTTTTAATTAACTAATCCAAAACAGCCTGCGGTGTTACTACGACGGCGTATATCCGGTTTTACGGTGTTTTTCATGTTTTCCGGTTTTAAATCATTAAGTTAGCATATCATATAGATATAGAACATGTGTTTAGTTGATTTTAAAAGTCAAGTTAGAAGGATTAATTTTTATTTGCGAACAAGTTTAGAATTAACTAAACTATGTTCTAGTGATTACATGTTCAAATCTTCGAATAAGATAGTTTTATATGTATGAATCGAATGATGTTATGAACATCATTACTACCTCAAGTTTAGTTGGTGTCCCTACTGGAAAAGAGACAAATGGATCTAGCTTCAAAGGATCCTTGGATGGCTTGAAAGTTCTTGAAGCAGAATCATGACACGAAAACAAGTTCAAGTAAGATTTACACTCGAAATAAGATTGTTATAGTTATAGAAATTGAACCAAAGTTTGAATATGAGTATTACCTTGAATTAGAAAGATAAACTACTATAAATAACAAAGATTTATTGAGGATGGATGATCACTTTACAAGATTGGAAGTAAGCTAGCAAACTTGGAAGTATTCTTGATTTTATGAAACTAGAACTTATAGAATTTATGAAGAACACTTAGAACTTGAAGATAGAACTTGAGAGAGATCAATTAGATGAAAAAAATTTAAGAATGAAAGTGTTTGTAGGTGTTTTTGGTTGTTGGTATATGGATTAGATATAAAGGATGTGTAATTTTGTTTACATGTAAATAAGTCATGAATGATTACTAATATTTTTGTAATTTTATGAGATATTTCATGCTAATTGCCAAATGATGGTTCCCACATGTATTAGGTGACTCACATGAGCTGGTAAGATTTGATCATTGGAGTGTATATACCAATAGTACATACATCTAAAAGCTGTGTATTGTACGAGTACGAATACCGGTGCATACGAGTAGAATTGTTGATGAAACTGAACGAGGATGTAATTGTAAGAATTTTTATTAAGTAAAAGTATTTTGATAAGTGTATTGAAGTCTTTGAAAAGTGTATGAATACATATTAAAACACTACATGTATATACATTTTAACTGAGTCGTTAAGTCATCGTTAGTCGTTACATGTAAATGTTGATTTGAAACCTTTAAGTTAACGATCATGTTAAATGTTGTTAACCTAATGTTTATTATATCTAATGAGATTTTGAATTATTACATTATCATGATATTATGATATATTAATATATCTTAGTATGATATATATACAGTTAAATGTTGTTACAATGACAATCGTTACATATATGCCTCGTTTCGAAATCATTAAGTTAGTAGTCTTGTTTTTACATATATAGTTCATTGTTAATACACTTCATGACATGTTTACTTATCATTTATCATGATTAAACATAGTGTATCAATATCTTAATATGATTCATATGTATTTAGTAAGACGTTGTTATAACGATAATCGTTATATATACCGTTTCGAGTTTCTTAATTCAATAAACTCAATTTTATGTATATAACTCATTGTTAAAATACCTAATGAGATACTTACTTATCATAATATCATGTTAACTATATATATAATCATATATATGTCATCATATAGTTTTTACAAGTTTTAACGTTCGTGAATCACCGGTCAACTCGGGTGGTCAATTGTCTATATGAAACCTATTTCAATTAATCAAGTCTTAACAAGTTTGATTGCTTAACATGTTGGAGACACTTAATCATGTAAATATCAATTTCATTTAATATATATAAACATGGAAAATTTCGGGTCACTACAGTACCTACCAGTTAAATAAATTTCGTCCCGAAATTTTAAGCAGTTGGAGGTGTTGACGTATCTTCTGGAAATAAGTGCGGGTATTTCTTCTTCATCTGATCTTCTCGTTCCCAGGTGAACTCAGGTCCTCTACGAGCATTCCATTATTTTGACGGGTTCTTCGATGAATTGAAGTTTTTCGTTGATTTGGATTTCGTCTAACGGAATAGTGAGATCTTCTTTAGCAAAACATTTCTTCAAATTCGAGATGTGGAAAATGTTATGTACAGCCACGAGTTGTTGAGGTAACTCAAGTCGGTAAGCTACTGGTCCAGCACGATCAATAATCTTGAATGGTCCAATATACCTTGGATTTAATTTCCCTCATTTACCAAATCGAACAACGCCTTTCCAAGGTGCAACCTTAAGCATGACCAACTCTCCAATTTCAAATTCTATATCTTTTCTTTTAATGTCGGCGTAGCTCTTTTTTCGACTTTGGGCGGTTTTCAACCGTTGTTGAATTTGGATGATCTTCTCGATAGTTTCTTGTATTATCTCCGGACCCGTAATCTGTATATCCCCTACTTCACTCCAACAAATCGGAGACCTGCACTTTCTACCATAAAGTGCTTCAAACGGCGCCATCTCAATGCTTGAATGGTAGCTGTTGTTGTAGGAAAATTCTGCTAATGGTAGATGTCGATCCCAACTGTTTCCGAAATCAATAACACATGCTCATAGCATGTCTTCAAGCGTTTGTATCATTCTTTCGCTCTGCCCATCAGTTTGTGGATGATAGGCAGTACTCATGTCTAGACGAGTTCCTAATGCTTGCTGTAATGTCTGCCAGAATCTTGAAATAAATCTGCCATCCCTATCAGAGATAATAGAGATTGGTATTTCATGTCTGGAGACGACTTCCTTCAAATACAGTCGTGCTAACTTCTCCATCTTGTCATCTTCTCTTGTTGGCAGGAAGTGTGCTGATTTGGTGAGACGATCAACTATTACCCAAATAGTATCAAAACCACTTGCAGTCCTTGGCAATTTAGTGATGAAATCCATGGTAATGTTTTCCCATTTCCATTCCAAGATTTCGGGTTGTTGAAGTAGACCTGATGGTTTTTGATGCTCCACTTTGACCTTAGAACACGTCAAACATTCCCCTACGTATTTAGCAACATCGGCTTTCATACCTGGCCACCAAAAATGTTTCTTAAGATCCTTGTACATCTTCCCCGTTCCAGGATGTATTGAGTATCTGGTTTTATGAGCTTCTCTAAGTACCATATCTCTCAAATCTCCAAATTTTGGTACCCAAATTCTTTCAGCCCTATACCGGGTTTCGTCTTCCCGAATATTAAGATGCTTCTCCGATCCTTTGGGTATTTCATCCTTTAAATTTCCCTCTTTTAAAACTCCTTGTTGCGCCTCCTTTATTTGATTAGTAAGGTTAGTGTGAATCATTATATTCATAGCTTTTACTCGAAAGAGTTCTCTGTCCTTTCTGCTCAAGGCGTCGGCTACCACATTTGCCTTCCCCGGGTGGTAACGAATCTCAAAGTCGTAATC
Source organism: Rutidosis leptorrhynchoides (assembly GCF_046630445.1). NCBI lineage: Eukaryota > Viridiplantae > Streptophyta > Magnoliopsida > Asterales > Asteraceae > Rutidosis > Rutidosis leptorrhynchoides. The sequence continues at coordinate 231,765,038 of NC_092334.1, read as the reverse complement.
ATTCAACAATTCAATCCACCTGCGCTGCCTCATGTTCAGTTGTTTCTGATTAAATATATGTTGAAGACTTTTGTGGTCGGTATATATAATACTTTTGACCCCATATAAGCAGTGCCTCCAAGTCTTTAATGCAAAAACAACCGCGCCTAATTCCAAATCATGCGTCGTATAATTCTGCTCGTGAATCTTCAATTGTCTAGACGCATAAGCAATTACCTCCGTTCGTTGCATTAATACACAACCGAGACCTTGCTTTGAAGCGTCACAATATATCACAAAATCATCATTCCCTTCAGGTAATGACAATATAGGTGCCGTAGTTAACTTTTTCTTTAACAATTGAAACGCTTTCTCTTGTTCATCTTTCCATTCAAATTTCCTCCCTTTATGCGTTAATGCAGTTAAGGGTTTTGCTATTTTAGAAAAATCTTGGATGAATCTCCTGTAATAACCAGCTAGTCCTTAAAATTGGCGTATGTGTTTCGGAGTTTTCGGGGTTTCCCACTTTTCAACGGTTTCAATCTTTGCTGGATCCATCTGAATACCTTCTTTGTTCACTATGTGACCTAGGAATTGAACTTCTTCCAACCAAAATGCACACTTTGAAAACTTAGCGTACAGTTTTTCTTTTCTCAGTAACTCTAGCACTTTTCTCAAATATTCTTCGTGCTCTTGATCATTCTTTGAGTAAATAAGTATGTCATCGATGAAAACAATGACAAACTTGTCAAGATATGGCCCACACACTCAGTTCATGAGGTCCATGAACACAGCTGGTGCGTTAGTCAATCCAAACGGCATAACCATAAACTCGTAATGACCGTAACGCATCCTAAAAGCAGTCTTTGGAATATCATCCTCCTTCACCCGCATTTGATGATACCCAGAACGTAAAGCGATCTTCGAATAAACAGACGAGCCTTGTAGTTGATCAAATAAGTCGTCGATTCTCGGTAATGGGTAACGGTTCTTGATGGTAAGTTTGTTCAACTCTTGGTAGCCGATACACAACCTGAATGTACCATCTTTCTTCTTGACAAACAGAATAGGAGCTCCCCATGGTGATGTACTTGGTCGAATGAAACCACGCTCTAAAAGTTCCTGTAACTGACTTTGTAATTCTTTCATTTCGCTGGGTGCGAGTCTGTATGGAGCACGAGCTATTGGTGCAGCTCCTGGTACTAGGTCTATTTGAAATTCAACGGATCGATGTGGGGGTAATCCCGGTAATTCTTTCGAAAATACATCGTGAAATTCTTTTGCGACGGGAACATCACTGATGTTCTTTTCTTCAGGTTTAACTTCCTTGATGTGTGCTAGAATAACGTAACAACCTTTTCTTATTAGTTTTTGCACCTTCAAACTACTAATAAGATTTAATTTCGCGTTGTTCTTTTCTCCGTACACCATTAAAGGTTTTCCTTTTTCACGCATAATGCGAATCGCATTTTTGTAATAAACGACCTCTGCTCTTACCTTCTTTAACCAGTCCATGCCAATTATTACATCAAAACTCCCTAACTCGACTGGTATTAAATCAATCTTAAACGTTTCATCACCTAGTATAATTTCTTTATCCCGACATATATTATCTGCTGAAATTAATTTACCGTTTGCTAATTCAAGTAAAAATTTACTATCCAAAGGCATCAATGGGCAACTTAATTTAGCACAAAATTCTATACTCATATAGCTTCTATCCGCATCCGAATCAAATAAAACATAAGCAGATTTATCGTCAATAATAAACGTACCCATAACAAGCTCCGGATCTTCCTGTGCTTCTGCCGCATTAATATTGAAAACTCTTCCACGGCCCTTCCCATTAGTATTCCCCTGATTCGGGTAATTTCTAATAATGTGGCCCAGTTTTCCACATTTATAACAAACAGCGTTGGTATTACTTGCTCCGACACTATTTATTTCAGCATTACTTGTTCTGACATTATTTGTTCCTTTACTTCTGTTAAACTTTGTTCCGTAGACCTCACACTTTGTTGCGCTATGACCATTTCTTTTACACCTGTTGCAAAATGTCGTGCAAAACCCCTGATGATTTTCTTCACACCTATGACATGGCTGTTTTTGTTTTTTGTTGCCGTTGTTGTTATTGAGGTTGTTGTTGGGATTGTTATTATTGTTGTACTGGTGACTCTTGTCACCATTTTCCTCCCACTTCCTCTTGAGTTGTTTCGTGTTGGCTTCTTCGGCCACCTGCTCTTTAATTTTTCCCTCAATCTGATTTATGAGTTTATGAGCCATTCGACTTGCCTTCTTTATAGAAGCGGGCTCATGTGAACTCACATCTTCTTGAATCCTTACTGGTAACCCTTTTACAAACACGTTGATCTTCTCTTCTTCATCTTTGAATGCTCTCGGACAGAATAGGCACAACTCTGTGAATCGTCGTTCATATGTGGTAACGTCGAACCCTTGTGTTCGTAACTCTCTAAGTTCTGCCTTGAGTTTATTGACTTCGTTTCTAGGACGGTACTGCTTGTTCATCAATTGCTTGAATGCCGACCACGGTAGTGCGTAAGCAGCATTTTGTCCTACCTGTTCAAGATAGGTGTTCAACCACGTTAACGCAGTACCTATGAAGGTATGCGTAGCGTACTTAACTTTGTCTTCTTCAGTACACTTACTTATGGCAAACACCGATTCGACTTTCTCAGTCCACCGTTTCAATCCAATTGGTCCTTCGGTTCCATCAAATTCCAAAGGTTTGAAGGCAGTGAATTCTTTTAGGAGCATCCTACACGATTTCTTGCGCCGTTAGCTACATTGCTAGATTCAGAGTTATTGTTGGTATTTAGCGCAGCCTGTACAGCGGCTATGTTTATAGCAAGAAAGGTACGAAATTCCTCTTTGCTCATATTCATGGTGTGTCGAGTAGTCGGTGCCATTTCCTTCAAAATAGCCAACTGAATCGAGTTAATCATACAGAATATTAAGATTAGTCAATAGTATTTCGTAGCATAATATGAACTCATTTATAAAAGCTTTTTCTTCATATTAGCGTTTTATAAGTTTAAATTCGGGTACTACCTACCCGTTAAGTTCATACTTAGTAGCTAATATACAATTCAACTACTACAATTCCATATGAAAAACTTATTATAATAATATATCACATACAAATATTCTTCAAACTTACAACTTCACTATATTACATATAACATGAAATATAGTACACTTTGATACAGGACAGTTTTGAAGATAAACATAGTTAACACGCAAGTTGTTCAGCAAAGGAAATAAAGACATGTAATTCATAAGTCCAGAAACAAGTCATGCACTCTGTTTTTACTAAGACGACTTCCCATCCTTGGTCTTGTGAAAAATAACCGTTATGACCATTGGCTAGGCAGCATGTTGTAATGTCGTCAAAAGGACGAGGGTTTCGTAATGTCCAACAGCCCCGTAATAATCTAAAAACCTTGTTTCTCACCCCAATTACTGAATTCGTCACTTGTGGGAAGGTTTTATTTAAAAGTTACAATCCGATGTTATTTTTCTCACTTTGGTAAGAAGCGAACATCACTAACCCGTAAGCATAACATGCTTCTTTATGTTGCATGTTAGAAGCTCTTTCTAACTCACGAAATCCTATGTTGGGATATGTTGAGTTAAAATAGGTTCTTAACCCGTAGCGTAAAATTGCATTTGGGTTCCCCGCATTTAACGCTTTAAAGAAAACACGGCGTAACTTACGGTCTCCCCAATGTGATATACCCTACCTATCAAAGGAAAACCTTTTATAAACTAAGGCATTTCTGGAAAGTCTTTCAAATGTTTGACAAGTTAGTTTCGCCATAACTAAATGTGCTGATGAATTCTGACAGACTCTAGACAAGATTTCCTCAATCATATCCTCTGGTAGGTCTTCTAAAATATTCGGTTGTCTACCCTTAACGTCCATTTTGTTTTTATACTGTAAAATAGACAAGAATTAGATTCGTAAAATATAATTAACAAACAATACAAGCAATTTTCACATAGAACATAAAAGTACAAGCACACTACAATACATATAATACACAACATGATTACAATCCTCTAATCTGAATAACTGGTTTCTTCTTCTTCGGACTTGGTTCGTTTTCCTAATTTTCTAGAAATATATGGTGTTCCTCTAATACGAGCCGTCATTTTCCATAATGGTTTAGAAAAACCTGGTGGTTTAGAGGTTCCCGGGTCATTGTTACATTTTAGGAAATACGGATGTTGCCGATACATATAAAGTTCATCGGGGTTGGAATCGAGTTTCTCTATTTTTATACCTTTTCCCTTATTATTTTCTTTCACTTTATTAAATTGGGTCGAGGTAATTTCTATATCATCATCGGAATCCTCATCGGGATCCGATTCATCGAAAAATTGGTAAGCTTCCCAATATTTTGCTTCCTCGGCGGAAACACCATTGACCATTATTAACTTTGGTTTGTTGGTTGAGGATTTTCTTTTATTTAATTGATTTACTATAGGTATCAATATTTCTTCCTCCGGAACCTCTTCTTCTTCTGGTTCCTCCTCTTCCAATTCCTCCTCTTCCGGTTCCTCTTCTTCCGGTTCCTCCTCTTCCGGTTCCTCCTCTTCCGGTTCCTCTTCGGGAATTTGTGAATCTTCCCAAAATATATTCGACTCTTCATTATTATTAGGTGAATCAGTGGGATTTGTACTAAAGGTAGACATCTATCACACAATATCAAACACATTAAGAGGTTAATATATCACATAATATTTACATGTTAATAATATATAGTTTCCAACAAAAGTGTTAAGCAATCGTTTTTAAAGAAAACACGGTCGAAGTCCAGACTCACTAATGTATCCTAACAAACTCGATAAGACACACTAATGCAATTTTTTGGTTCTCTAAGACCAACACTCAGATACCAACTGAAATGTCCAGTTCATATTGATTATAAACGTTCCATATTAATTGATTTCGTCGCGAGGTTTTGACCTCTATATGAGACATTTTTCAAAGACTGCATTCATTTTTAAAACAACCATAACCTTTATTTTATCTATAAAGGTTTAAAAAGCATTACGTAGATTATCAAATAATGATAATCTAAAATATACCGTTTACACACGACCATTACATAATGGTCTACAATAAGAATATATTACATCAAAAATAAGTTTCTTGAATGCAGTTTTTACATAATATCATACAAGCATGGACTCCAAATCTTGTCCTTATTTTAGTCTGCAACAGCGGAAGCTCTTAATAATCACCTGAGAATAAACATGCTTAAAACATCAATAAAAAAATGTTGGCGAGTTATAAGTTTAACCTATATATTATCAAATCATAATAATAGACCACAAGATTTCATATTTCAATATACATCCCATACATAGAGATAAAATTCATTCATATGGTGAACACCTGGTAACCGACATTAACAAGATGCATATAAGAATATCCCCTATCATTCCGGGAAATCCTTCGGACATGATAAAAATGAATTTGAAGTACTAAAGCATCCGGTACTTTGGATAGGGTTCGTTAGGCCCAATAGATCTATCTTTAGGATTCGCATCAATTAGTAGATCGATTTACTAATTCTTAGGTTACCAAGCAAAAGGGGCATATTCGGCTTCGATCATTCACCCATATAATGTAGTTTCAATTACTTGTGTCTATTTCGTAAAACATTTATAAAACTGCATGTATTCTCATCCCAAAATATTAGATTTTAAAAGTGGGACTATAACTCACTTTCACAGATTTTTACTTCGTCGGGAAGTAAAACTTGGCCACTGGTCGATTCATGAACCTATAACAAATATGTACATATATATCAAAGTATGTTCAAAATATATTTACAACATTTTTAATACGTTTTAATATTTTAAGTTAATTAAGTCAGCTGTCCTCGTTAGTAACCTACAACTAGTTGTCCACAATTAGATGTACAGAAATAAATCGATATATATTATCTTGAATAAATCCACGACCCAGTGTATACACGTCTCAGGCTAGATCACAACTCAAAGTATATATTTTTGGAATCAACCTCAACCCTGTATAGCTAACTCCAACATTACTGCATATAGAGTGTCTATGGTTGTTCCAAATAATATGTATACATGGGTCGATATGATATGTCAAATGAAACAACCCAACCCGTACTAAAAACGGCCCATAAATTTTTTTTCCTTTTAATACGCTTTAAATAACACTTTAGGTCCCAATTGTGTTTCCATAAACATCTTTAATACGATAGAAGGTTTAATAAACCTTAAAACATTTAATACATTGATTAATTGTCCAAACGGACATACACGACCCGACTAGTTTAGTTTCCAACCAAAACCGAGCATGGTGATTTGGGACTACGCTACCCAAATCCTAATCGAATACAAAAGCAAGATCTTCTAAGCAACCTAGCCAAGATCTCTAATCCCCAAGCTTACCCGAGCCGCCAAGCATGCGAACCTATAAAAATATCAACAACGAGAGGGTAAGCTAACGCTTAGTGAATGATAATATACTACATACATATATTTGTATAAAATGGACACGCCACACAAATATCAAATACCGCATACCGAAGCATCCATGAATAAGGCAACTACACTAAGCATACCGTACGATCTCTAAGTAACAAGCTAAAGATATCAACCAAATATAAGTTCACCAACGACGATGTGAACAACGCCAAATAAGCTACACCCGGAGGGTTAGCTACATCACAACAATACAATATATATAAATGCCCAAGGTTAAACAATCGTAAAAAGGAATGGTACTCGAATTTCCCATCGGTGTTCATAACAACCGTTAGTGTACAACTCATATATCACTAACCCTTGGACAACACATATCCGTTTATAAAATTGTTAGTGTACAACACATATAACACTAAATTGGACAACACATATCCATTCATAAAACCGTTAGTGTACAACGCATATATCACTAACTTGGACAACACATATCCGTTCCTACAAATAAATACATTATATACATACATGTATACTTATTCCACTCCCAACCACGTGTGATAACATACACCCAAAGTGTGTACCTCGCCAGAGGTGGTCAACCAAAATGCACAACCGTGCCAATTGGACCCATACACAAGTCCATCAAATCCACCTATATGTTAAGTGAGCTCTATAGCCGAGAATCACTTCACCCGACCAGCACACATCCTACACATACATATGCATATAGGATATTAACACTCACCTTGTCGCCTTAATGAATGCTTCCAAATAATCCGCAACTCGCCGAAGGAATGTACCTATTCCATTATCATAAATACCACAATACAATTAGGATGGATTTACTAACCAACCCAATTCGACACTTAGTGCAAATTCGACCCAAATGCACTTCCAAGGACAAACCGCGCCCAAACTAACCAATAATCACTAACACAATTGATAATGGTCCTAATATGCCAATTAAACCCGAACACAAGTGTTAAACACTTATCGTTCTCAAAATCGCCCACAAACCCTAATTTTGACCCATAAGGTCAAAATCTCACCATTTACAAGTTTTGACACCAAAACATCTTTAACTCGATTTTATACTTCATCTTAATCCATTTTAAGTTTACAAACCACATGGAATCGACATTCGGGTCATAATCCTCAACAAACCCAAATTTTAACTCTAGTCAAAATTAGTCAACCACGAAAACCCTAAAGGTCTCCAAAACACCAATAATCACTAATGCTAGTGATTGTACACCATTTACAAGTCTTAAACATGGTTAAATCATTAACCAACCCAAAACCCGCCTTTAACACTTACAAACCCGAATCTTAGTGTTAATCTCAAATTAACAACTAAATGGGTTCCATCTATGAATCATACAATCAAAAGCCTCAAATTTGGATGATGAACACGAAAATGAAATTCGAAGTTAGAGCTTACCACTAGTATCACCGTGTAGCTAAGAAAAAGGAGAACAAACTTGTCAACTACGCCAAAGATCAAATCCCGCTTCTTCCTTTCCAAAAATCCCTTTGAAATCAAGTGGGTGTTTGAGTTTTGAGAGAAAAATGAAAAGAAAAGGAAAATGAAAATAGGAAATGAAATAAATGGATGAGGTTAAATCCTCAAATCTGGCTCAAACGCGAAAAGACCAAATTGCCCTTGAACTTCATTTAAAATTACAAGAATTTGGTGCCAGTTCGTGCAGTATGCCGCGCCGCGGCATTAATGGTCGCGCCGCGACCTTTGCCTGAGTCTGGTGCCTTCTTTACCACACTTTCTGATCTGAATTCTAGTTGATTGCAGTGTCGCGGCCTCATTTGTCGCGCCGCGACACACGGCGTGATCTGAGTCATTTTCTTGCATACAAGACCTCAACACCCGAACATGTCCGGAACCCTTCATACGCCTATCGTACATACACAATACACCTATAAATCATATACGGGGAAAACGGGGTGTTACAACTCTCCCCCACTTAGCCTCGATCACGTCTTCGTGATCCTCATCACTTAACCAAACGGACCACACTTCACGGTCCTCAAAAATAAGTCCCAACTGACTTTCCTAAGCAATTCTTCCCACTGAAATGCCTTTAACAACTAAATCGTCACCCACGATTTATCAAATCCACAATCCGAGCACTAAAACCATGCTCATTCCCTAACATCGGGAAAACTCAACCAATCTCGTACCGAGATATCAACCCCTTAGCGTACCCTTACCGAGTACAACGCTAAAAGCAACCAAGTCTCAACCTAAGGTCAACAATCCGAAACGATGAAGACCGAACCAAACGAATCCTGATGGATAACACCAATCACTAAACATACCTTGTAGTGCGCAATACGACCAATACGCAACTACCATAACATCATAATCCAACGGCTAAAACCGATAGCGCCCAAAACGACTATGGAAAACGCAAATCTCAAGGTGTACCAAATCGACTATTGTCACACCCGTAACAACATGTGAGCGAAACACGGCTATCGCATCACTAATCAGACAACACGGTCCTCACGACCCCACCATCGGCATATAAAACAATCGATAGTTCACACAACATGGTCCTTACTACCCCACCGTTGCTGTATAAAACAACCAATAGATCACAACACAACATGGCCGAAACAACCCGAGCCTAAACACATATGGAGGATGGTCGAAACAACCCGAACCTTAGTGAATTCGCACAACCCGAAATTCACCAACCCAACCCATATATCTCACAACGAAATGACCGCACAACCCGAGTCATCGTGAATACGCGCAACCCGATATTTACTACCACTGCCACATAGTATAACCGAGGATGGCCGTACAACCCGAGCCTTAGTGAATCCAAACTACCCGACATTCACTACCTCAAACCATGTGTCCAACCAACAGGGACAATCGTACGAAATATTGTGAATACGAACAACCCGTTATTCACGTCCCACAACACAACTCACGAATGGTACTCTCATTTCCCACCGGTACTCGCATTTCCCGATAATGTTATGCCATGCCGACGTAACACTACTCCCTTGATGAAGTCAGCGGACCCCGAAGGTCATGCTCCACCAATCTCAACACCAGATGAAGTCAGCGGACCCCGAAAGTCATGCTTCACCGATATAACACCACGCTCATGATGAAGTCAGCGGACTCTGAAGGTCATGCTCCACCAATCGCATACTCCCATGATGAAGTCAGCGGACCCTAAAGGTCATGCTTCATCAATCACCAATACCATGATGAAGTCAGCGGACTCCGAAAGTCATGCTTCATCAATCAACGCCCTTTTGGCCACGAACGACGAGTAGCGTAACATCGCGCTCTGCTACGCCATAGTGAATCCTAACGGATACCACTAACCATTCACACACTCGAGCAAGAACCACCTATATCAAACATAGGCACAAAACAAAAGTTCTCTAGAAGAGAATCCGATATGCACATCCCTTAACCGAGGGATTTCACCTTGCTCGTCAAACACGTCCATTATCTCTCAACGAGATTTACCAAATCGGTGATAATTCAAATCCAAAATCATAAGTACAATTTAACCGAAATTGTACTCTACCACAAACTGACCAAAACTAGGTCCCAACACAATTTTCGGACCTAATAAAACGTCATACGAAATCTCACACTAAAACTTCCTCGTGCGGGAGTGTAACTCCCCCACTTGGAACTACGTCCCATATCCACAACTCGTACAATCGTACAATGCTATCAAAGGTAGACTTTACAAACGATTGGGCTCACATGACCCATCACCATATCTTGCTCCAGCCTTAAGCACACGAAGGATTTCAATCAATCCTGAAACACTTTGAACAAAAAGTGTACCACGATTACATAAACCACACCCTCGCAATCATCCAATTGCTCTAGTTTGTCAATTCCTACCTAGTCACTTATGTACCTAAGGGTTTCACTCCGGTACCCTAGGTACAATGTAACCACAACCTAATCGGAGTCGAACACCACGCTAGTAGGTATAAAAGAGGCACCTAATGTCGCGTCACGTAGACTCCTTTACCAACATACATCGAGATCAAACACTCGATCTTTTTCGGGTTCCAATCCACCCGACGAACGTCACGGTTCATCGACCTCCACACAAAAGCGAACACGCGCTTAACAACCGAACACCAAAACCCATTTCCATGGCTTGGTAGAAACATTTCCCAGATACTAAGGAATGCTTGGTGGCACCAAGTCTTACGCCCTTCGTCCAAAAATCAAACATCACCATAGCGTACTTCCATTAGGAACGTCACCCATAACAACACTATGCACAACACAATGTATTTAACAAATCTGAACTTAAACGCCACATAAATAAATATTCAAATGACATATTTATTAAAATGAAACGTACCTCAACGTATCCTTGCGGCATTCGCCGCCAACTCGGGACAATCCGGCTTGCGATGCCCCTCCTTATGACAATAGTAGCACATCCCGTCATCACTTCTCGGCATTGTGCACTCCCAAAACTTGTGGCCCCTAACACCACAATTGAAACATCTAGGTGCACGAGAATCCACCGTGCCTTTTCCCACATTACCTGTACTCGCACTTGCACCCTTATTTTTCTTACCCGGGGCGCCGTACGAATCAACCCTCCTCTTACTTGAAGGTTCACACATCTTTGATCGCGTATACGACTCAAAACCTCTAGCCAAGTTGAATAATTCCGCAAACGATTTCGCTTGACCCCGACTAATTTTACTTTTCAAGTCATCATTCATGGTCCGATAGAAATCCCCCATTAACAAACGATCATTCCCCAAATACTCCGGGCAAAAACGAGCCTTCACTATAAAGGTCGTCTTGAGAGTATTCAAATCCATACATCCTTGTCGCAAATTTCGCAACTCATTACGCAATTCCCACAAATCGGCCGAAGTCCAGAACTCCTCGAAGAATTCCTCCTTAAACTCGTTCCACGATAAGGCCATAAACATTTTGCCACCGACAAGATCGATCTTACCATCCAACCAATCCTTTGCCCTACCCCGCAACAAACTAGTAGCGAGTCTCGTCTTCTTCTCAAGAGGGCATTCAATAGTACGAAAACACCCTTCGACATCCGAGATCCAAGTTGTGCTTACCAAAGGATCCGGTTTTCCGTCATACATCGGGGGATTAGTCCTCATGAAGCTCTTAAGAAAACGCTCCATTTCACCACTACTTTGAAGTTCGGAATACTTCCTATCCATTTCTTCTCGAAACGCACGCATTTGCTCCGCAACGGCGGCCGCAACTCTAGCGTTAAATTCTAAATCGTTCGTCTCGATCCTGTTTCCCGTCGTCATTCTAAGAAATTCAAAGCGATTAGATCACGAACTTATAAAGCACACACACAATACCCCCCCCCATCTTGCTAAACACTCGTCGTACATCACTTGCTAGACACGATTTGTACCCGTAATAAGGTTTGCAAGTCCTTATTACGCACACACGTCGTATCAACTCGTTAGTACAACGACCGCCTCGCTCGATGATATAAACAAACACAAACAAAATTCTACGCGATATGCACATACGCGAGAATTATTATCACAACACAATTAATATATTAATAATATCCGCATTACTAATATAAACATTAGTCCACCTACAAACATGGCACTAACTATAACCTATTCCGACCCGTAATCCTACAAGTCCCGCAACAAATAAGCACACACAAAAGTCTAAGTCTAGGCACCTATCTCAAGTCACCTAAATTCCTTAGACCATGCTCTGATACCACTTGAAACAACCCAACCCGTATTAAAAAAGGCCCATAATTTTTTTCCTTTTAATACGCTTTAAATAACACTTTAGGTCCCAATTGTGTTTCCATAAACATCTTTAATACGATAGAAGGTTTAATAAACCTTAAAACATTTAATACATTGATTAATTGTCCAAACTGACATACATGACCCGACTAGTTTAGTTTCCAACCAAAACCGAGCATGGTGATTTGGGACTACGCTACCTAAATCCTAAACGAATACAAAAGCAAGATCTTCTAAGCAACCTAGCCAAGATCTCTAATCCTCAAGCTTACCCGAGCCGCCAAGCATGCGAACCTATAAAAATTTCAACAACGAGAGGGTAAGCTAACTCTTAGTGAATGATAATATACTACATACATATATATGTATAAAATGAACACGCCACACAAATATCAAATACCGCATACCGAAGCATCCATGAATAAGGTAACTACACTAAGCATACCGTACGATCTCTAAGCAACAAGCTAAAGATATCAACAAAATATAAGTTTACCAATGACGATGTGAACAACGCCAAATAAGCTACACCCGGAGGGTTAGCTACATCACAACAACACGTCAATATATATAAACGCCCAAGGTTAACCAATCGTAAAAAGGAATGGTACTCGAATTTCCCATCGGTTGTGATGACCCGGAAATTTCCGACCAAATTTAAACTTAATCATCATATGATTTCGACACGATAAGCAAAATCTGTAATGTTGAGTCTCGAAAGTTTTGAAACTATATTCATGTAATCAATTACCTTTTGACCATTCCCGACAATTCACGAACAACTACTTGTAAATAAATATGTATATATATATATATATACACATACATATACAAATGTAAGTATACTTAATAATTTGAAATTATAAAAGATAATTTAAACAATGGAATTAAATATATAAAATAAGATACAAAATAAGTATGTGGTGATTTAAAATGAATGTATATATAAATACATATGATTTCTATGTATAAACATTATTATATGTATATTATAATGTGTATATATATATACATACACATATAGTGTATAGATATTCAAATATAGTATATAAACTATGATATAATTGATAAATTATGATAAATGTAATTACAAAGTTAAAAATATAATTACTATATTATTATTGCTTTTCTTATTATCAATATTAATATTAATATTAAAAATCAGTATTATTAAAAGTATTATAGATATGAAGTTTGTTATATAAAATGTTGTAGTATTATTATTACTAATATTATTATTGTCATTAAAAATATTAGTATTATTATAACCAATATTATTATTATTAATAATATGATAGTTATAAATAAAATAGTTATTATTATCATTATCATTAATAAATAATATCATTATTAATATTATTAATATTATTACTATTATCATTAATAATATTAGAAATATTATTATCATTTAATGAATAAGATTAATTATAATTATAATATATATAAATACACATATATAAATACAGATAATTCATTAATTCAGATAAAAACAGATAATTACGGATAATTATAGATATATACACCTGTTACGACTAATAACATAGTTACAGATATAAATTTTAACGAAATCAGTAATAATTTTATTTAGATTATTATTAATAATATATTTATTATTTAATATTAACATTAATTAAATAAACCATATATAGAATCGGATCAGTTTCAATCACAATCCAGCTGTTTTGGAATCTTGTTTTTGTCTTCGATTCTGTTAGATGTCTGCATCAAATAATTAGAACGATCCAAGCCAGTACAGATTTGATATCGTCCTATATATTTTCTTTTTCTTGTACGATATATATTCTGTCAATTCTTCATTTGCTTTATAATAATTAATTTACTCATGGTATTAGGATAACAGTCGATCATTTATTCATCATTCTCAATTATCAATTTTAAATCACTGCTAACTGTTGAATTAAAATCACAAAAAGTGAAGAACACATTCAACCCCTGTACGCGTCATAATTACTTTCAAAACTCGATTTTTTATTGTTTTCCAAAATCCAATAATGTAGTCCTGTTAGAAAACTCTTATTCAAACTCCCTGTAAATCCTCAAGTCTCAATTCATCGTATGGAGTATTAATTTTAGAGTCAAAGTATTTTGATTTAAAAGTCAAACAAATGTTCATGAACGAATTTGAATTTTTTGTTATAATTAATGTTAAATTGATAGTTCCTAAATTTTTTAAGAGTGATTTGGAACCTTTTTCATGAAGAGATCATAATCTAAAACGATCTACAAATTCGAGTTTGGGTATTGAGTTTCAATATTATTATTTTTTCCTTCGAAAATAGAAGCAGCAGCAATTTAAGATTTTTTTTTCTTCTCTGTTAATTAAAAGATTACAATCTCTGGTCGTTATAGTTATATTTCAAGTCTTAATTTGATTTAGTGATTCGCTGTTATACTTCCTCTGGTCGTCTGAGTTCATGAAGAAGAAGTTAGTAGGAGTTAAATAGAATGGATTAAATACATTCGGGTTAGGATATTAATCAGAAAAATAAATTAGAGTAAACGGTTTAAGGGGTGTGCGGGTGAGCGGATGGTCACGGGTTCGAGTCCGGGTATGGACTATTATTTTTTTGGAACCTCATTCTTTTAAGGTAATTTATATTTATCTTATTATTATTATTCTTATTATTATGATTATGATGATTGTTATTATTATAATTATTATGGTTATGTTAATATTAATAATATGACTACTATCATTATCATATTTTAATTTTTTTTGTTATTATTAAGATAGTACCACTAAGTATCATTAGTATTATTATTACTATCATAATGCCAAATATTATTATCATTAATATTAGTATTAGTATCAATTATAATTATTAGTATTATTATTATTATCATTACTTTTATTACTAGTATTATTATTATTATTATTATTTAAGTATTAGTATTATAGTTATTATTATTATTATCATTATTATTATATGTATCGTTATTTTTAAACATTACAAATTTTGTTAAAAATGGTACTACCATTGAAATTAACATTTTTATCAAAATTATCAATTTACTATAGAAATTATTATTACTATCATTATTAAGAATTGACATGAGCTTATCAAAAACCAGTATTATTTTATCATCATTATCATCATTATTATTAATATTATTATTGTTATGATTAGTATTAGTAATATATCAAATAAAGTTGATTTATATAAAAATGCGCTTAACTTAACTATATTATTATTATCAATACTACTATTAATATTATTATTATTATTACAATAAAATTTAGTTATATAAAACCATATCTAATACATATAATCCAAATTCTATTACAATATTAATTAATTATTCAAGATATATAAAATAAATATATTTAAGTTATTAATGGAACTTATAACTCGTTAGAATAACAGTTGAACCACTAATAATGATATATGATTGTTCGACCAAAATAATATGTTTTAATATATATAACTGATATAGGTTCGTGAATCCAAGACCAACCCTGCATTGTTCAGTTGTTTAATGTCGTTATATGTATTTTTACTACAAAATACAGTATGGTGAGTTTCATTGATCCCCTTTTACTCTTTACATTTTTGGGGCTGAGAATACATGCAAATGCTTTAGTAACTGTTTTACAATAATTATATGCGTGAGTTTCATTATTCCTTTTTAAATGCTTTCGCAATATATATTTTTGGGACTGAGAATACATGCGCTGTTTTTATAACTGTTTTACGAAATAGACACAAGTAATTGAAATTACATTATATGGTTGAATGATCGAAATTGAATATGCCATTTATAGTCTGGTAATCTAAGAATTAGAGAACATACACCCTAATTGACGCGAATCCTAAAGATAGATCTATCGGGCCCAACAAGCCCCATCCAAAGTACCAGATGCTTTAGTACTTCGAAATTTATATCATGTCCGAAGGAGGATCCCGGAATGATGGGGATATTCTTATATGTATATTGTGAATGTCGGTTACCAGGTGTTCAATCCATATGAATGATATTTTTGTCTCTATGCATGGGACTTATGTTTATGAGAAATGGAGATATGAAATCTTGTGGTCTATTAAAATTATGAAATGATTATTTATGTTAAACTAATGAACTCACCAACCTTTTGGTTGACACTTTAAAGCATGTTTATTCTCAGGTATGAAAGAAATATTTCGCTGTGCATTTGCTCATTTTAAAGAAATTATTTGGAGTCGATCATCGCAATGGAACCAGATGTTGGTGACTTCGTTCAGATGGATTAGGACGGGTCCTTTCAGTTGGTATCAGAGCGATGGTCTTAGCGTACCAAGTCTGCATTAGTGTGTCTAACTGATAAGTCGTTAGGATGCATTAGTGAGTCTGGACTTCGACCGTGTCTACATGTCAAAAGTTTTGTTTATCATTTCGTGTCGAAAATTACCTGCTTATCATTCTTAGAGAATCATCTGCTTATCATCCTTAGGAAAATTACCTGCTTATTATTTTTAGTCTAGACACATCTTACTGCAATGATTGCATGTATAGTGTATAGACAAAAAAATTCATATCTTAGCGTATCTGTCACTGTAGACTTTATCTGACATGTTCCCTTAATTTTCTCCGTAATTCACGGGATCTTTGGAGGTATTTATAGGTATTCTATATATAATTAGAATATCATTCAATATTCGAAAATCATTTCATATCAAAACCCTTTAACTGATCGTGAGAGATGGATCCTACACCTAGCTTGGATTCCATTAGTTCCGGAAGCGATTTCGAGATGTATATTGAAGCAGACTCCGAAGTCAATGAACCAGAAGTGCCTCAACCATTTAGTTATTTTTTTTTCTGGAGGAGATGGGGGTGGGTCCGAGACTTACTCACTCGATGGAGAAATGAATAAGGCGAGCCCTACTGCGAACCAAACTTACCTCCTAACATCGGAGAAAAATGATGTACTCACCGGTGAACCTATGCGCAACACTGTATTCACCCTTCTTGCTAAAGTTTTCCATCTCGAAGGTCGCATTACTGCAATCTCAGAAAATGTTCAACCTCTACTTTCGAATACCAATCGAAGGGGAATATTAGAAGAAGTTAGGGAACTTCAAATTAATAATCAAGATCTATCGAATCAGATGAGTGGATGGATAGAAATGATAGAGGGTAGGATAGAAATCCTGACAAGAATGGTGCGTGATTTACAAGCTATACTTACTACACCAACATCATCACCAACATTAGCAACAATAACACTTGTAGCACCGACAACAACAGTACCACCATCAGCAGCACCAGCAGCATAACCAGTACCAATAACAACAACTTCATCAAACGTTCAACCTCGCAATCTATACCTCAAGCATAATCATCGTTCTACGAATCGTTCTACATAAACTATCTTCGTCCTTCATGGTGATTATGTAATCTCTAATGTTTTAGAGATTATGTACTCTAGTTTTAACCGTAAATCTGATGAGTTTAATATCACATTGACTCATTAAATCCATGATTACGTCTGAAGAAAATATATATGTATATATGTTTTCATAAAGATTGTAATTAAAAATTCTTTTGTACAAACTGTTAATGGTGAAAATATTTTAACGGGTAGGTAATACCCGAGGAATATTTAGATTTCATATTAATAAGTTACATTGTACATTCTTCGAATCTGATTCAACAGTCATTTACTATCCTATTTACAACCACCGATATACGAATCCGTTCACCACAGAATAACCATTTTTATTCAATTTCATATTTGGATTTTGACTTCTCAGAATCCAAAAAGTGGCATAATGAAGAAAACAGTGAACAAAATAAAATTTGTTAGAAACAAACGAATTAACTAATTGAAATATTGTTAAGAATCCACGCTAACTGTTCCTAGCTAACTGTTCCTATCTAACTTATTACACTTTATTTATCGCAATTTAATTATCGCAATTTACATTCTCGCAATTTTATTTATCGTCATTTAATTTCTGTTATTTACTTTACGCAATTTTATTTATCGTCATTTAATTTCTGTATTTATTTTACGCACTTTGAATATCGGGACACGTATACAAGGTTTTGACATATCATATCGATGCATATATATATATATATATATATATATATATATATATATATATATATATATATATATATATATATATATTATTTGGAATAACCATAGACACTCTATATGCAGTAATGATCGAGTTCTCTATACAGGGTTGAGGTTGATTCTACAATAATATATATACTTTAAGTTGTGATCGAGTCTGAGACGTATACGGGTCACGACATGTATTAATTAATTCGAATATTATATATTAAACTATATATGAATTATTGGACTGTCAACTGTGGACTGTCGACTGTGGACTAATAACATTGAACAATTAAAATGAATTAAAATATTGATTATAACATATGAAACTAAATAATTCTTCAAGTTTGCCACTTGATTTCATCTCAAACCTCATTTGTATCTTGACGATTACAATCCGCGTTCAAACCTTTCATAATTCTTGAAAACACCTCAATCGAGAGGATGAACTAACCGCACTTCATCTACGGAAGAAAATATCGATGCATATAGTTATGCACCTGAAAAACTCTCGGAAACTGAGTAAACGTTTAACACGTATCTGTGCTAGCTCCTTTGTCGTTGTTATTACTGAATATAACTTTGCAATTCATTTTTCAAATTAGCCAATTTTGTCACAGCTCCAGCAAATCAACTTTGACTTTTCGTTCGAAACAATCTTATTATCACCTTGATTTATATGTATGCTCTTTTATTGTTACCGGGGAACCTTTTATATTCCACCATATTACCGTCAACGTTTAATCATCTAAAAACACAATTCTCTTGAAATCACCTCAGATCGATAACCAATGATTCAGATATGGTAGCAGTAAATGTAGAGGAATCGTCAATCAGTACTTTGAAAACTCACAGCATATCTACATCAACAGTTATATGTATAACATTTATCTCTTAAAATAATGATATTCTATTCTGAAATTCTGAAAAGCACCCAGTCTGCGAACTAATACTCTGAATTTTGAAAAGTTGAATGAAACAACAAAAACTGTAAACGACCTTAATCATCGAAAGTTTGATGATAAAGAATAGAATGTTGGAAAAGCTCAGAAAAGTTGGAACTGGAAAACGGATTGAGCTAACCACGAAGGAGACCAAGGACAAATACAAGGACCATACCCTATATTCAAAGAATCCAAGTAATTATGGATCTGTTGAAATCTTTAAAGAATATCTTGCTCCGAAGTCATGTTAAAATCTTGCAGAAAATTTTTCCTTATCAACCATCGAACATAGAAATTCCAAAATATCATCATCAATATCTTTGATATTTCTGAGGATATTTTCATAAATATTCTCGTTCGAAATTATATACCTCTTCGTGCTTCCTGTGTATCATTATAATGGAAACATTCAATAGAAAATTTAGTACCGAAAAGCAGATTATGCGAAACTATGAAGAAAGCTGTGGATAAATCACAAAGAATAAGTTTGACTTCAAAGAATCCAAATGATTCAATGTCTGCTAAGGTCTCTAGTGAATATCTTGCTCATTACTCTAAACCCTTGCAGATAATAGTTTCTATCATCCTCTGATCTTAGATATTCCGAGATATTATCGTATCTTTCATTATAAATATCCTCCATTGTAATGACCCAGATTTTTCCGATCGTTCTATACTTATAAGACTAATATTTACATAAATTAAACCTTACCAACATGATAAGCAATCCCAATTTGTTGAGACTTATGTTTTTTTTTTTTTTTTTAAAAGTGTTTTACACAACGTTTGACCGTCCAATTTGACCGATGATATCACGAACTATATAACACATGATAATTATATGATTATGTATAAATACATATCTATACATATTTAACTTGATTTAAGGATGGTTTAACATTTCATTGTGAACTAACAACAATGAGTTATAAGTATACTTTGAGACCACTAACTTAAGTTTTCAAAACGATAACTATATGTAACGTTCTTTGACATATATACTTACAATCTATAATGTGTTGGTGATTTATGTCACCAATATGATTTTAAGTGTAATGGGATTAATTTTTAACCAACATAGTCTTGATAAATATCGAACAAGTTTGGGGAAGTGTGGAGTGCACACTTGTTTGAACTTATCTTGATTATGACGGGGGTTCGGGGGCAGCGCCCCCGATAAGCGAGGTCTAAGGGGTGGCAACCCCTGGCGGGGTCCAAGGGGCAGAGCCCCTGGCTGGGGTCGAAAGGATAAATCAATGATAATGATTTACGGATATAAAGGTAACCCAAACCTAAATCCCATTAGCTATTTGAAAGCTTAAAAGTGCTTAGAAAAGGGATGTTATGCCATCCTAGCACATGTAAAGAAAGTTGAAGAAAAGGAGAAGAATATTAACGATGTAAATGTAGTAAGAGACTTTTCCGATGTATTTTCGGAAGAATTACCGGGACTACCTCCTTTCAGGTCTGTAGAATTTCAAATAGATCTTGTACCAGGAGCTGCACCGGTTGCTCGTGCTCCATATAGACTTGCACCGTCCGAGTTAAAAGAACTTCAGAGTCAGTTAAAAGAATTACTGGATCGAGGATTCATACAACCAAGTACTTCACCGTGGGGAGCTCCAATTTTATTTGTTAAAAAGAAAGATGGATCTTTTAGGATGTGTATAGATTATCATGAATTAAATAAGTTAACTATCAAGAATCGGTATCCACTACTGAGAATTGATGACTTATTTGATCAACTGCAAGGATCATGTGTTTACTCGAAAATCGACCTAAGATCGGGCTATCATCAACTACGTGTCAAAGAAGAAGACATTCCGAAAACTGCTTTTCGGACACGTTATGGTCATTATGAATTTTTGGTCATGCCGTTTGGATTGAGCAGGAGAGTGCATTTCAATTACTGAAGAAGAAGTTGACTACGGCGCCTATTTTATCGTTACCTGAAGGGAACGATGATTTTGAGATATATTGTGACGCTTCGCGACAAGGTTTTGGTTGCGTCCTTATGCAACGAAAGAAAGTTATTGCATACGCATCTCGACAATTGAAGATTCACGAGCGGAATTACACGATGCATAATCTAGAATTGGGGGCAGTAGTGTTTGCATTGAAGATATGGAGACACTATTTATATGGAGTTAAATGCACTGTGTTTACTAATCATAAAAGCCTTCAACATATTTTCAATCAGAAACAACTGAACATGAGGCAACGTAGGTGGGTCGAGCTGATAAACGACTACAATTGTGAGATTCGCTATCATCCCGGGAAAGCGAATGTAGTGGCCGATGTTCTAAGCAGAAAGGAACGAGAACCAATTCGAGTACGAGCAATGAACATAAAAATTCGCATGAATCTCAACTCACAAATTAAAGAGGCTCAACGAGATGCTCTTACTAAAGAAATCATAGGAAATGAAATAATGAAGAAGTATGAGAAGCAACTCGTTATACGGGAAGACGGAATTCGATATTTTGCAAACCATATTTGGGTACCAAAGTTGGGTGGATTAAGGAAGTTGATATTGAATGAGGCGCACAAGACAAGATACTCGATACATCCTGGAGTTGGAAAGATATACCAAGATCTTAAGACGCATTATTGGTGGCCTAATTTAAAGACAGACGTTGCAACATATGTTGGGGAATGTTTAACTTGTTCCAAAGTTAAAGCAGAACACCAGAAGCCGTCAGGGTTACTTCAACAACCAGAAATCCCAGAATGGAAATGGGATGGTATTACCATGGATTTCATTACAAAGTTACCTAAGACTGCCTGGGGTTATGACACCATTTGGGTAATGGTTGATCGTCTCACCAAATCTGCACATTTCTTGCCTATAAAGGAAACGGATAGGATGGAGAAACTATTACGACTGTACATAAAGGAAATTGTTTCAAGGCATGGAATACCTATTTCCATTATATCCGATCGTAATAGTAGATTTACATCAAAGTTCTGGCAATCACTACAGGAAGCCCTGGGAACTCGTTTGGAAGAACAATTCAGACTCTTGAAGACATGCTCAGAGCATGTGTGATCGATTTTGGAAACGGATGGGATAAATATCTACCATTATAGAATTCTCGTATAATAATAGTTATCATGCGAGCATTAAAGCTGCACCAATCGAAGCACTGTATGGAAGGAAGTGTAGATCCCCTATCTGTTGGAACGAAGTAGGAGATCAACAATTAACTGGTCCAGAGATCATCCATGAAACTACTGAGAAGATAGTGCAAATCAAGGAGAGATTGAAAACAGCCCGTAGTCGCCAAAAGAGCTACGCCGATGTCCGAAGGAAACCATTAGAGTTTTAGATCGGTGACATGGTTATGTTAAAGGTGTCACCTTGTAAAGGTGTAATACGTTTTGGAAAAAGAGGTAAACTGAACCCAAGGTATGTAGGCCCGTTCAAGATCATCGAACGCATTGGACCGGTAGCTTATCGACTCGAATTACCACAACAACTCGCCAGAGTACATAATACATTTCATGTTTCAAACTTTAAGAAGTGTCTTGCAAAGGAAGACCTCACCATTCCTCTTGAAGAAATCCAAGTCGACGAGAAACTACAATTCATAGAAGAACCAATCGAAATCATGGACCGTGAAGTTAAACAACTCAAGCAGAGCAACATACCAATCGTTAAGGTTCGTTGGAATGCTCGAAGGGGTCCTGAGTTTACTCGGGAACGAGAGGATCAGATGAAACAAAAGTACCCACATTTGTTTCCCGAGAACGTAAAATAGGTACAACTTTAAAATTTCGGGACGAAATTTATTTAATGGGTAGGTACTGTAATGACCCGGATTTTTCCGATCGTTCTATACTTATAAGACTAATATTTACATAAATTAAACCTTACCAACATGATAAGCGATCCCAATTTGTTGAGACTTATGTTTTTTTTTTTTTTTTTTGAAAAGAGTTTTACACAACGTTTGACCGTCCAATTTGACCGATGATATCACGAACTATATAACACAAGATAATTATACAATTATGTATATATACATATCTATACATATTTAACTTGATTTAAGGATGGTTTAACATTTCATTGTGAACTAACAACAATGAGTTATAAGTATACTTTGAGACCACTAACTTAAGTTTTCAAAACGATAACTATATGTAACGTTCTTTGACATATATACTTACAATCTATAATGTGTTGGTGATTTATGTCACCAATATGATTTAAGTGTAATGTGATTAATTTGTAACCAAAATAATCTTGATAAATATCGAACAAGTTTGGGGAAGTGTGGAGTGCACATTTTTTTGAACTTATCTAGATTATGATGGGGGTTCGGGGGCAGCGCCCCCGATAAGCGGGGTCCAAGGGGTGGTAACCCCTAGCGGGGTCCAAGGGGCAGAGCCCCTGGCTCATATTGGTGACCCAAAATAAAAGCCCGGTTTTGAGCTTCCATTACCGTATCATACCCAGCATCTATACGTATTTACTATTGGTAAATACACATCAAATCCACATCCTTATCAGCCTTAGATCTGCCCTAGATAAGAGGGAATATTATTTGTAAGCTAGCATACATTATTACTCAAAAATTCAACACAAAAATTTGTCCTTGTTCCCTCAACAACCAGACTGTCCTATAAGTATCACCATCACCTTGGTTTTTCATTTCATTTTTACAACCATTTTTCTCTAACCAAAAACACACTCTTAGGAACTCTAAGTGTTCTTCACAATCTCAGCAAATACTCATGAAGAACTAGCTTCAAGAACAACCTATAATCATCATAAGAAAGTTTAATCATGATTATTTCTTATCTTTTCCAGTAGCCTTATCCAAGTAACTTGAGGTAGTAACCTTATTCATAATCTTATTCGATTCATATTTATATAGCTATCTTATTTTGTGTTATAAAATTTTTAACAACAAGAACATAGTTTGAATGATTTCAAACCTGTTCGCAAACTAAATAGATCCTTCTAACTTAACTATTAAAACAAAATCGGGTATCCGAAGCTAGTTTAGCTACGAAATTAATTAGATTAAAACTAAACTAATCTTATCTTTGCTAATTAATATGATATTTTATATATATTTACTTATGATTTAATTTTTTATATTTCAGGACCACCCGTAAACAACACGAGAAGATTAATCATAAGATCTCATGTTTGTACGCAACACGTCATTTGACAACACGGTACTTTATGTACGCAACAGGTCATTTGACAACATGGTACCATGGGTCGAGATTAATTCTGATCAATACGAATATGATGGGGTCTTTATTTATTTTATTGAGCAACTAATTGTGGACCATTAACAACAGACTGCTAACTACGGACTAAGAAAATATTATAAGTATTATAAGTATATATATATGTAACGATTACTTGAAAAGAAAATATGTTGATATATTATATATATGGTTAGGTTCGTGATATCAATTGGAGACCAAGTCGTGTTATATATCTTCAAGGCAAAAGTGAGTATATAGTCCCACTTTTAAACTCTAAATATTTCAGGATGAGAATACATGCATATTATGATTTAAGTTATGGACACAAGTGATTAAAAATATATATATTCTACGTTGAGTTGTACCACTGGCATACTTCCCTGTAACTTGGTAACTACTATTTACATGAGGTATTGTAAACGCGAATCCTGTTGATAGATCTATCGGGCCTGACAACCCCAACCGGACTGGACGACCAGTATTCAACGGTTGCATAGTACTTCGTTTCAGTGACTACACTTGGTACGGTGTAGTAAGATTTCATAATAAAGGGAATATGCGACGTTGATTAAATGTTAAGTATGGTTATCAAGTGCTCAACAACTTAGAATATTTTTATTAAAACGTGTATATATGAAATCTTGTGGTCTATATTTATAACGCTGCCGGCATTAAACCTATATCTCACCAACTTTATGTTGACGTTTTAAGCATGTTTATTCTCAGGTGATAACTAAAAGCTTCCGCTGCAACATGTTGAATTTAAGCAAGATCTTGAGTATGCATATTTGGGTCAAAAATAAAACTGCATATCGGAGAATTTGTAATGTAAAATACGTTGGAAATCATGTTGTTATCATCACATGTAAAATTTGTAAGGCTAAGATTATCGCTAAACGATAATCATTATTATGTTGTTTAAACCTTGTATTTGTAATAAAAGCTATGGTTTGTATTGTAAAAATGAATGCAGTTTTTGAAAAACGTCGCATATAGAGGTCAATACCTCGCGATGAAATCATATGTTATTGTATTCGTCCTTATGATTAAGGTCGGGTTATGACATGTGGTATCAGAGCGTTGGTCTTAGAGAACCAGAAAATTTGCATTAGTGTGTCTTATCGAGTATGTTAGGATGCATTAGTGAGTCTGGACTTTGACCGTGTTTGATTTCAAAAACTATTGCTTATCCTTGTTGGTTAAAAAAAATTAATATGTAAATATTATGTGGTACTAACGTGCTAGTTGTTATGTGATAGATGTCTGGCTTAGAACTTGTTATCACATTCAGTGACTCCGAACCAGAATCTTCAGATGGTGTTCCAGTCATTAACCTGTCCGATGATGAAAACGATACCTTTGGAGAAGACTCACAATTTTCGGATGAATCAATTGAAGAGGAACTGGAAAGTGATCCTAAGGAGGAAGAAATACAGGAAATTACGAAAGACAAGTTCGGAAGAGGAAAGAAACGAAAGGCTACTGAATTGGAAAATCCAAATCCCGAGTTTAGTAAGGATGTTGTGGCACCAACTCCACCAGACACTTCCACCCCTATTCCCGCTATTCCTATTAGTTCTATCCCGGCATCCAGTTCTTCAGCCCCTCAGCCAAAATGCAGGGAGACAATCAAGATAACCTATAAGCGATTTCTTTGAACACTAACGTTTTGGGTTAAATGATGCGATGTTGTTTTAAATCATGGGATCATATAACATTTTGTATAATATTACTAGTGTGGTTTGCTTAATGTTTTATGTAAAATAAGCATATGTAAAATAGTGAAGTGTGAAATGCAATAATTTTCCATGGTTGAGTATTATTTGGGTGATAGTAATTAATTTCTGTACTAAGCTATTAAGTATGAACTTTAACGGTTAGGTACTACCCTAGATATAATTATAAAACGCTAATAAGAAGAAAAGGCTTTTATAATAATAACTGGTTCATATTATTAATAAGCTACGATGTACTGTAAATACATACTACATCTATAATATTTCATGTGAATAATTATTTTTTTCATTCTTATTGAAGATTATGGCGCGATTGAACCGAATGACGGAACAAGAAATCGAGGAACTCATTAATCAGCGAGTGGACGAAAGAATGTTATGGGTCGAGGCTGCGAGAGGTGCTGCAGCTAACCCAAATCCTCGTGTGGGATGTACTTACAAAACTTTTCAAGGTTGCAAGCCCTCATCATTCAGTGGAACAGAAGGACCGGTCGGTTTAACCCGGTGGATCGAAAAGATTGAGTCTGTGTTTAAAATCAGTGGTTGTATTGAGAAGGACATGACCAAGTATGCATCGTGCACCTTACAAGATAGTGCACTCACGTGGTGGAAAAACTATGTGAAGGCCGTAGGAGGAGATGTAGCTTATAATACTCCCTGGGAAGAATTCAAAACAATGCTAATCAACAAGTATTGTCCAAGGAACGAGGTTAGGAAGTTGGAAGCTGAATTACGAAGCCTGAAACTTGTTGGTACTGAACTCACCAACTACAATCAGCGATTCATGGAATTAGCTTTGCTATGTCCCGAATTGGTACCAACCGAAGAACGGAAGATAGAACTGTACAAAGATGGTTTACCTAAAACTGTCAAGGCAAATGTTACAGCATCGAAACTCAAGACTATTCATGAAGCCATCACCATGGCAAACGAGTTGATGGACCAGATTATTCTGGATAAGAACACCGATGTCAAGACATCAGAAAACAAAAAAAAGTGGGAAGGTAATCAACAATCCAACAAGAAACAAGAAACCATGCAAGGTGTGGGTAGTGGTTCAAGCTTAGGTTACAAAGGACGAAATCCTTTATGTAATAGATGCCACAAACATCACTCTGGTTATTGTAATGTGGTGTGCGATAATTGTAATCGAAGGGGTCATCTTGCTGAAGATTGTAGGATTCCTGTTACAAATACCAATGGCACCAAGACTCCTGCCACCAATGCAAATAGAACTGCCTTGGCCACTGTTACTTGTTATGGGGGTGGGAAACAGGGTCATTATAAGAGCCAGTGCCCGAATCCAAAGAAGAATAACGGATCTGCACGCGGAAGAGCATTTATTATTAATGCTAGAGAGGCGTATGAAGACCCAGAGCTGGTTACGAGTACGTTTATCATTAATAACTTATCAGCATCTATTATATTTGATACTGGTGCCGATAGAAGTTACGTGTGTAGAGACTTTTACGCTAAATTGAATTGTTCATCATTACCTCTAGATGCTAAGTACATGATTGAGTTAGCTAATGGTAAACTAATTATAGCCGATAAAATTTGCCGTGATTGTAAAATAAGTTTAGCCGGAGAAACATTTAAGATTGATTTGATACCCGTAGAATTAGGAAGTTTTGACGTAATTATCGGCATGGATTGGATGTCCAAAGTAGGAGTCGAAGTGGTGTGTGCTGAAAAGGCAATTCGTATTCCTCGAAAGGATAAATCAATGATAATGATTTACGGAGATAAAGGTAACCCAAACCTAAATCTCATTAGCTATTTGAAAGCTTGAAAGTGCTTAGAAAAGGGATGTTATGCCATCCTAGCACATGTAAAGAAAGTTGAAGAAAAGGAGAAGAATATTAACGATGTAAATGTAGTAAGAGACTTTCTCGATGTATTTTCGGAAGAATTACCGGGACTACCTCCTTTCAGGTCTGTAGAATTTCAAATAGATCTTGTACCAGGAGCTGCACCGGTTGCTCGTGCTCCATATAGACTTGCACCGTCCGAGTTAAAAGAACTTCAGAGTCAGTTAAAACAATTACTAGACCGAGGATTCATACGACCAAGTACTTCACCTTGGGGAGCTCCAATTTTATTTGTTAAAAAGAAAGACGGATCTTTTAGGATTTGTATAGATTATCGTGAATTAAATAAGTTAACTATCAAGAATCGGTATCCACTACCGAGAATTGATGACTTATTTGATCAACTGCAAGGATCATGTGTTTACTCGAAAATCGACCTAAGATCGGGCTATCATCAACTACGTGTCAAAGAAGAAGACATTCCGAAAACTACTTTTCGGACACGTTATGGTCATTACGAATTTTTGGTCATGTCGTTTGGATTGACGAATGCGCCAGCTGTATTCATGGATCTCATGAATCGAGTTTTTAGTCCATATTTAGATAAGTTTGTTATCGTTTTCATTGACGATATTCTTTTCATTGATGATATTCTTATCTATTCCAAAAATGAGCAAGAGCATGATCAGCATTTAAGGTTGGTATTAGAATTGTTAAGAAAAGAACAGTTATACGCCAAATTTTCTAAGTGTGCGTTTTGGTTGAAAGAAGTGCAATTTCTTGGCCACGTTGTTAGTAGCAAAGGAATTCAGGTTGATCCAGCTAAAATTGAGGCCATTGAAAAATGGGAGACTCCTAAGACACCAACGCAGATACGCCAAGTTTTTGGTTTAGCCGGTTATTATAGAAGGTTTATTCAAGATTTTTCCCGAATAGCTAAACCATTAACAGCGTTAACGCAAAAAGGGAAGAAGTATGAATGGACCTCTGAGCAGGAGAGTGCATTTCAATTACTGAAGAAGAAGTTGACTATGGCGCCTATTTTATCGTTACCTGAAGGGAACGATGATTTTGAGATATATTGTGACGCTTCGCGACAAGGTTTTGGTTGCGTCCTTATGCAACGAAAGAAAGTTATTGCATACGCATCTCGACAATTGAAGATTCACGAGCGGAATTACACGACGCATGATCTAGAATTGAGGGCAGTAGTGTTTGCATTGAAGATATAGAGACACTATTTATATGGAGTTAAATGCACTGTGTTTACTGATCATAAAAGCCTTCAACATATTTTCGATCAGAAACAGCTGAACATGAGGCAACGTAGGTGGGTCGAGCTGATAAATGTCTACGATTGTGAGATTCGCTATCATCCCGGGAAAGCGAATGTAGTGGCCAACGCTCTAAGCAGAAAGGAACGAGAACCAATTCGAGTACGAGCGATGAACATAAAAATTCGCATGAATCTAAACTCACAAATCAAAGAGGCTCAACGAGAAGCTCTTACTAAAGAAAACATAGGAAATGAAATAATGAAGAAGTATGAGAAGCAACTCGTTATACGGGAAGACGGAATTCGATATTTTGCAAACCGTATTTGGGTACCGAAGTTGGGTGCATTAAGGAAGTTGATATTGAATGAGGCGCACAAGACAAGATACTCGATACATCCTGGAGTTGGAAAGATATACCAAGATCTTAAGACGCATTATTGGTGGTCTAATTTAAAGACAGACGTTGCAACATATGTTGGGGAATGTTTAACTTGTTCCAAAGTTAAAGCAGAACACCAAAAGCCATCAGGGTTACTTCAACAACCAGAAATCCCAGAATGGAAATGGGATGGTATTACCATGGATTTCATCACAAAGTTACCTAAGACTGCCTGGGGTTATGACACCATTTGGGTAATAGTTGATCGTCTCACTAAAGCTGCACATTTCTTGCCTATAAAGGAAACGGATAGGATGGAGAAACTATTACGACTGTACATAAAGGAAATTGTTTCAAGGCATGGAATACCTATTTCCATTATATCCGATCGTGATAGTAGATTTACATCAAAGTTCTGGCAATCACTACAGGAAGCCCTGGGAACTCGTTTGGATATGAGCACCGCATATCATCCGCAAACCGATGGGCAGAGTGAAAGAACAATTCAGACTCTTGAAGACATGCTCAGAGCATGTGTGATCGATTTTGGAAACGGATGGGATAAATATCTACCATTAGCAGAATTCTCGTATAATAATAGTTATCATGCGAGCATTAAAGCTGCACCATTCGAAGCACTATATGGAAGGAAGTGTAGATCCCCTATCTGTTGGAACGAAGTAGGAGATCGACAATTAACTGGTCCCGAGATCATCCATGAAACTACTGAGAAGATAGTGCAAATCAAAGAGAGATTGAAAACAGCCCGTAGTCGCCAAAAGAGCTACACCGATGTCCGAAGGAAACCATTAGAGTTTCAGATCAGTGACATGGTTATGTTAAAGGTGTCACCTTGGAAAGGTGTAATACGTTTTGGAAAAAGAGGTAAACTGAACCCAAGGTATGTAGGCCCGTTCAAGATCATCGAACGCATTGGACCGGTAGCTTATCGACTCGAATTACCACAACAACTCACTGGAGTACATAATACATTTCACGTTTCAAACTTTAAGAAGTGTCTTGCAAAGGAAGACCTCACCATTCCTCTTGAAGAAATCCAAGTCGACGAGAAACTACAATTTATAGAAGAACCAATCGAAATCATGGACCGTGAAGTTAAACAACTCAAGCAGAGCAACATACCAATCATTAAGGTTCGTTGGAATGCTTGAAGGGGTCCCGAGTTTACTTGGGAATGAGAGGATCAGATGAAACAAAAGTACCCACATTTGTTTCCCGAGAACGCAAAATAGGTACAACTTTAAAATTTCGGGACGAAATTTATTTAACGGTAGGTACTGTAATGACCCGGATTTTTCCGATAGTTCTATACTTATAAGACTAATGTTTACATAAATTAAACCTTACCAACATGATAAGCAATCCCAATTTGTTGAGACTTATGTTTTTTTTTTTTTTTTTGAAAAGAGTTTTATACAACGTTTGACCGTCCAATTTGACCGATGATATCACGAACTATATAACACACGATAATTATACGATTATGTATATATACATATCTATACATATTTAACTTGATTTAAGGATGGTTTAACATTTCATTGTGAACTAACAACAATGAGTTATAATTATACTTTGAGACCACTAACTTAAGTTTTCAAAATGATAACTATATGTAACGTTCTTTGACATATATACTTACAATCTATAATGTGTTGGTGATTTATGTTACCAATATGATTTAAGTGTAATGGGATTAATTTGTAACCAAAATAATCTTGATAAATAGCGAACAAGTTTAGGGAAGTGTGGAGTGCACACTTGTTTGAACTTATCTTGATTATGACGGGGGTTCGGGGGCAGCGCCCCCGATAAGCGGGGTCCAAGGGGTGGCAAACCCTGGCGGGGTCCAAGGGGCAGAGCCCCTGGCTCATATTGGTGACCCAAAATAAAAGCCCGGTTTTGAGCTTCTTTTACCGTATCATACCCAGCATCTATACGTATTTACTATTGGTAAATAAACATCAAATCCACATCCTTATCAGCCTTAGATCTGCCCTAGATAAGAGGGAATCTTATTTGTAAGCTAGCATACATTATTACTCAAAAATTCAACACAAAAATTTGTTCTTGTTCCCTCAACAACCAGACTATCCTATAAATATCACCATCACCTTGGTTTTTCATTTCATTTTTACAACCATTTTTCTCTAACCAAAAACACACTCTTAGGAACTCTAAGTGTTCTTTACAATATCAGCAAATACTCATGAAGAACTAGCTTCAAGAACAACCTATAATCATCATAAGAAAGTTTAATCAAGATTATTTCTTATCTTTTCCAGTAGCCTTATCCAAGTAACTTGAGGTAGTAACCTTATTCATAATCTTATTCGATTCATATTTATATAGCTATCTTATTTTGTGTTATAAAATTTTTAACAACAAGAACATAGTTTGAATGATTTCAAACCTGTTCGCAAACTAAATAGATCCTTCTAACTTAACTTTTAAAACAAAATCGGCTATCCGAAGCTAGTTTAGCTACGAAATTAATTAGAGTAAAACTAAACTAATCTTATCTTTGCTAATTAATATGATATTTTATATATATTTACTTATGATTTAATTTTATATATTTCAGGACCACCCGTAAACAACACGAGAAGGTTAATCATAAGATCTCATGTTTGTAAGCAACACGTCATTTGACAACACGGTACTTTATGTACGCAACACGTCATTTGACAACATGGTACCATGGGTCGAGATTAATTCTGATCAATACGAATACGATGGGGTCTTTATTTATTTTATTGAGCAACTAATTGTAGACCATTAACAACAGACTGCTAACTACGGACTAAGAAAATATTAAAAGTATTATAAGTATATATATATATGTAACGATTACTTGAAAAGAAAATATGTTGATATATTATATATATGGTTAGGTTCGTGATATCAATCGGAGACCAAGTCGTGTTATATATCTTCAAGGCAAAAGTGAGTATATAGTCCCACTTTTAAACTCTAAATATTTCGGGATGAGAATACATGCATATTATGATTTACGTTATGGACACCAGTGATTAAAAATATATATATTCTACGTTGAGTTGTACCACTGGCATACTTCCCTGTAACTTGGTAACTACTATTTACATGAGGTATTGTAAACGCGAATCCTGTTGATAGATCTATCAGGCCTGACAACCCCAATCGGACTGGACGACCAGTATTCAACGGTTGCACAGTACTTCGTTTCAGTGACTACACTTGGTACGGTGTAGTAAGATTTCATAATAAAGGGAATATGCGACGTTGACTAAATGTTAAGTATGGTTATCAAGTGCTCAACAACTTAGAATATTTTTATTAAAACGTTTATATATGAAATCTTGTGGTCTATATTTATAACGCTGCCGGCATTAAACCTATATCTCACCAACTTTATGTTGACGTTTTAAGCATGTTTATTCTCAGGTGATAACTAAAAGCTTCCGCTGCAACATGTTGAATTTAAGCTAGATCTTGAGTATGCATATTTGTGTCAAAAATAAAACTGCATATCGGAGAATTTGTAATGTAAAATACGTTGGAAATCGTATTGTTATCATCACATGTAAAATTTGTAAGGCTAAGATTATCGATAAACGATAATCATTATTATGTTGTTTAAACCTTGTATTTGTAATAAAAGCTATGGTTTGTATTGTAAAAACGAATGCAGTTTTTGAAAAACGTCATATAGAGGTCAATACCTCGCGATGAAATCATATGTTATTGTATTCGTCCTTATGGTTAAGGTCGGGTTATGATATCCATATTTCTGAGGATTTTTTATAACTATTCTTATCTGAAATCATTAATCTCTTCGTACTATCAGTATTACATCATATAGAAACTGTTGGTTTCTATATTCTGTAAACTTTCGAGCTTAAAATATGAAAGCTATTGAAGTAATGTTGGGAACTGATGCATGAATTAGTATAATATAATGACACTTGATCAACGTGATTATATTACAGTAATTCATGCTGAGTTTCTAATGGAACGTGATGATTCACAGAACATACTGTCATCATGTGCCATTTATACAACTCTTGCATTCTACTCAATCTCTAAACATATCAAGAACATATTTTCTAGATAGTTCAATCTTTTCTCTTGAATTCTAGTAAATTAACCAATCAAAATCGTGCTAATACAATTTCTTCTTAAAAACATTAACTATGTTCATCCAAAACTTCATACCTATGAATTCTGGACCATTACTAGCTTGACATGAAGTTGGGAAGAGGAGATAACAGTATGGAACTCTTATATATAAAAGAAAATATAAAGCTCGACAACAACACATAAACTGCAAACCGTGCATATCAATACGTATTGCCACGTAAAGGCACGGGAGAATTAAAATTACTATAACCCCAAGGTAATAATAGAAGTGAATAGATTCTTCTGGCGATAGATGAAAGAGAAGAATGACAGATATGAAAGTTAAGAGTATATCAAGGATCAAAGCAGATCCTAATTCCCTTGATTACCGAAGAATCAAATCTTATTACGAAGATTTCCTCCAAATCTCTTGAACTTGGGAAATCAATCCTATCTACGTCAAAAGATATGACGAATCTATACCTACCCATTTCACTCTTTGGTGTTAGCTTCACTCGTACTCTTCACAAAATCAAATGGTTTTATCCATATTACTCAATGATGATAAAACTCTATTTATCAACTCATATTGGTCATGAAAACATTTTTTAATGTTAGCCATGACGACCTCGATCAAATTTTAGGACGAAATTTCTTTAACGGGTAGGTACTGTGATGACCCGGAAATTTTCGACCAAATTTAAACTTAATCTTCATATGATTTCGACACGATAAGCAAAATCTGTAATGTTGAGTCTCGAAAGTTTTGAAACTATATTCATGTAATCAAATACCTTTTGACCATTCCCGACAATTCACGAACAACTACTTGTAAATAAATATGTGTGTATATATATATATATATATATATATATATATATATATATATATATATATATATATATATATATATATATATATATATATATATATATATATATATGCATATACAAATGTAAGTATACTTAATAATTTGAAATTATAAAAGATAATTTAAACAATGGAATTAAATATATAAAATAAGATACAAAATAAGTATGTGGTGATTTAAAATGAATGTATATATAAATACATATGATTTCTATGTATAAACATTATTATATGTATATTATAATGTATATATATATACATACACATATAGTGTATAAATATTCAAATATAGTATATAAACTATGATATAATTGATAAATTATGATAAATGTAATTACAAAGTTAAAAATATAATTACTATATTATTATTGCTTTTATTATTATTATCAATATTAATATTAATATTAAAAATTAGTATTATTAAAAGTATTATAGATATGAAGTTTGTTATATAAAATGTTGTAGTATTATTATTACTAATATTATTATTGTCATTAAAAATATTAGTATTATTATATCCAATATTATTATTATTAATAATATGATAGTTATAAATAAAATAGTTATTATTATCATTATCATTAATAAATAATATTATTATTACTATTATTAATATTATTACTATTATCATTAATAATATTAGAAATATTATTATCATTTAATGAATAAGATTAATTATAATTATAATATATATAAATACACATATATAAATACAGATAATTCATTAATTCAGATAAAAACAGATAATTACGGATAATTATAGATATATACACCTGTTACGACTAATAACATAGTTACAGATATAAATTTTAAAGAAATCAGTAATAATTTTATTTAGATTATTATTAATAATATATTTATTATTTAATATTAACATTAATTAAATAAACCATATATAGAATCGGATCAGTTTCAATCATAAATCGGCTGTTTTGGAATCTTGTTTTTGTCTTCGATTCTGTTAGATGTCTGCATCAAATAATCAGAACGATCCAAGCCAGTACGATTTGATATCGTCTTATATATTTTCTTTTTCTTGTACGATATATATTGTGTCAATTCTTCATTTGCTTTATAATAATTAATTTACTCACGGTATTAGGATAACAGTCGATCATTTATTCATCATTCTCCATTATCAATTTTAAATCACTGCTAACTGTTGAATTAAAATCACAAAAATTGAAGAACACATTCAACCCCTGTACGCGTCATAATTTCTTTCAAAACTCGATTTTTTATTGTTTTCCAAAATCCAATAATGTAGTCCTGTTAGAAAACTCTTACTCAAACTCCCTGTAAATCCTCAAGTCTCAATTCATCGTATGGAGTATTAATTTTAGAGTCAAAGTATTTTGATTTAAAAGTCAAACAAATGTTCATGAACGAATTTGAATTTTCTGTTATAATTAATGTTAAATTGATAGTTCCTAAAGTTTTTAAGAGTGATTTGGAACCTTTTTCATGAAGAGATCATAATCTAAAACGATCTACAAATTCGAGTTTGGGTATTGAGTTTCAATATTATTTTTTTTCCTTCGAAAACAGAAGCAGCAGCAATTTAAGATTTTTTTTTTCTTCTCTGTTAATTAAAAGATTACAATCTCTGGTCGTTATAGTTATATTCCAAGTCTTAATTCGATTTAGTGATTTGCTGTTATACTTCCTCTGGTCGTCTGAGTTCATGAAGAAGAAGAAGAAGTTAGTAGGAGTTAAATAGAACGGATTAAATACATTCGGGTTAGGATATTAATCAGAAAAATAAATTAGAGCAAACGGTTTAAGGGGTGTGCGGGTGAGCGGATGGTCACGGGTTCGAGTCCGGGCATGGACTATTATTTTTTTGGAACCTCATTCTTTTAAGGTAATTTATATTTATCTTATTATTATTATTATTCTTATTATTATGATTATGATGATTGTTATTATTATAATTATTATTTTTATGTTAATATTAATAATATGACTACTATCATTATCAATTTTTTTTTTTTGTTATTATTAAGATAGTACCACTAAGTATCATTAGTATTATTATTACTAT
Organism: Rutidosis leptorrhynchoides; assembly: GCF_046630445.1. Lineage (NCBI taxonomy): Eukaryota > Viridiplantae > Streptophyta > Magnoliopsida > Asterales > Asteraceae > Rutidosis > Rutidosis leptorrhynchoides. The sequence goes on along the minus strand of NC_092334.1, from coordinate 231,728,304 downwards.
CATAATGCCAAATATTATTATCATTAATATTAGTATTAGTATCAATTATAATTATTAGTATTATTATTATTATCATTACTTTTATCACTAGTATTATTATTATTATTTAAGTATTAGTATTATAGTTATTATTATTATTATCATTATTATTATATGTATCGTTATCGTTATTTTTAAACATTACAAATTTTGTTAAAAATGGTACTACCATTGAAATTAACATTTTTATCAAAATTATCAATTTACTATAGAAATTATTATTACTATCATTATTAAGAATTGACATGAGCTTATCAAAAACCAGTATTATTTTATCATCATTATCATCATTATTATTAATATTATTATTGTTATGATTAGTATTAGTAATATATCAAATAAAGTTGATTTATATAAAAATGCGTATAACTTAACTATATTATTATTATCAATACTACTATTAATATTATTATTATTATTATTACAATAAAAATTAGTTATATAAAACCATATCTAATACATATAATCCAAATTCTATTACAATATTAATTAATTATTCAAGATATATAAAATAAATATATTTAAGTTATTAATGGAACTTATAACTCGTTAGAATAACAGTTGAACCACTAATAATGATATATGATTGTTCGACCAAAAGAATATGTTTTAATATATATAACTGATATAGGTTCGTGAATCCAAGACCAACCCTGCATTGTTCAGTTGTTTAATGTCGTTATATGTATATTTACTGCAAAATACAGTATGGTGAGTTTCATTGATCCCCTTTTACTCTTTACATTTTTGGGGCTGAGAATACATGCAAATGCTTTAGTAACTGTTTTACAATAATTATATGCGTGAGTTTCGTCATTCCTTTTTTAAATACTTTCGCAATATATATTTTTGGGACTGAGAATACATGCGCTGTTTTTATAACTGTTTTACGAAATAGACACAAGTAATTGAAATTACATTATATGGTTGAATGATCGAAATCGAATATGCCCTTTATAGTCTGGTAATCTAAGAATTAGGGAACAGACACCCTAATTGACGCGAATCCTAAAGATAGATCTATCGGGCCCAACAAGCCCCATCCAAAGTACCGGATGCTTTAGTACTTTGAAATTTATATCATGTCCGAAGGAGGATCCCGGAATGATGGGGATATTCTTATATGTATATTGTGAATGTCGGTTACCAGGTGTTCAATCCATATGAATGATATTTTTGTCTCTATGCATGGGACTTATGTTTATGAGAAATGGAGATATGAAATCTTGTGGTCTATTAAAATTATGAAATAATTATTTATGTTAAACTAATGAACTCACCAACCTTTTGGTTGACACTTTAAAGCATGTTTATTCTCAGGTATGAAAGAAACATTCCGCTATGCATTTGCTCATTTTAAAGAAATTATTTGGAGTCGATCATTGCAATGAAACCAGATGTTGGTGACTTCGTCCAGATGGATTAGGACGGGTCCTTTCATCGGTGTTCATAACAACCGTTAGTGTACAACACATATATCACTAACCCTTGGACAACACATATCCGTTTATAAAATCGTTAGTGTACAACACATATAACACTAAATTGGACAACACATATCCATTCATAAAACCGTTAGTGTACAACGCATATATCACTAACTCGGACAACACATATTCGTTCCTACAAATAAATACATTATATACATACATGTATACTTATTCCACTCCCAACCACGTGTGATAACGTACACCCAAAGTGTGTACCTCACCAAAGGTGGTCAACTAAAATGCACAACCGTGCCAATTGGACCCATACACAAGTCCATCAAATCCACCTATATGTGAAGTGAGCTCTATAGCCAAGAATCACTTCACCCGACCCGCACCCATCCTACACATACAAATGCATATAGGATATTAACACTCACCTTGTCGCCTTGATGAATGCTTCCGAATTATCCACAACTCGCTGAAGGAACGTACCTATTCCATTATCATAAATACCACAACACAATTAGGATGGATTTACAAACCAACCCAATTCGACACTTAGTGCAAATTCGACCCAAATGCACTTCCAAGGACAAACCGCGCCCAAAATAACCAATAATCACTAACACAAGTGATAATGGTCCTAATATGCCAATTAAACCCGAACACAAGTGTTAAACACTTATCATTCTCAAAATCGCCCACAAACCCTAATTTTGACCCATAAGGTCAAAATCTCATCATTTACAAGTTTTGACACCAAAACATGTTTAACTCAGTTTTATACTTCAACTTAATCCATTTTAAGTTTACAAACCTCATCGAATCGACATTCGGGTCATAATCCTCAAAAAACCCTAATTTTGACTCTAGTCAAAATTAGTCAACCACGAAAACCCTAAAAGTCTCCAAAACACCAATAATCACTAATGCTAGTGATTGTACACCATTTACAAGTCTTAAACATGGTTAAATCATTAACCAACCCAAAACCCGCCTTTAACACTTACAAACCCAAATCTTGGTGTTAATCTCCAATTAACAATTAAATGGGTTCCATCTATTAATCATACAATCAAAAGCCTCAAATTTGGATGATGAACACGAAAATGAAATTCGGAGTTAGAGCTTACCTCTAGTATCACCGTGTAGCTAAGAACGAGGAGAACAAACTTGTCAACTACGCCAAAGATCAAATCCCGCTTCTTCCTTTCCAAAAATCCCTTTGAAATCAAGTGGGTGTTTGAGTTTTGAGAGAAAAATGAAAAGAAAAGGAAAATGAAAATAGGAAATGAAATGAATGGATGAGGTTAAATCCTCAAATCTGGCTCAAACGCAAAAAGACCAAATTGCCCTTAAACTTCATTTAAAATTACAAGATCTGGTGCCAGTTCGTGCAGTATGCCGCGCCGCGGCATTAATGGTCGCGCCACGACCTTTGCCTGAGTCTGGTGCCTTCTTTACCACACTTTTTGATCTGAATTCTAGTTGATTGCCGCGCCGCAGCCTCATTTGTCGCGCCACGACACACGGCGTGATCTGAGTCATTTTCTTGCATACAAGACCTCAACACCCGAACATGTCCCGAACCCTTCATACGCCTATCGTACATACACCATACACCTATAAATCATATACGGGGAAAACGGGGTGTTACATCAAAACATTTGCATACGTGTCTATGGTATCCCAAGATTACATAATATATTAGAATACATGTATAATACAATATAAGTTAGCTAGGATATGATTAATATAGATTTGTTACCAATTTTCACGTAGCTACAACAAGTAAAAATATCCAATCTTGTTTTATCCATAACTTCTTCGTTTAAAATCCGTTTTGAGTGAATCCAATTGCTATGGTTTCATATTTAAATTAAGTTTATGAATCTATACAGAAAAAGTATAAGTTTATAGTCAGAAATACAGGTTACAAGTCGTTTTTGTAAAGGTAGTCATTTCAGTCGAAAGAACGACGTCTAGATGACCATTTTAGAAAACATACTTCCACTTTGAGTTTAACCATGATTTTTGGATATAGTTTCATGTTCATAAGAAAAATCATTTTCCCAGAAGAACAACTTTTAAATCAAAGTTTATCATAGTTTTTAATTAACTAACCCAAAACAGCCCGCGGTGTTACTACAACGGCGTATATCCGGTTTTACGGTATTTTTCGTGTTCCTGCTATAAATCATTAAGTTAGCATATGATATAGATATAGAACACGTGTTTATTTGATTTTAAAAGTCAAGTTAGAAGGATTAACTTTTGTTTGCGAACAAGTTTAGAATTACCTAAACTATGTTCTAGTGATTACATGTTCAAATCTTCGAATAAGATAGTTTTATATGTATGAATCGAATGATGTTATGAACATCATTACTACCTCAAGTTTAGTAGGTAACCCTACTGGAAAAGAGACAAATAGATCTAGCTTCAAAGGATCCTTGGATGGCTTGAAAGTTCTCGAAGCAGAATCATGACACGAAAACAAGTTCAAGTAAGATTTACACTCGAAATAAGATTGTTATAGTTATAGAAATTGAACCAAAGTTTGAATATGAGTATTACCTAGAATTAGAAATATAACCTACTGTAAATAACAAAGATTTCTTGAGAATGGATGATCACTTTACATGATTGGAAGTAAGCTAGCAAACTTGGAAGTATTCTTGATTTTATGAAACTAGAACTTATAGAATTTATGAAGAACACTTATAACTTGAAGATAGAACTTGAGAGAGATCAATTAGATGAAGAAAATTGAAGAATGAAAGTGTTTGTAGGTGTTTTTGGTTGTTGGTATATGGATTAGATATAAAGGATGTGTAATTTTGTTTACATGTAAATAAGTCATGAATGATTACTAATATTTTTGTAATTTTATGAGATATTTCATGCTAGTTGCCAAATGATGGTTCCTACATGTGTTAGGTGTCTCACATGGGCTGCTAAGAGCTGATCATTAGAGTGTATATACCAATAGTACATACATCTAAAAGATGTATATTGTACGAGTACGAATACGGGTGCATACGAGTAGAATTGTTGATGAAACTGAACGAGGATGTAATTGTAAGCATTTTTGTTAAGTAGAAGTATTTTGATAAGTGTCTTGAAGTCTTTCAAAAGTGTATGAATACATATTAAAACACTACATGTATATACATTTTAACTGAGTCCTTAAGTCATCGTTAGTCGTTACATGTAAATGTTGATTTGAAACCTTTAAGTTAACGAGCATGTTAAATGTTGTTAACCCAATGTTTATTATATCTAATGAGATATTAAATTATTATATTTTCATGATATTATGATATATTAATATATCTTAGTATGATATATATATACAGTTAAATGTTGTTACAATGATAATCGTTATTTATATGCCTCGTTTCGAAATCATTAAGTTAGTAGTCTTGTTTTTACATATGTAGTTCATTGTTAATACACTTAATGACATGTTTACCTATCATTTATCATGATTAAACATAGTGTATCAATATCTTAATATGATTCATATGTATTTAATAAGACGTTGTTATAACGATAATCGTTATATATACCATTTCGAGTTTCTTAATTCAATAAACTCAATTTTATGTATATAACTCATTGTTAAAATACCTAATGATATACTTACTTATCATAATATCATGTTAACTATATATATAATGTAGTGACCCGAACTTTTCCATGTTTATATATATTAATTGAGATTGATATTTACATGACTAAATGTTTCCAACGTGTTAAGCAATCAAACTTGTTAAGACTTGATTAGATGAAATAAGTTTCATATAGACAATTGATCACCCAAGTTGACCGGCGATTCACGAACGTTACAAAATTGTGAAAACTACATATTGTGGTATATATAGACATATATATATATGGTTGACATGAGATTATGATGAGTAAGTATCTCAATAAATATATTAACAATGTGTGATATACATAAGAAATGAGATTACTAAGTTAAGAAAATCGAAATGATATATATAACGATTATCGTTATGATAACGTCTACTAAATACATATGTATCATATTAAGATATTGGTACACTATATTTAACATGATAAAATGATATTTAAATATATCATTAAGTGTGTTAACAATGAACTACATATGTAAAAACAAGACTACTAACTCAAGTATTACGAAATGAGACTTATATGTAACGATTATCGTTGTAACGATATTTTAATGTATATATTATATTAAGAGATATTCATACATCATAATATCATGATAATATAATAATTTAACATCTCATTTGATATAATAAACATTGGGATTACAACATTAATTGAGATCGTTAACTTAAAGGTTTCAAAACAACACTTACATGTAACGACTAACGAAGACTTAACGACTCCATTAGAATGTATATACATGTTGTATTTTGATACGTATTCTTACACTTTTGAAAGACTTCAAGACACATATCAAAGTGCTTCTACTTAACAAAAATGCTTAAAATTACATCCTCGTTCATTTTCATCAACAATTCTACTCGTATGCACCCGTATTCGTACTCGTACAATACACAGCTTTCAGATGTATGTACTATTGGTATATACACTCTAATTATTAGCTCTTAGCAGCCCATGTGAGTCACCTAACATATTTGGGAACCATCATTTGGCAACTAGCATGAAATATCTCATAAAATTACAAAAATATTAGTAATCATTCATGACATATTTACATGAAAACAAAATTACATATCCTTTATATCAAATCCATATACCAACAACCAAAAACACTAACAAACACTTTCATTCTTCAATTTTATTCATCTAATTGATCTCTCTCAAGTTCCATCTTCAAGTTCTAAGTGTTCTTCATAAATTCCATAAGTATAGTTTCATAAAAATCAAGAATACTAGTCTACTTCAAGCTTTCTAATCCATTCCAAGTAATCATCTAAGATCAAGGAACCTTTGTTATTTATAGTAGGTTATATTTCTAATTCAAGGTAATATTCATATTCAAACTTTGATTCAATTTATACAACTATAACAATCTTATTTCGAGTGAAAATCTTACTTGAACTGTTTTCGTGTCATGATTCTGCTTCAAGAACTTTCAAGCCATCCAAGGATCCTTTGAAGCTAGATCCATTTTTCTCATTTCCAGTAGTTTTATCTAGAAAACTTGAGGTAGTAATGATGTTCATAACATCATTCGATTCATACATATAAAGCTATCTTATTCGAAGGTTTAAACTTGTAATCACTAGAACATAGTTTAGTTAATTCTAAACTTGTTCGCAAACAAAAGTTAATCCTTCTAAATTGACTTTTAAAATCAACTAAACAAATGTTCTATATCTATATTATATGCTAACTTAATGATTTAAAACCTGAAAACACGATGTATACCATAAAATCGGATATACGCCGTCGTAGTGAAACCGGGGGCTGTTTTGGTTTGGATAACTAAAAACTATGATAAACTTTGATTTAAAAGTTGTTCTTCTGGGAAAATGATTTTTCATATGAACATGAAACTATATCCAAAAATCATGGTTAAACTCAAAGTGGAAGTATGTTTTCCAAAATGGTCATCTAGATGTCGTTCTTTCGACTGAAATGACTACCTTTACAACAATGACTTGTAACCTGTAATTCTGACTATAAACTTATACTTTTTCTATATAGATTCATAAACTTAAGTTCAATATGAAACCATAGCAATTGGATTCACTCAAAACGGATTTAAAACGAAGATGTTATGGGTAAAACAAGATTGGATATTTTTGATCTTTTTAGCTACGGAAAATGTTTAACAAATCTATACAAATCATATCCTAGCTAACTTATATTGTATTATACATGTATTCTAATATATTATGTAATCTTGGGATACCATAGACACGTATGCAAATGTTTTGACATATCATATAGACCCATGTATATATATTATTTGGAACAACCATAGACACTCTATATGCAGTAATGTTGGAGTTAGCTATACAGGGTTGAGGTTGATTCCAAAAATATATATACTTTGAGTTGTGATCTAGCCTGAGACATGTATACACTGGGTCATGGATTGATTCAAGATAATATATATCGATTCATTTCTGTACATCTAACTGTGGACAACTAGTTATAGGTTATTAACGAGGACAGCTGACTTAATACAGTCAAATCTTTAAAACATAATAAAAATGGTTGTAATTATATTTGATCATACTTTGATATATATGTACATATTTGTATAGGTTGGTGAATCGATCCGTGGCCAAATCTTATTTCCGAGGAAGGAAATATCTTTGAAAGTGAGTTATAGTCCCACTTTTAAAATCTAATATTTTTGGGATGAGAATACATGCAGGTTTTATAAATGATTTACAAAATAGACACAAGTACGTGAAACTACATTCTATGGTTGAATTATCGAAATCGAATATGCCCCTTTTTATTAAGTATGGTAATCTAAGAATTAGGGAACAGACACTCTAATTGACGCGAATCCTAAAGATAGATCTATTGGGCCTAACAAACCCCATCCAAAGTACCGGATGCTTTAGTACTTCGAAATTTAGATCATATCTGAATGGTGTCCCGGAATGATGGGGATATTCTTATATATGCATCTTGTTAATGTCGATTACCAGGTGTTCACCATATGAATGATTTTTATCTCTATGTATGGGAAGTATATTGAAATATGAAATCTTGTGGTCTATTGTTACGATTTGATATATATAGGTTAAACCTATAACTCACCAACATTTTTGTTGAGTTTAAAGCATGTTTATTCTCAGGTGAATACTAAGAGCTTCCGCTGTTGCATACTAAAATAAGGACAAGATTTGGAGTTCATGTTTGTATGATATTGTGTAAAAACTGCATTCAAGAAACATATGTCGATGTAATATATTTCTATTGTAAACCATTATGTAATGGTCGTATGTAAACAGTATATTTTAGATTATCATTAATTGATAATCTACGTAATATTTTTAAAAACTTTATTGATAAAATAAAGGTTATGGTTATTTTAAAAATGAATGCAGTCTTTGAAAAACGTCTCATATAGAGGTTAAAACCTCGCAACGAAATCAATTAATATGGAACGTTTATAATCAATATGAATGGGACATTTCATATAATCTTATATATGTCATCATATAGTTTTTACAAGTTTTAACGTTCGTGAATCACCGGTCAACTCGGGTGGTCAATTGTCTATATGAAACCTATTTCAATTAATCAAGTCTTAACAAGTTTGATTGCTTAACATGTTGGAAACACTTAATCATGTAAATATCAATTTCATTTAATATATATAAACATGGAAAAGTTCGGGTCACTACATAATTCCTCTTTCTTGAACCGAATCACAACTACTGCTGTAGCTCCTATGTTGTTTAAGTAAACTTGGGCTAAATTAATGGAATGGGCTTAGGTTAAAAATTTGAGCCTAGAGCATGTTCTCTGTTGGGTTGTGAACCGAGTATTGTGATTGAGCTATGTAACTATGGTTGTTATCCCTATTGGTCGAATGAATTGGTTGCTATGGTTGCAACAGTTATTGTTTCCAATACAATTAAATTCAAACTAATCTAATGACATAAAAATGATAAACGATGGGATGATTGTGTTAAGATGATGATGATTATGAAATGGGATGATATTAGATGTTAATAATGTAAGATGATGATGATGATGATAATGATTCTGTATGATAATATCATGAAGAAGATGAAGTTTGATTATGATATAAGATGATGTTTTAAAAAGACGATGATGATTGATATTGTTAGATGATGACTGTGAAAAATGATTATGATGAAGAAGTAGAGACAGATAAGAGGGTTATAAGTTAAACGTCTCAAATAATACAAGAACAAACACGCAGCTCAGTTGGTTTGGTGTGGTGATGAGGTAGCGAGAGGTCTTAGGTTCGAAACCAGGCCACACGATTTTTTTTTTTTCAGTAGAAACTGTTGGGCCACTTAGGTTTAGATGGAATTGAAGCTTGGGCCTTTTGTTGTTGGACTTCACAAGGGTGATGTATTATGTGTTAAGAGTTAATATAGAAAAGCAAGAGTGGAAGAGTTATTAAGGATGTTTTCGGGTTAGCGGGACGTCGCGGGTCCAAAACCGGACTTGGGCATTTTTTTAAGGGCTACTCCTTTGAGGTAGTTATTACTATTACTCTTATTATTATTATTATTATTATTATTATTATTATTATTATTATTTCATTATTATTATTTTTTTTATTATTATTATAATTATTATTTATTATTGATTGTTAATAAGTAATTATTATTATTACCAATATTAGAAATAAGATTATTAGTATAATTAATATTATTATCATTATTATTATTATTAAAATATATAGTATTATTATTAATATGACTATTAAAATTTCTATTAGAATCATTATTTTTATTAAAAGTACCATTATTATTTAAAATATTATTTTTATGAAAACTAACATTTTTATCTTATCATTATTATCTTTTCATTAAAATTATTATTATTACTAACATTATTTTTATTATTAGTATTATTATTAAAACTATTAATAGCAGTATTAATACTAAATCTAATTACTTTTAGTGTTATTATTATTATCATAAAAAGATACAAATTTTTATTTATTATTATTATTATTAATATTATTTTACCAAATAAATAGCTATATAAGAATATATTTAAAACATATCGCATAACAACCTTAATATTTTCATAATAAATACTAATTATTTATCTAAAGTATATAAAATAAATATAGTTAACATAGTTACCAATGAAACATACAAGTTACTGAAATAACAATTAATAATAATATCTAAACTTGTTCGATTACAAGTATATGCTTTAATAAATATATGAAAAATATAGGTTCGTGAATCCGAGACCAACCCTACACTTGTTCAATGACGTCATATGTATTTTTACTACAAAATACAGTATGGTGAGTTTCATTTGCTCCCTTTTTAAATGCTTTTGCTATATATATATTTTGGGACTGAGAATACATGCACTTTTATAAATGTTTGACGAAATAGACATAAGTAATTGAAACTACATTCTATGGTTGAATGATCGAAGCCGAATATTCCCCTTTTTGCTTGGTAGCCTAAGAATTAGTAAACCGATCTATTAATTGACGCGAATCCTAAGATAGATCTATTGGGCCTAACAAACCTCATCCAAAGTACCGGATGCTTTAGTACTTCGATGTTGTTTTATCATGTCCGATGGATGTCCCGGAATGATAGGGGATATTCTTATATGCATCTTGTTAATGTCGGTTACCAGGTGTTCAATCCATATGAATGATTATTTTTGTCTCTATGCATGGGACGTATTTTTATGAGAAATGGAAATGAAAATCTTGTGGTCTATTAAAATGATAAAAATGAATGATTATGATAAACTACTGAACTCACCAACCTTTGGTTAACACTTGAAAGCATGTTTATTCTCAGGTATGAAAGAAATCTTTCGCTGTGCATTTGCTCATATTAGAGATATTACTTGGAGTCATTCACGACATATTTCAAAAGACGTTGCATTCGAGTCGTTGAGTTCATCAAGATTATTATTAAGTTATTCATAGTTTGGATATATTATGAAATGGTATGCATGCCGTCAACTTTCGATGTAATGAAAGTTTGTCTTTTAAAAACGAATGCAATGTTTGTAAAACGTATCATATTGAGGTCAAGTACCTCGCGATGTAACCAAATGTAATGTATTCGTCCAGATGGATTAGGACGGGTCACTACATTGACTACTGCCCCGATTTTGTCATTGCTCGAAGGAAATGAAGACTTCGTAATTTATTGTGATGCTTCACGACAGGGTTTTGGTTGCTTGTTAATGCAACAGAAGAAGGTGATTGCCTATGAGTCATGACAACTAAAGATTTATGAACAGAATTACACGACTCACGATTTAGAACTTGGTGCTATGGTCTTTGCACTGAAGATATGGAGATATTACTTGTATGGTACAAAGTGCACTGTTTTCACCGATCGCAAGAGCTTACAGCATATTTTTGACAAGAAAAGGCTTAATATGAGGCAGAGACGTTGGATAGAGCTATTGAATGACTACGACTGCGAGATTTGCTATCATTCTGGCAAGGCTAATGTCATTGCATATGCCTTGATTATGAAGGAAAAATCTAAACCTCTCCGAGTTAGAGCATTGAACATGACTATCCGAATGAACCTTACTTCTCAGATTCGCAACGCACAACTTGAGGCATTGAATGAAAGGAACGTTACTACTGAGTCACTTCGAGGAATTGATAAGAAGTTTGTTATTCGAGAAGATGGAACCCGATACTTCTTAGATAGAATTTGGGTTCCGAGGTTTGGTGGATTAAGGGAATTAGTGCTAGATGAGGCACACAAGACAAAGTATTCTATTCACCCTGCATCCGAAAAGATGTATCAAGTTCTTAAGGCACTGTACTAGTGGCCTAACATGAAAGCTGACATCGCTACCTATGCTGGTAAGTCCTTGACTTGTGCTAAAGTCAAGGCTGAGCATCAGAAATCGTCAGGACTGCTAACACAGCCAGAGATCCCCAATGGAAGTGGAAAAATATTACTATGGATTTCATCACTAAGTTACCCAAGACTGTGGGAGGTTATGATACGATTTGGGTTATCATTGATCGTCTCACAAAGTCAGCTCACTTTCTACCGATTAAGGAAATGGATAAGATGGAGAAGTTGGCACAGATCTACATAAAGGAAGTGGTTTCCCGACATGGAGTGCCGATATCCATTATTTCCGACAGAGACAACAGACTTACATCTAGATTCTGGCAAGCTTTGTAAGATGCCATGGGAACTCGTTTAGACATGAGCACAGCATATCACCCACAAACTGATGGTCAAAGCGAGAGAACCATTCAAACACTAGAAGACATGTTAAGGGCATGTGTTATTGATTTCGGAAATGGATGGGATAGACATCTACCGTTAGTAGAATTTTCATATAACAACAATTATCACGCAAGTATAAAGGCAGCGCCTTTTGAAGTACTGTATGGCAGGAAGTGCCGATAACCTGTATGTTGGACTGAGTTAGGAGATAGTCAATTGACTGGTCCTGAAATTATACATGAAACAACTGAGAAGATTGCGCAGATACAAGAGAGACTGAAAACGGCGTGTAGTCGTCAAAAGAGTTGCGCCGATGTTAGAAGGCAAGATTTGGAATTTCAGGTTGGAGATAAAGTTATGCTCAAAGTATCACCCTGGAAAGGTGTAGTGTGTTTTGGTAAGCGAGGCAAGCTAAGTCCGAGATATATTGGACCGTTTGAGATTACCGAGAGATTTGGACCGGTAGCGTACAGGCTGAAACTAGCTACCGCAAGAACTCAGCAAAGTTCATGACACTTTCCATGTGTCTAACTTGAAGAAATGCTTATCAGACGAAAGTTTGGTAATTCCTTTGGATGAGATACAAGTTAACCTTAAGCTTCTTTTTGTCGAAGAACCTGTTGAGATTATGGGTCGCGAGGTCAAGCAGTTAAAGCAAAGCAGAATTCCGATAGTTAAAGTTCGATGGAATGCCCGTAGAGGACCAAAATTCATGTGGGAGCGTGAAGACCAGATGAGACTAAAGTATCCACAACTGTTTCCCGAGGAGACTACCTGTAGTGACCCGAACTTTTCCATGTTTATATATATTAATTGAGATTGATATTTACATAATTAAATGTTTCCAACATGTTAAGCAATCAAACTTGTTAGGACTTGATTAATTGAAATATGTTTCATATAGACAATTGACCACCCAAGTTGACCGGTGATTCACGAACGTTAAAACTTGTAAAAACTATATGATGACATATATATGGATATATATATAGTTAACATGATACTATGATAAGTAAACATATCATTAAGTATATTAACAATGAACTACATATGTAAAAACAAGACTACTAACTTAATGATTTTTAAACGAGACATATATGTAACGATTATCGTTGTAAAGACATTTAATGTATATATATCATATTAAGAGATATTCATACATGATAATATCATGATAATATAATAATTTAACATCTCATTTGATATTATAAACATTGGGTTAACAACATTTAACAAGATCGTTAACCTAAAGGTTTCAAAACAACACTTACATGTAACGACTAACGATGACTTAACGACTCAGTTAAAATGTATATACATGTAGTGTTTTAATATGTATTTATACACTTCTGAAAGACTTCAATACACTTATCAAAATACTTCTACTTAACAAAAATGCTTACAATTACATCCTCGTTCAGTTTCATCAACAATTCTACTCGTATGCACCCGTATTCGTACTCGTACAATACACAGCTTTTAGATGTATGTACTATTGGTATATACACTCCAATGATCAGCTCTTAGCAGCCCATGTGAGTCACCTAACACATGTGGGAACCATCATTTGGCAACTGGCATGAAATATCTCATAAAATTACAAAAATATGAGTAATCATTCATGACTTATTTACATGAAAATAAAATTACATATCCTTTATATCTAATCCATACACCAACGACCAAAAACACCTACAAACACTTTCATTCTTCAATTTTCTTCATCTAATTGATCTCTCTCAAGTTCTATCTTCAAGTTCTAAGTGTTCTTCATATATTCTACAAGTTCTAGTTATATAAAATCAAGAATACTTTCAAGTTTGCTAGCTCACTTCCAATCTTGTAAGGTGATCATCCAACCTCAAGAAATTTTTGTTTCTTACAGTAGGTTATCATTCTAATACAAGGTAATAATCATATTCAAACTTTGGTTCAATTTCTATAACTATAACAATCTTATTTCAAGTGATGATCTTACTTGAACTTGTTTTCGTGTCATGATTCTGCTTCAAGAACTTCGAGCCATCCAAGGATCCGTTGAAGCTAGATCCATTTTTCTCTTTTCCAGTAGGTTTATCCAAGGAACTTAAGGTAGTAATGATGTTCATAACATCATTCGATTCATACATATAAAGCTATCTTATTCGAAGGTTTAAACTTGTAATCACTAGAACATAGTTTAGTTAATTCTAAACTTGTTCGCAAACAAAAGTTAATCCTTCTAACTTGACTTTTAAAATAAACTAAAAACATGTTCTATATCTATATGATATGCTAACTTAATGATTTAAAACCTGTAAACACGAAAAACACAGTAAAACCGGATTTACGCCGTCGTAGTAACACCGCGGGCTGTTTTGGGTTAGTTAATTAAAAACTATGATAAACTTGATTTAAAAGTTGTTATTCTGAGAAAATGATTTTTATTATGAACATGAAACTATATCAAAAAATTATGGTTAGACTCAAAGTGGAAGTATGTTTTCAAAAATGGTCATCTAGACGTCGTTCTTTCGACTGAAATGACTACCTTTACAAAAATGACTTGTAACTTATTTTTCCGACTATAAACCTATACTTTTTCTGTGTAGATTCATAAAATAGAGTTCAATATGAAACCATAGAAATTTTATTCACTCAAAACGGATTTAAAATGAAGAAGTTATGGGTAAAACAAGATTGGATAATTTTTCTCATTTTAGCTACGTGAAAATTGGTAACAAATCTATTCCAACCATAACTTAATCAACTTGTATTGTATATTATGTAATCTTGATATACCATAGACACGTATACAATGTTTCGACCTATCATGTCGACACAACTATATATATTTCGGAACAACCATAGACACTCTATATGTGAATGTTGGAGTTAGCTATACAGGGTTGAGGTTGATTCCAAAATATATATAGTTTGAGTTTTGATCAATACTGAGATACGTATACACTGGGTCGTGGATTGATTCAAGATAATATTTATCGATTTATTTCTGTACATCTAACTGTGGACAACTAGTTGTAGGTTACTAACGAGGACAGCTGACTTAATAAACTTAAAACATCAAAATATATTAAAAGTATTGTAAATATATTTTGAACATACTTTGATATATATGTGAAATGTCCCGTTCTTATTGATTAAAAACGTTCCATATTAATTGATTTCGTTGCGAGGTTTTGACCTCTATATGAGACGTTTTTCAAAGACTGCATTCATTTTTAAAACAAACCATAACCTTTATTTCATAAATAAAGGTTTAAAAAGCTTTACGTAGATTATCAAATAATGATAATCTAAGATATCCTGTTTACACACGACCATTACATAATGGTTTACAATACAAATATGTTACATCGAAATCAGTTTCTTGAATGCAGTTTTTACACAATATCATACAAACATGGACTCCAAATCTTGTCCTTATTTTAGTATGCAACAGCGGAAGCTCTTAATATTCACCTGAGAATAAACATGCTTTAAACGTCAACAAAAATGTTGGTGAGTTATAGGTTTAACCTATATATATCAAATCGTAACAATAGACCACAAGATTTCATATTTCAATACACATCCCATACATAGAGATAAAAATCATTCATATGGTGAACACCTGGTAACCGACAATAACAAGATGCATATATAAGAATATCCCCATCATTCCGGGACACCCTTCGGATATGATATAAATTTCGAAGTACTAAAGCATCCGGTACTTTGGATGGGGTTTGTTAGGCCCAATAGATCTATCTTTAGGATTCGCGTCAATTAGGGTGTCTGTTCCCTAATTCTTAGATTACCAGACTTAATAAAAAGGGGCATATTCGATTTCGATAATTCAACCATAGAATGTAGTTTCACGTACTTGTGTCTATTTTGTAAATCATTTATAAAACCTGCATGTATTCTCATCCCAAAAATATTAGATTTTAAAAGTGGGACTATAACTCACTTTCACAGATTTTTTACTTCGTCGGGAAGTAAGATTTGGCCACTGGTTGATTCACGAACCTATAACAATATATACATATATATCAAAGTATGTTCAAAATATATTTACAACACTTTTAATATATTTTGATGTTTTAAGTTTATTAAGTCAGCTGTCCTCGTTAGTAACCTACAACTAGTTGTCCACAGTTAGATGTACAGAAATAAATCGATAAATATTATCTTGAATCAATCCACGACCCAGTGTATACGTATCTCAGTATTGATCACAACTCAAACTATATATATTTTGGAATCAACCTCAACCCTGTATAGCTAACTCCAACATTCACATATAGAGTGTCTATGGTTGTTCCGAAATATATATAGATGTGTCGACATGATAGGTCGAAACATTGTATACGTGTCTATGGTATCTCAAGATTACATAATATACAATACAAGTTGATTAAGTTATGGTTGGAATAGATTTGTTACCAATTTTCACGTAGCTAAAATGAGAAAAATTATCCAATCTTGTTTTACCCATAACTTCTTCATTTTAAATCCGTTTTGAGTGAATCAAATTGCTATGGTTTCATATTGAACTCTATTTTATGAATATAAACAGAAAAGTATAGGTTTATAGTCGGAAAAATAAGTTACAAGTCGTTTTTGTAAAGGTAGTCATTTCAGTCGAAAGAACGACGTCTAGATGACCATTTTAGAAAACATACTTCCACTTTGAGTTTAACCATAATTTTTGGATATAGTTTCATGTTCATAATAAAAATCATTTTCTCAGAATAACAACTTTTAAATCAAAGTTTATCATAGTTTTTAATTAACTAACCCAAAACAGCCCGCGGTGTTACTACGACGGCGTAAATCCAGTTTTACGGTGTTTTTCGTGTTTCCAGGTTTTAAATCATTAAGTTAGCATATCATATAGATATAGAACATGTGTTTAGTTGATTTTAAAAGTCAAGTTAGAAGGATTAACTTTTGTTTGCGAACAAGTTTAGAATTAACTAAACTATGTTCTAGTGATTACAAGTTTAAACCTTCGAATAAGATAGCTTTATATGTATGAATCGAATGATGTTATGAACATCATTACTACCTTAAGTTCCTTGGATAAACCTACTGGAAAAGAGAAAAATGGATCTAGCTTCAATGGATCCTTGGATGGCTTGAAGTTCTTGAAGCAGAATCATGACACGAAAACAAGTTCAAGTAAGATCATCACTTGAAATAAGATTGTTATAGTTATAGAAATTGAACCAAAGTTTGAATATGATTATTACCTTGTATTAGAATGATAACCTACTGTAAGAAACAAAGATTTCTTGAGGTTGGATGATCACCTTACAAGATTGGAAGTGAGCTAGCAAACTTGAAAGTATTCTTGATTTTATGAAACTAGAACTTTTGGAATTTATGAAGAACACTTAGAACTTGAAGATAGAACTTGAGAGAGATCACTTAGATGAATAAAATTGAAGAATGAAAGTGTTTGTAGGTGTTTTTAGTCGTTGGTGTATGGATTAGATATAAAGGATATGTAATTTTGTTTTCATGTAAATAAGTCATGAATGATTACTCATATTTTTGTAATTTTATGAGATATTTCATGCTAGTTGCCAAATGATGGTTCCCACATGTGTTAGGTGACTCACATGGGCTGCTAAGAGCTGATCATTGGAGTGTATATACCAATAGTACATACATCTAAAAGCTGTGTATTGTACGAGTACGAATACGGGTGCATACGAGTAGAATTGTTGATGAAACTGAACGAGGATGTAATTGTAAGCATTTTTGTTAAGTAGAAGTATTTTGATAAGTGTATTGAAGTCTTTCAAAAGTGTATAAATACATATTAAAACACTACATGTATATACATTTTAACTGAGTCGTTAAGTCATCGTTAGTCGTTACATGTAAATGTTGTTTTGAAACCTTTAGGTTAACGATCTTGTTAAATGTTGTTAATCCAATGTTTATAATATCAAAAGAGATTTTAAATTATTATATTATCATGATATTATGATGTACGAATATCTCTTAATATGATATATATACATTAAATGTCGTTACAACGATAATCGTTACATATATGTCTCGTTTAAAAATCATTAAGTTAGTAGTCTTGTTTTTACATATGTAGTTCATTGTTAATATACTTAATGATATGTTTACTTATCATAGTATCATGTTAACTATATATATATATCCATATATATGTCATCATATAGTTTTTACAAGTTTTAACGTTCGTGAATCACCGGTCAACTTGGGTGGTCAATTGTCTATATGAAACATATTTCAATTAATCAAGTCTTAACAAGTTTGATTGCTTAACATGTTGGAAACATTTAATCATGTAAATATCAATCTCAATTAATATATATAAACATGGAAAAGTTCGGGTCACTACAGTACCTACCCGTTAAATAAATTTCGTCCCGAAATTTTAAGCTGTTGAAGGTGTTGACGAATCTTCTGGAAATAGATGCGGGTATTTCTTCTTCATCTGATCTTCACGCTCCCAGGTGAACTCGGGTCCTCTACGAGCATTCCATCGAACCTTAACAATTGGTATCTTGTTTTGCTTAAGTCTTTTAACCTCACGATCCATTATTTCGACGGGTTCTTCGATGAATTGAAGTTTTTCGTTGATTTGGATTTCATCTAACGGAATAGTGAGATCTTCTTTAGCAAAACATTTCTTTAAATTCGAGACGTGGAAAGTGTTATGTACAGCCGCGAGTTGTTGAGGTAATTCTAGTCGGTAAGCTACTGGTCCGACACGATCAATAATCTTGAATGGTCCAATATACCTTGGATTTAATTTCCCTCGTTTTCCAAATCGAACAACGCCTTTCCAAGGTGCAACTTTAAGCATGACCATCTCTCCAATTTCAAATTCTATATCTTTTCTTTTAATGTCAGCGTAGCTCTTTTGTCGACTTTGGGCGGTTTTCAACCGTTGTTGAATTTGGATGATCTTCTCGGTAGTTTCTTGTATAATCTCCGGACCCGTAATCTGTCTATCCCCCACTTCACTCCAACAAATCGGAGACCTGCACTTTCTACCATAAAGTGCTTCAAACGGCGCCATCTCAATGCTTGAATGGTAGCTGTTGTTGTAGGAAAATTCTGCTAACGGTAGATGTCGATCCCAACTGTTTCCGAAATCAATAACACATGCTCGTAGCATGTCTTCAAGCGTTTGTATCGTCCTTTCGCTCTGCCCATCAGTTTGTGGATGATAGGCAGTACTCATGTCTAGACGAGTTCCTAATGCTTGCTGTAATGTCTGCCAGAATCTTGAAATAAATCTGCCATCCCTATCAGAGATAATAGAGATTGGTATTCCATGTCTGGAGACGACTTCCTTCAAATACAGTCGTGCTAACTTCTCCATCTTGTCATCTTCTCTTATTGGTAGGAAGTGTGCTGATTTGGTGAGACGATCAACTATTACCCAAATAGTATCAAAACCACTTGCAGTCCTTGGCAATTTAGTGATGAAATCCATGGTAATGTTTTCCCATTTCCATTCCGGGATTTCGGGTTGTTGAAGTAGACCTGATGGTTTCTGATGCTCAGCTTTGACCTTAGAACACGTCAAACATTCTCCTACGTATTTAGCAACATCGGCTTTCATACCCGGCCACCAAAAATGTTTCTTGAGATCCTTGTACATCTTCCCCGTTCCAGGATGTATTGAGTATCTGGTTTTATGAGCTTCTCTAAGTACCATTTCTCTCATATCTCCAAATTTTGGTACCCAAATCCTTTCAGCCCTATACCGGGTTCCGTCTTCCCGAATATTAAGATGCTTCTCCGATCCTTTGGGTATTTCATCCTTTAAATTTCCCTCTTTTAAAACTCCTTGTTGCGCCTCCTTTATTTGAGTAGTAATGTTATTATGAATCATTATATTCATAGATTTTACTCGAATGGGTTCTCTGTCCTTCCTGCTCAAGGCATCGGCTACCACATTTGCCTTCCCCGGGTGGTAACGAATCTCAAAGTCGTAATCATTCAATAATTCAATCCACCTACGCTGCCTCATATTCAGTTGTTTCTGATTAAATATGTGTTGAAGACTTTTGTGGTCGGTATATATAATACTTTTGACCCCATATAAGTAGTGCCTCCAAGTCTTTAATGCAAAAACAACCGCGCCTAATTCCAAATCATGCGTCGTATAATTTTGTTCGTGAATCTTCAATTGTCTAGACGCATAAGCAATCACCTTCGTTCGTTGCATTAATACACAACCGAGACCTTGCTTTGATGCATCACAATAAATCACAAAATCATCATTCCCTTCAGGCAATGACAATATAGGTGCCGTAGTTAGCTTTTTCTTCAATAACTGAAACGCTTTCTCTTGTTCATCATTCCATTCAAATTTCTTCCCTTTATGCGTTAATGCAGTCAAGGGTTTTGCTATTCTGGAAAAGTCTTGGATGAACCTTCTGTAGTAACCAGCTAGTCCTAAAAATTGGCGTATGTGTTTCGGAGTTTTCGGGGTTTCCCACTTTTCAACAGTTTCTATCTTTGCCGGATCCACCTTAATACCTTCTTTGTTCACTATGTGACCGAGGAATTGAACTTCTTCCAACCAAAATGCACACTTTGAAAACTTAGCGTACAATTCTTCCTTCCTCAATACTTCTAACACCTTTCTCAAATGTTCACCGTGTTCTTGGTCATTCTTTGAGTAAATAAGTATGTCATCAATGAAAACAATGACAAACTTGTCAAGGTATGGTCCACACACTCGGTTCATAAGGTCCATGAACACAGCTGGTGCATTAGTTAAACCAAACGGCATGACCATAAACTCGTAATGACCGTAACGTGTTCTGAAAGCAGTCTTTGGAATATCATCTTCTTTCACCCGCATTTGATGATACCCGGAACGTAAGTCAATCTTTGAATAAACAGACGAGCCTTGTAGTTGATCAAATAAGTCGTCGATTCTCGGTAGTGGGTAGCGGTTCTTGATGGTAAGTTTGTTCAACTCTCGGTAGTCGATACACAACCTGAATGTACCATCTTTCTTCTTGACAAACAAAACAGGAGCTCCCCACGGTGATGTGCTTGGTCGAATGAAACCACGCTCTAAAAGTTCTTGTAATTGGCTTTGCAGTTCTTTCATCTCGCTGGGTGCGAGTCTGTAAGGAGCACGAGCTATTGGTGCAGCTCCTGGTACAAGATCGATTTGAAATTCAACGGATCGATGTGGGGGTAATCCCGGTAATTCTTTCGGAAATACATCGGGAAATTCTTTTGCAATGGGAACATCATTGATGCTCTTTTCTTCAGTTTGTACTTTCTCGACGTGTGCTAGAACAGCATAGCAACCTTTTCTTATTAGTTTTTGTGCCTTCAAATTACTAATAAGATGTAGCTTCGTGTTGCCCTTTTCTCCGTACACCATTAAGGGTTTTCCTTTTTCTCGTATAATGCGAATTGCATTTTTGTAACAAACGATCTCCGCTTTCACTTCTTTCAACCAGTCCATACCGATTATCACATCAAAACTCCCTAACTCTACTGGTATCAAATCAATCTTAAATGTTTCGCTAACCAGTTTAATTTCTCGATTCCGACATATATTATCTGCTGAAATTAATTTACCATTTGCTAATTCGAGTAAAAATTTACTATCCAAAGGCGTCAATGGACAACTTAATTTAGCACAAAAATCTCTACTCATATAGCTTCTATCCGCACCCGAATCAAATAAAACGTAAGCAGATTTATTGTCAATAAGAAACGTACCCGTAACAAGCTCCGGGTCTTCCTGTGCCTCTACCGCATTAATATTGAAAACTCTTCCACGGCCTTGTCCATTCGTGTTCTCCTGGTTCGGGCAATTTCTAATAATGTGGCCTGGTTTTCCACATTTATAACAAACTACATTGGCATAACTTGCTCCGACACTACTTGCTCCGCCATTACTCGTTCCGACACCATTTGTTCCTTTCGTTCTATTAACCCCTGGTCCGTAGACCTCACACTTCGCCGCGCTATGACCATTTCTTTTACACTTGTTGCAAAATTTGGTGCAGAACCCCGAGTGATTCTTTTCACACCTTTGGCATAGCTGCTTCTGATTGTTGTTGTTGTTGCGGTTATTATTGTTATTGGGATGATTGTTGTAGTTGCTGTTGTTGTTGTTGTTGTTGTTGTTGGGCCGTTTGTTGTAGTTGCGATTGATGTTGCGATTGTTGGGATAATTGTTGCGATTATTGTTGTAATTGCTGTTGTTGTTGTATTGGTGATTCTTATCACCGTTTTCCTCCCACTTTCTTTTGACTTGCTTCACATTGGCCTCTTCAGCAGTCTGTTCTTTAATTCTTTCTTCAATCTGGTTCACTAGTTTGTGAGCCATTCTGCATGCCTGTTGTATGGAGGCGGGCTCGTGTGAACTTATATCTTCTTGGATTCTTTCCGGTAATCCTTTCACAAACGCGTCGATCTTCTCTTCCTCATCTTCGAATGCTCCCGGACACAATAGGCACAATTCTGTGAATCGTCTTTCGTACGTGGTAATATCAAATCCTTGGGTTCGTAACCCTCTAAGTTCTGTCTTGAGCTTATTGACCTCGGTTCTGGGACGGTACTTCTCGTTCATCAAGTGCTTGAATGCTGACCACGGTAGTGCGTACGCATCATCTTGTCCCACTTGCTCTAGATAGGTATTCCACCATGTTAACGCAGAACCTGTGAAGGTATGCGTAGCGTACTTCACTTTGTCCTCTTCAGTACACTTACTTATGGCAAACACCGATTCAACCTTTTCGGTCCACCGTTTCAATCCGATCGGTCCTTCGGTTCCATCAAATTCCAAAGGTTTGCAGGCAGTGAATTCTTTGTAGGTGCATCCTACACGATTTCCTGTACTGCTAGATCCAAGGTTATTGTTGGTATGTAGCGCAGCCTGTACTGCGGCTATGTTTGAAGCTAGAAAAGTACGGAATTCCTCTTCATTCATATTCACGGTGTGTCGAGTAGTCGGTGCCATTTCCTTCAAAATAGTTAAATGGAACAAGTTAATCATACAGAATATTAAGAGTAGTTAATAGTATTTCGTAGCATAATATGAACTCATTTATAAAAGCTTTTTCTTCATATTAGCGTTTTATAAGTTTAAATTCGGGTAGTACCTACCCGTTAAGTTCATACTTAGTAGCTAATATACAATTCAACTACTACAATTCTATATGAAAAACTGATTATAATAATATTTCGCGTTCAAACTTTTATACAATATTTTACAAACTTACAATACCGCTTATTTTACATAAAGCATGAAATATAGCACACAATAACTTTGATACAAGATAGTTGTGAAGACAATTCTAGCTAGTACACAAGTCGTTCAGCAAAGGTAATAAAGACACGTAATTCATACGTCCAGAAACAAGTCATGCATTCTGGTTTTACTAGGACTACTTCACATCCTTGGTCTTGTGCAACATAACCGTTATGGCCGTTGATAAGACAGCATGTTGTAACGTCATCAAAGGGACGAGGGTTACGTAATGTCCAACAGTCCCGTAATAATCTAAAAACCTCATTTCTTACCCCAATTACCGACTCCGTCACTTGTGGAAACGTTTTGTTTAATAGTTGTAGCCCGATGTTCTTGTTCTCACTTTGGTGAGAAGCGAACATTACTAATCCGTAAGCATAACATGCTTCTTTATGTTGCATGTTAGCCGCTTTTTCTAAATCACGAAGTCCAATATTCGGATATATTGAGTCAAAATAATTTCTTAACCCGTTGCGTAAAATAGCATTTGGGTTCCCCGCAATATATGCGTCAAAGTAAACACATCGTAACTTATGGGTTTCCCAATGTGATATCCCCCATCTTTCAAACGAAAGTCTCTTATAAACCAAGACATTCTTGGAACGTTCTTCGAATGTCTTACAAACTGATCTCGCCTTAAATAGTTGTGCCGAAGAATTCTGGCCGACTCTAGACAAGATTTCATCAATCATGTCTCCGGGTAGGTCTCTTAAAATATTGGGTTGTCTATCCATTTTGTGTTTTTAAACTGTAAAATAGACAAGAGTTAGATTCATAAAAAAAATACTTATTAATACAAGCAATTTTTACATATATCATAAAGCATAAGAACACTATATTACATATATTACACCACACGAATACAACTATCTTATTCCGACTCGCTCGTTTCTTCTTCTTCGGTTTTGGTTCGTTTTGCCAAGTTTCTAGGGATATATGATGTTCCCCTAATACGAGCCGTCGTTGTCCACATTGGTTTAGAAAAACCTGGTGGTTTAGAGGTTCCCGGGTCATTGTTACAACTTAAGGACTTCGAGGGTTGACGATACATATAAAGTTCATCGGGGTTGGAATTAGATTTCTCTATTTTTATGCCCTTTCCCTTATTATTTTCTTTATCCTTTTTAAATTCAGTTGTGGTAATTTCTATAACATCATCGGAATTCTCGTCGGAATCCGATTCATCGGAGAATTGGTAATCCTCCCAATATTTTGCTTCCTTGGCGGAAACACCATTGACCATAATTAACTTTGGTCGGTTGGTTGAGGATTTTCTTTTACTTAACCGTTTTATTATTTCCCCCACCGGTTCTATTTCTTCATCCGGTTCCGATTCTTCTTCCGGTTCCGATTCTTCTTCCGGTTCCGACTCTTCTTCCGGTTCCTCTTCGGGAACTTGTGAATCAGTCCACAAATCATTCCAATTTACATTTGACCCTTCATTATTATTAGGTGAGTCAATGGGACTTGTTCTAGAGGTAGACATCTATCACATAATATCAAACACGTTAAGAGATTAATATATCACATAATATTCATATGTTAAAAATATATAGTTTCCAACAAAAATGTTAAGCAATCATTTTTAAAGAAAACACGGTCGAAGTCCAGACTCACTAATGCATCCTAACAAACTCGATAAGACACACTAATGCAAATTTTCTGGTTCTCTAAGACCAACGCTCGGATACCAACTGAAATGTCCCGTTCTTATTGATTAAAAACGTTCCATATTAATTGATTTCGTTGCGAGGTTTTGACCTCTATATGAGACGTTTTTCAAAGACTGCATTCATTTTTAAAACAAACCATAACCTTTATTTCATAAATAAAGGTTTAAAAAGCTTTACGTAGATTATCAAATAATGATAATCTAAGATATCCTGTTTACACACGACCATTACATAATGGTTTACAATACAAATATGTTACATCGAAATCAGTTTCTTGAATGCAGTTTTTACACAATATCATACAAACATGGACTCCAAATCTTGTCCTTATTTTAGTATGCAACAGCGGAAGCTCTTAATATTCACCTGAGAATAAACATGCTTTAAACGTCAACAAAAATGTTGGTGAGTTATAGGTTTAACCTATATATATCAAATCGTAACAATAGACCACAAGATTTCATATTTCAATACACATCCCATACATAGAGATAAAAATCATTCATATGGTGAACACCTGGTAACCGACAATAACAAGATGCATATATAAGAATATCCCCATCATTCCGGGACACCCTTCGGATATGATATAAATTTCGAAGTACTAAAGCATCCGGTACTTTGGATGGGGTTTGTTAG
This sequence comes from Rutidosis leptorrhynchoides, assembly GCF_046630445.1. NCBI lineage: Eukaryota > Viridiplantae > Streptophyta > Magnoliopsida > Asterales > Asteraceae > Rutidosis > Rutidosis leptorrhynchoides. Next base: position 231,702,365 of record NC_092334.1, on the reverse strand, counting down.
GCCCAATAGATCTATCTTTAGGATTCGCGTCAATTAGGGTGTCTGTTCCCTAATTCTTAGATTACCAGACTTAATAAAAAGGGGCATATTCGATTTCGATAATTCAACCATAGAATGTAGTTTCACGTACTTGTGTCTATTTTGTAAATCATTTATAAAACCTGCATGTATTCTCATCCCAAAAATATTAGATTTTAAAAGTGGGACTATAACTCACTTTCACAGATTTTTTACTTCGTCGGGAAGTAAGATTTGGCCACTGGTTGATTCACGAACCTATAACAATATATACATATATATCAAAGTATGTTCAAAATATATTTACAACACTTTTAATATATTTTGATGTTTTAAGTTTATTAAGTCAGCTGTCCTCGTTAGTAACCTACAACTAGTTGTCCACAGTTAGATGTACAGAAATAAATCGATAAATATTATCTTGAATCAATCCACGACCCAGTGTATACGTATCTCAGTATTGATCACAACTCAAACTATATATATTTTGGAATCAACCTCAACCCTGTATAGCTAACTCCAACATTCACATATAGAGTGTCTATGGTTGTTCCGAAATATATATAGATGTGTCGACATGATAGGTCGAAACATTGTATACGTGTCTATGGTATCTCAAGATTACATAATATACAATACAAGTTGATTAAGTTATGGTTGGAATAGATTTGTTACCAATTTTCACGTAGCTAAAATGAGAAAAATTATCCAATCTTGTTTTACCCATAACTTCTTCATTTTAAATCCGTTTTGAGTGAATCAAATTGCTATGGTTTCATATTGAACTCTATTTTATGAATATAAACAGAAAAGTATAGGTTTATAGTCGGAAAAATAAGTTACAAGTCGTTTTTGTAAAGGTAGTCATTTCAGTCGAAAGAACGACGTCTAGATGACCATTTTAGAAAACATACTTCCACTTTGAGTTTAACCATAATTTTTGGATATAGTTTCATGTTCATAATAAAAATCATTTTCTCAGAATAACAACTTTTAAATCAAAGTTTATCATAGTTTTTAATTAACTAACCCAAAACAGCCCGCGGTGTTACTACGACGGCGTAAATCCAGTTTTACGGTGTTTTTCGTGTTTCCAGGTTTTAAATCATTAAGTTAGCATATCATATAGATATAGAACATGTGTTTAGTTGATTTTAAAAGTCAAGTTAGAAGGATTAACTTTTGTTTGCGAACAAGTTTAGAATTAACTAAACTATGTTCTAGTGATTACAAGTTTAAACCTTCGAATAAGATAGCTTTATATGTATGAATCGAATGATGTTATGAACATCATTACTACCTTAAGTTCCTTGGATAAACCTACTGGAAAAGAGAAAAATGGATCTAGCTTCAATGGATCCTTGGATGGCTTGAAGTTCTTGAAGCAGAATCATGACACGAAAACAAGTTCAAGTAAGATCATCACTTGAAATAAGATTGTTATAGTTATAGAAATTGAACCAAAGTTTGAATATGATTATTACCTTGTATTAGAATGATAACCTACTGTAAGAAACAAAGATTTCTTGAGGTTGGATGATCACCTTACAAGATTGGAAGTGAGCTAGCAAACTTGAAAGTATTCTTGATTTTATGAAACTAGAACTTTTGGAATTTATGAAGAACACTTAGAACTTGAAGATAGAACTTGAGAGAGATCACTTAGATGAATAAAATTGAAGAATGAAAGTGTTTGTAGGTGTTTTTAGTCGTTGGTGTATGGATTAGATATAAAGGATATGAAATTTTGTTTTCATGTAAATAAGTCATGAATGATTACTCATATTTTTGTAATTTTATGAGATATTTCATGCTAGTTGCCAAATGATGGTTCCCACATGTGTTAGGTGACTCACATGGGCTGCTAAGAGCTGATCATTGGAGTGTATATACCAATAGTACATACATCTAAAAGCTGTGTATTGTACGAGTACGAATACGGGTGCATACGAGTAGAATTGTTGATGAAACTGAACGAGGATGTAATTGTAAGCATTTTTGTTAAGTAGAAGTATTTTGATAAGTGTATTGAAGTCTTTCAAAAGTGTATAAATACATATTAAAACACTACATGTATATACATTTTAACTGAGTCGTTAAGTCATCGTTAGTCGTTACATGTAAATGTTGTTTTGAAACCTTTAGGTTAACGATCTTGTTAAATGTTGTTAATCCAATGTTTATAATATCAAAAGAGATTTTAAATTATTATATTATCATGATATTATGATGTACGAATATCTCTTAATATGATATATATACATTAAATGTCGTTACAACGATAATCGTTACATATATGTCTCGTTTAAAAATCATTAAGTTAGTAGTCTTGTTTTTACATATGTAGTTCATTGTTAATATACTTAATGATATGTTTACTTATCATAGTATCATGTTAACTATATATATATATCCATATATATGTCATCATATAGTTTTTACAAGTTTTAACGTTCGTGAATCACCGGTCAACTTGGGTGGTCAATTGTCTATATGAAACATATTTCAATTAATCAAGTCTTAACAAGTTTGATTGCTTAACATGTTGGAAACATTTAATCATGTAAATATCAATCTCAATTAATATATATAAACATGGAAAAGTTCGGGTCACTACAATATGTATATATTGTTATAGGTTCGTGAATCAACCAGTGGCCAAGTCTTACTTTCCGACGAAGTAAAAATCTGTGAAAGTGAGTTATAGTCCCACTTTTAAAATCTAATATTTTTGGGATGAGAATACATGCAGGTTTTATAAATGATTTACAAAATAGACACACGTACGTGAAACTACATTCTATGGTTGAATTATCGAAATCGAATATGCCCCTTTTTATTAAGTCTGGTAATCTAAGAATTAGGGAACAGACACCCTAATTGACGCGAATCCTAAAGATAGATCTATTGGGCCTAACAAACCCCATCCAAAGTACCGGATGCTTTAGTACTTCGAAATTTATATCATATCCGAAGGGTGTCCCGGAATGATGGGGATATTCTTATATATGCATCTTGTTAATGTCGGTTACCTGGTGTTCACCATATGAATGATTTTTATCTCTATGTATGGGATGTGTATTGAAATATGAAATCTTGTGGTCTATTGTTACGATTTGATATATATAGGTTAAACCTATAACTCACCAACATTTTTGTTGACGTTTAAAGCATGTTTATTCTCAGGTGAATATTAAGAGCTTCCGCTATTGCATACTAAAATAAGGACAAGATTTGGAGTCCATGTTTGTATGATATTGTGTAAAAACTTCATTCAAGAAACTGATTTCGATGTAACATATTTGTATTGTAAACCATTATGTAATGGTCATATGTAAACAGGATATTTTATATTATCATTATTTGATAATCTACGTAAAGCTTTTTAAACCTTTATTTATGAAATAAAGGTTATGTTTTGTTTTAAAAATGAATGCAGTCTTTGAAAAACGTCTCATATAGAGGTCAAAACCTCGCAACGAAATCAATTAATATGGAACGTTTTTAATCAATAAGAACGGGACATTTCAGTTGGTATCCGAGCGTTGGTCTTAGAGAACCAGAATTTTGCATTAGTGTGTCTTATCGAGTTTGTTAGGATGCATTAGTGAGTCTGGACTTCGACCATGTTTACTTGAAAAATGATTGCTTAACAAATTTTGTTGGAAACTATATATTTTTAACATGTGAATATTATGTGATATATTAATCTCTTAACGCGTTTGATATTATGTGATAGATGTCTACCTCTAGAACAAGTCCCATTGACTCACCTAATAATAATGAAGAGTCAAATGTAAATTGGAATGATTCGTGGACTGATTCACAATTTCCCGAAGAGGAACCGGAAGAAGAGTCGGAACCGGAAGAAGAATCGGAACCGGAAGAAGAATCGGAACCGGATGAAGAAATAGAACCGGTGGGGGAAATAATAAAACGGTTAAGTAAAAGAAAATCCTCAACCAACCGACCAAGGTTAATTATGGTCAATGGTGTTTCCGCTAAGGAAGCAAAATATTGGGAGGATTACCATTTCTCCGATGAATCGGATTATGACGAGAATTCCGATGATGTTATAGAAATTACCCCAACTGAATTTAAAAAGGCAAAAGAAAATAATAAGGGAAAGGGCATAAAAATAGAGAAATCTAATTCCAACCCCGATGAACTTTATATGTATCGTCAACCCCCGAAGTCCTTAAGTTGTAACAATGACCCGGGAACCTCTAAACCACCAGGTTTTTCTAAACCAATGTGGATAACGACAGCTCGTATTAGGGGAACATCATATATCCCTAGAAACTTGGCAAAACGAACCAAAACCGAAGAAGACGAAACAAGCAAGTTGGAATAAGATAGTTGTATTCGTGTGGTGTAATATAAGTAATATAGTGTGCTTATGCTTTATGATATATGAATAAATTGCTTGTATTAATAAGTATTTTTTTTATGAATCTAACTCTTGTCTATTTTACAGTAAAAAAACACAAAATGGATAGACAACCCAATATTTTAAGAGACCTACCCGGAGACATGATTGATGAAATCTTGTCTAGAGTCGGTCAGAATTCTTCGACACAACTATTTAAGGCGAGATCAGTTTGTAAGACATTCGAAGAACGTTCCAAGAATGCCTTGGTTTATAAAAGGCTTTCGTTCGAAAGATGGGGGATATCACATTGGGAAAATCCATAAGTTACGATGTGTTTACTTTGACGCATATATTGCGGGGAACCCAAATGCTATTTTACGCAATGGGTTAAGAAATTATTTTGACTCAATATATCCGAATATTGGACTTCGTGATTTAGAAAAAAGCGGCTAACATGCAACATAAAGAAGCATGTTATGCTTACGGATTAGTAATGTTTGCTTCTCACCAAAGTGAGAACAAGAACATCGGGCTACAACTATTAAACAAAACGTTCCCACAAGTGACGGAGTCGGTAATTGGGGTAAGAAATGAGGTTTTTAGATTGTTACGGGACTGTTGGACATTACGTAACTCTCGTCCCTTTGACGACGTTACAACACGCTGTCTTATCAACGGCCATAACGGTTATGTTCCACAAGACCAAGGATGGGAAGTAATCCTAGTAAAACCAGAATGCATGACTTATTTCTGGACGTATGAATTATGTGTCTTTATTGCCTTTGCTGAACGACTTGTGTACTAGCTAGAATTATCTTCACAACCATCTTGTATCAAATTTATTGTGTGCTATATTTCATGCTATATGTAAAATAAGCGGTATTGTAAGTTTGTAAAATATTGTGTAAAAGTTTGAATGCGAAATATTATTATAATCAGTTTTTCATATAGAATTGTAGTAGTTGAATTGTATATTAGCTACCAAGTATGAACTTAACGGGTAGGTACTACCCGAATTTAAACTTATAAAACGCTAATATGAAGAAAAAGCTTTTATAAATGAGTTCATATTATGCTACAAAATACTATTAACTACTCTTAATATTTTGTATGATTAACTTGTTCCATTTGACTATTTTGAAGGAAATGGCACCGACTACTCGACACACCGTGAATATGAATGAAGAGGAATTCCGTACTTTTCTAGCTTCAAACATAGCCGCGGTACAGGCTGCGCTACATACCAACAATAACCTTGGATCTAGCAGTACAGGAAATCGTGTAGGATGCACCTACAAAGAATTCACTGCCTGCAAACCTTTGGAATTTGATGGAACCGAAGGACCGATCGGATTGAAACGGTGGACCGAGAAGGTCGAATCGGTGTTTGCCATAAGTAAGTGTACTTAAGAGGACAAAGTGAAGTACGCTACGCATACCTTCACAGGTTCTGCGTTAACATGGTGGAATACCTATCTAGAGCAAGTGGGACAAGACGATGCGTACGCACTACCGTGGTCAGCATTCAAGCACTTGATGAACAAGAAGTACCGTCCCAGAACCGAGGTCAATAAGCTCAAGACAAAACTTAGAGGGTTACGAACCCAAGGATTTGATATTACCACGTATGAAAGACGATTCACAGAATTGTGCCTATTGTGTCCGGGATCATTCGAAGATGAGGAAGAGAAGATCGACGCATTTGTGAAAGGATTACCGGAAAGAATCCAAGAAGATATAAGTTCCAACGAGCCCGCCTCCATACAACAAGCATGTAGAATGGCTCACAAACTAGTGAACCAGATTGAAGAAAGAATTAAAGAACAGACTGCTAAAGAGGCCAATGTGAAGCAAGTCAAAAGAAAGTGGGAGGAAAACGGTGATAAGAATCACCAATACAACAACAACAGTAATTACAACAATAATCGCAATAATTATCCCAACAATCGCAACATCAATCGCAACTACAACAAACGGCCCAACAACAACAACAACAACAACAACAACAACAACAACAGCAACTACAACAATCATCTCAATAACAATAATAACCGCAACAACAACAACAATCAGAAGCAGCTATGCCAAAGGTGTGAAAAGTATCACTCGGGGTTCTGCACCAAATTTTGCAACAAGTGTAAAAGAAATGGTCATAGCGCGGCGAAGTGTGAGGTCTACGGACCAGGGGTTAATAGAACGAAAGGAACAAATGGTGTCGGAACGAGTAATGGCGGAGCAAGTAGTGTCGGAGCAAGCTATGCCAATGTAGTTTGTTATAAATGTGGAAAACCGGGCCACATTATTAGAAATTTCCCGAAGCAGGAGAACACGAATGGACAAGGCCGCGGAAGAGTTTTCAATATTAATGCAGCAGAGGCACAGGAAGACCCGGAGCTTGTTACGGGTACGTTTCTTATTGACAATAAATCTGCTTACGTTTTATTTGATTCGGGTGCGGATAGAAGCTATATGAGTAGAGATTTTTGTGCTAAATTAAGTTGCCCATTGACGCCTTTGGATAGTAAATTTTTACTCGAATTAGCAAATGGTAAATTAATTTCAGCAGATAATATATGTCGGAATCGAGAAATTAAACTGGTTAGCGAAACATTTAAGATTGATTTGATACTAGTAGAGTTAGGGAGTTTTGATGTGATAATCGGTATGGACTGGTTGAAAGAAGTGAAAGCAGAGATCGTTTGTTACAAAAATGCAATTCGCATTATACGAGAAAAAGGAAAACCCTTAATGGTGTACGGAGAAAAGGGCAACACGAAGCTACATCTTATTAGTAATTTGAAGGCACAAAAACTAATAAGAAAAGGTTGCTATGCTGTTCTAGCACACGTCGAGAAAGTACAAACTGAAGAAAAGAGCATCAATGATGTTCCCGTCGCAAAAGAATTTCCCGATGTATTTCCGAAAGAATTACCGGGATTACCCCCACATCGATCCGTTGAATTTCAAATAGATCTTGTACCAGGAGCTGCACCAATAGCTCGTGCTCCTTACAGACTCGCACCCAACGAGATGAAAGAACTGCAAAGCCAATTACAAGAACTTTTAGAGCGTGGTTTCATTCGACCAAGCACATCACCGTGGGGAGCTCCTGTTTTGTTTGTCAAGAAGAAAGATGGTACATTCAGGTTGTGTATCGACTACCGAGAGTTGAACAAACTAACCATCAAGAACCGCTACCCACTACCGAGAATCGACGACTTATTTGATCAACTATAAGGCTCGTCTGTTTATTCAAAGATTGACTTACGTTCCGGGTATCATCAAATGCGGGTGAAAGAAGATGATATTCCAAAGACTGCTTTCAGAACACGTTACGGTCATTACGAGTTTATGGTCATGCCGTTTGGTTTAACTAATGCACCAGCTGTGTTCATGGACCTTATGAACCGAGTGTGTGGACCATACCTTGACAAGTTTGTCATTGTTTTCATTGATGACATACTTATTTACTCAAAGAATGACCAAGAACACGGTGAACATTTGAGAAAGGTGTTAGAAGTATTGAGGAAGGAAGAATTGTACGCTAAGTTTTCAAAATGTGCATTTTGGTTGGAAGAAGTTCAATTCCTCGGTCACATAGTGAACAAAGAAGGTATTAAGGTGGATCCGGCAAAGATAGAAACTGTTGAAAAGTGGGAAACCCCGAAAACTCCGAAACACATACGCCAGTTTTTAGGACTAGCTGGTTACTACAGAAGGTTCATCCAAGACTTTTCCAGAATAGCAAAACCCTTGACTGCATTAACGCATAAAGGGAAGAAATTTGAATGGAATGATGAACAAGAGAAAGCGTTTCAGTTATTGAAGAAAAAGCTAACTACGGCACCTATATTGTCATTGCCTGAAGGGAATGATGATTTTGTGATTTATTGTGACGCATCAAAGCAAGGTCTCGGTTGTGTATTAATGTAACGAACGAAGGTGATTGCTTATGCGTCTAGTCAATTGAAGATTCACGAACAAAATTATACGACGCATGATTTGGAATTAGGCGCGGTTGGTTTTGCATTAAAGACTTGGAGGCACTACTTATATGGGGTTAAAAGTATTATATATACCGACCACAAAAGTCTTCAACACATATTTAATCAGAAACAACTGAATATGAGGCAGCGTAGGTGGATTGAATTATTGAATGATTACGACTTTGAGATTCGTTACCACCCGGGGAAGGCAAATGTGGTAGCCGATGCCTTGAGCAGGAAGGACAGAGAACCCATTCGAGTAAAATCTATGAATATAATGATTCATAATAACCTTACTACTCAAATAAAGGAGGCGCAACAAGGAGTTTTAAAAAAGGGAATTTTAAAGGATGAAATACCCAAAGGATCGGAGAAGCATCTTAATATTCGGGAAGACGGAACCCGGTATAGGGCTGAAAGGATTTGGGTACCAAAATTTGGAGATATGAGAGAAATGGTACTTAGAGAAGCTCATAAAACCAGATACTCAATACATCCTGGAACGAGGAAGATGTACAAGGATCTCAAGAAACATTTTTGGTGGCCGGGTATGAAAGCCGATGTTGCTAAATACGTAGGAGAATATTTGACTTGTTCTAAGGTCAAAGCTGAGCATCAGAAACCATCAGGTCTACTTCAACAACCCGAAATCCCGGAATGGAAATGGGAAAACATTACCATGGATTTCATCACTAAATTGCCAAGGACTGCAAGTGGTTTTGATACTATTTGGGTAATAGTTGATCGTCTCACCAAATCAGCACACTTCCTGCCAATAAGAGAAGATGACAAGATGGAGAAGTTAGCACGACTGTATTTGAAGGAAGTCGTCTCCAGACATGGAATACCAATCTCTATTATCTCTGATAGGGATGGCAGATTTATTTCAAGATTCTGGCAGACATTACAGCAAGCATTAGGAACTCGTCTAGACATGAGTACTGTCTATCATCCACAAACTGATGGGCAGAGCGAAAGGATGATACAAACGCTTGAAGACATGCTACGAGCATGTGTTATTGATTTCGGAAACAGTTGGGATCGACATCTACCGTTAGCAGAATTTTCCTACGAAAACAGCTACCATTCAAGCATTGAGATGGCGCCGTTTGAAGCACTTTATGGTAGAAAGTGCAGGTCTCTGATTTGTTGGAGTGAAGTGGGGGATAGACAGATTACGGGTCCGGAGATTATACAAGAAACTACCGAGAAGATCATCCAAATTCAACAACGGTTGAAAACCGCCCAAAGTCGACAAAAGAGCTACGCTGACATTAAAAGAAAAGATATAGAATTTGAAATTGGAGAGATGGTCATGCTTAAAGTTGCACCTTGGAAAGGCGTTGTTCGATTTGGTAAACGAGGGAAATTAAATCCAAGGTATATTGGACCATTCAAGATTATTGATCGTGTCGGACCAGTAGCTTACCGACTTGAGTTACCTCAACAACTCGCGGCTGTACATAACACTTTCCACGTCTCGAATTTGAAGAAATGTTTTGCTAAAGAAGATCTCACTATTCCATTAGATGAAATCCAAATCAACGAAAAACTCCAATTCATCGAAGAACCCGTCGAAATAATGGATCGTGAGGTTAAAAGACTTAAGCAAAACAAGATACCAATTGTTAAGGTTCGATGGAATGCTCGTAGAGGACCCGAGTTCACCTGGGAGCGTGAAGATTAGATGAAGAAGAAATACCCACATCTATTTCCAGAAGATTCGTCAACACCTTCAACAGCTTAAAATTTTGGGACGAAATTTATTTAACGGATAGGTACTGTAGTGACCCGAACTTTTCCATGTTTATATATATTAATTGAGATTGATATTTACATAATTAAATATTTCCAACATGTTAAGCAATCAAACTTGTTAAGACTTGATTAATTGAAATATGTTTCATATAGACAATTGACCACCCAAGTTGACCGGTGATTCACGAACGTTAAAACTTGTAAAAACTATATGATGACATATATATGGATATATATATATATAGTTAACATGATACTATGATAAGTAAACATATCATTAAGTATATTAACAATGAACTACATATGTAAAAACAAGACTACTAACTTAATGATTTTTAAACGAGACATATATATAACGATTATCGTTGTAAAGACATTTAATGTATATATATCATATTAAGAGATATTCATACATGATAATATCATGATAATATAATAATTTAACATCTCATTTGATATTATAAACATTGGGTTAACAACATTTAACAAGATCGTTAACCTAAAGGTTTCAAAACAACACTTACATGTAACGACTAACGATGACTTAACGACTCAGTTAAAATGTATATACATGTAGTGTTTTAATATGTATTTATACACTTTTTAAAGACTTCAATACACTTATCAAAATACTTCTACTTAACAAAAATGCTTACAATTACATCCTCGTTCAGTTTCATCAACAATTCTACTCGTATGCACCCGTATTTGTACTCGTACAATACACAGCTTTTAGATGTATGTACTATTGGTATATACACTCCAATGATCAGCTCTTAGCAGCCCATGTGAGTCACCTAACACATGTGGGAACCATCATTTGGCAACTAGCATGAAATATCTCATAAAATTACAAAAATATGAGTAATCATTCATGACTTATTTACATGAAAATAAAATTACATATCCTTTATATCTAATCCATACACCAACGACCAAAAACACCTACAAACACTTTCATTCTTCAATTTTCTTCATCTAATTGATCTCTCTCAAGTTCTATCTTCAAGTTCTAAGTGTTCTTCATATATTCTACAAGTTCTAGTTACATAAAATCAAGAATACTTTCAAGTTTGCTAGCTCACTTCCAATCTTGTAAGGTGATCATCCAACCTCAAGAAATCTTTGTTTCTTACAGTAGGTTATCATTCTAATACAAGGTAATAATCATATTCAAACTTTGGTTCAATTTCTATAACTATAACAATCTTATTTCAAGTGATGATCTTACTTGAACTTGTTTTCGTGTCATGATTCTGCTTCAAGAACTTCGAGCCATCCAAGGATCCGTTGAAGCTAGATCCATTTTTCTCTTTTCCAGTAGGTTTATCCAAGGAACTTAAGGTAGTAATGATGTTCATAACATCATTCGATTCATACATATAAAGCTATCTTATTCGAAGGTTTAAACTTGTAATCACTAGAACATAGTTTAGTTAATTCTAAACTTGTTCGCAAACAAAAGTTAATCCTTCTAACTTGATTTTTAAAATCAACTAAAAACATGTTCTATATCTATATGATATGCTAACTTAATGATTTAAAACCTGGAAACATGAAAAACACCGTAAAACCGGATTTACGCCGTCGTAGTAACACCGCGGGCTGTTTTGGGTTAGTTAATTAAAAACTATGATAAACTTGATTTAAAAGTTGTTATTCTGAGAAAATGATTTTTATTATGAACATGAAACTATATCCAAAAATTATGGTTAGACTCAAAGTGAAAGTATGTTTTCTAAAATGGTCATCTAGACGTCGTTCTTTCGACTGAAATGACTACCTTTACAAAAACGACTTGTAACTTATTTTTCTGACTATAAACCTATACTTTTTCTGTGTAGATTCATAAAATAGAGTTCAATATGAAACCATAGCATTTTGATTCACTCAAAACGGATTTAAAATGAAGAAGTTATGGGTAAAACAAGATTGGATAATTTTTCTCATTTTAGCTACGTGAAAATTGGTAACAAATCTATTCCAACCATAACTTAATCAACTTGTATTGTATATTATGTAATCTTGAGATACCATAGACACGTATACAATGTTTCGACCTATCATGTCGACACATCTATATATATTTCGGAACAACCATAGACACTCTATATGTGAATGTTGGAGTTAGCTATACAGGGTTGAGGTTGATTCCAAAATATATATAGTTTGAGTTGTGATCAATACTGAGATACGTATACACTGGGTCGTGGATTGATTCAAGATAATATTTATCGATTTATTTCTGTACATCTAACTGTGGACAACTAGTTGTAGGTTACTAACGAGGACAGCTGACTTAATAAACTTAAAACATCAAAATATATTAAAAGTATTGTAAATATATTTTGAACATACTTTGATATATATGTATATATTGTTATAGGTTCGTGAATCAACCAGTGGCCAAGTCTTACTTCCCGACGAAGTAAAAATCTGTGAAAGTGAGTTATAGTCCCACTTTTAAAATCTAATATTTTTGGGATGAGAATACATGCAGGTTTTATAAATGATTTACAAAATAGACACACGTACGTGAAACTACATTCTATGGTTGAATTATCGAAATCGAATATGCCCCTTTTCATTAAGTCTGGTAATCTAAGAATTAGGGAACAGACACCCTAATTGACGCGAATCCTAAAGATAGATCTATTGGGCCTAACAAACCCCATCCAAAGTACCGGATGCTTTAGTACTTCGAAATTTATATCATATCCGAAGGGTGTCCCGGAATGATGGGGATATTCTTATATATGCATCTTGTTAATGTCGGTTACCAGGTGTTCACCATATGAATGATTTTTATCTCTATGTATGGGATGTGTATTGAAATATGAAATCTTGTGGTCTATTGTTACGATTTGATATATATAGGTTAAACCTATAACTCACCAACATTTTTTTGACGTTTAAAGCATGTTTATTCTCAGGTGAATATTAAGAGCTTCCGCTGTTGCATACTAAAATAAGGACAAGATTTGGAGTCCATGTTTGTATGATATTGTGTAAAAACTGCATTCAAGAAACTGATTTCGATGTAACATATTTGTATTGTAAACCATTATGTAATGGTCGTGTGTAAACAGGATATTTTAGATTATCATTATTTGATAATCTACGTAAAGCTTTTTAAACCTTTATTTATGAAATAAAGGTTATGGTTTGTTTTAAAAATGAATGCAGTCTTTGAAAAACGTCTCATATAGAGGTCAAAACCTCGCAACGAAATTAATTAATATGGAACGTTTTTAATCAATAAGAACGGGACATTTCACTACCATGGCGGACATGCACTAAAATTTCGGGTCGAAATTTTTCATAACAGGTGGGTAATGTAACAACCCGACTTTTTTTGTTACTATCGTTACTTGTCTGTTAAATATTTAACAGTGTTTACTTAGACTTTGTGTGTTTAATATGTTTAAATGCATAATTGATCCTATTGGATTACTTGAATTAATATTTTATATTAATTTATGAACTTGTTTCGGATAATTAAATAACTAGAAAACGATACGATTAAGTTAGTCGTCTAGAAAGCTTTTCAGTTTACGGAACTTAGAAAAACGTGAAAATAATTATTTTTAATAATTATTGACTTTAAGAAAAACTTATTTAATTTATTATTTATTTAATGAATTAAACCCGGTGATTTCGTTTCAACGACTAGTTAACGTTTCGGAGACCCGGTTCGGTTAATGGCACACGAAACGGACCACGCGCGTACCAAGAGTTAACAAAACGAGCCCAATGACCCCCCCTTATAGGGCCATCGACCAAACACCACCCCCCCCCCCCCCCCCCAATGAACCTCCCTTGTTGGACTTTAATTTGCTAATTGGGTCATTAATGGTGAGTTTAGGGCCTAATGGGACTATAAAAGGAAAAATAGAACTAGAAGCCCTCATTTCCAAACCCCTGCTAGTCGACTTCTTCTTCTCCCTCCCCTCTCTTTGGCCGTTGGCCATAACATCACCACCACCACCCTCACAACTCAACATTATAAAAAAGCTTGAGCATAAACGTTGTTCGTTATCGTATGCTCAAGATATGCTAGATTGAAGTTTTCACTAGATTTTACTTGTAATCCGAATTTTCTGAGTTGTGAGCTTTATGATTTGGTTAATGAAAAGTGCACCACTATAATCCTTGTGAAAAATCATGCATGTTGGAAATTACCTTGTGTGAACTAGAATTGATTGAGACTTTGATCTTCTGGAATATGTTAGTTTATATGTTCCTTGATGTATTTCATTTGTATGGTAACTTTCGAAAACGTGTTTTACATGAGTTATAAGCTTGAATAAACAATATGTATGTTTGATGACTAAAACTAAAGGGTCTGGAAAGATTGGCTAATTTATACAAATTTGCAAAATGAATGTCTTTTTATTATTTTATCACTAAAACTTTTAGATTTTTTGAGTCATCTCCAATTGGCTGTTCGTCAAAATCTATTTTCAATATTTTATGAGAAATGTTTCAAAATTGACGCGCGGGCAGAAACTGATTTGGTAAACCGTAACTAGTCCTTTTATGAAACCTAACTTGTAGACATCGTATGAGGCCCTGGATGGACTTTATGGAATCGATTTTAAGTCTAGTTGTGTTATGGAGTTTTCCATGTTTTTATGAATTATGTGCTAAGAGTTATAATCGTGTTTTTCTATGATGCGCGTATTTTAAGGACATGCGATAAACTGCGAATGTACAAATTGCTAAACTATGAACTGTAACATATTGTTTGACTTAGGTTTGGCTTGTTGACCATGATTTCATGATCTACTGAGATTTTTTACTTTAGTTGACCACTTTGACCGAGTTGACTTTTGAGTTGACTTTAGTTGACTTTTGTTGACTTGTTTGGACTAGTTGACTTTTACTTGCTTATTGAGCCAGTCTGAGCACTAGGACTATGCGTACACTATGGGTTGACATAGTGTTACCTATATGTATACTTAAGATGAACTATTTGACTAGGTTGCGTTGTTCGATTGAGATTGTTCGACTACTGTACGATTTTACTAAGAGATATTTCAGTGCTTTTGCTAAGGTGAGTCTACAGTCCCTACTACATTTTTACAGGGATGAGATAACATTCTTTTTACAAATTTTTTACATATTAGGCACAAGTAACCAAACGATATACATATGAGTTCAGATCAAAAATCCTTTAGCTTGATTATATTAATTACTTTAAGTAAGCTCGACTTATAGGGACGGTACCGTTAGGTTTGACGAACTCGCCTCAACCTACGAGGTGCTTATTCTGTTGTTACTTGTACACTTGATCGGTGTATGCTTAGAAAGGGTAAAGGGACGACGTGTAGCTATTTAGCTATCCACGGGTTAAAGTTTTATAGTCAAGTGCTCATGCTAATGTATAATTTTTACGATGTATTCTAGAATCTTGTGGCCTAAACTTACGAAATGATTTACTAAACCTGTAGATTCACTCAACATTTTTCGTTGACGTTGTGCATGTTTTTATCTCAGGTCTATAGAGGTATAACTTCCGCTTTGCAGAGTTGTCATGATTGCTTGTTTGCTGCTAGTACTGGATGTCATCCAGCATGTTTTCGTCATGACTATTTAGAACATATATTTGCATTGAAAACTGTAGTTTCAAATGATATTTCGGTTTACTTAAGTTGGTTGTTTATGTCAACTACTTTTCAGATATATTTCTTTTAATATTTGACTTTGTTTTGATATCTAATGCGAATACATTTTCGAAAACGTCACATATAGAGGGTGTGACCATTAAAATGTGGGACTAGAGTTAATACACCGTTAGTGGATTCTGACGGGGTATTACAACATATTAAAGTTATTTAAACTTGTTGATGTATTAGAAGTGTTTCGAAAACATATTTGTGGTATTGTTGTTATTAAAAAAACAAATTTATGTCAGTTTAATGACGGGTTGGGTCATTACTTTAGATCTGTATGTGTAGCATCTCTGGTAAATATTTCCCTTTGATTTAACGGTAGGCAGATCTACAATGAATTTCTTTATCTACCGCGCAATCAAACCCTGAAGAGTTTTCCATGATGGCTGCCATCGTCGAAAAATCATAACTCGTGATCTAACAGTTCGATCGCAACCAACAGTAAGTTTTTAAGGCGATCCGACAGTTAAGGAACCCACTATGAATTTACTCTTACAACTGCTCATGAATCTCCGAATTTTGCTTAATCATTCTTTCACACGAGATCACGAAGAACGAAAACTCCGATCCGAAACAGGATCTCCTGAAAAAAAAAATATCTTCTTACAACAAAACCCTATCGAACCGACCCACTGACTCTTTACCCTTCGTGAATAAATCACCATCATAATGCACCCGGTGCCCCTGTTAAACCATAACCTGCTAGGATCAGACTAACCATGATGTGATCAACTTTTCTGGATACGTATACATACCCAAAGTTTATCGCGATTAACTAAGTCTCTATTCGAAACCTATTGCAAAACACAAAACCATGGTCGTTTCTTCTCATAAAGATAACCCAATATGAAGAAATATAGGACCTAACCAAGACAAGTAATTTACAGTAATCACGAACCCATGAACGACAAGCGAATAATCTAAAAGTATAAATGATAAAATTAAAGCATAATAACACAAGAATTTAACGTCGTTAAATCTCACTATTTTCGTATATGTACAAGAGGTCAGGGTTATTTTATTTAGGCAAAATGAATTAAGGAAACAAACTAAACCCACTTGCTGGCCAAACTAGGAACGCGACCGTGCAATGTTCGCAACGAATTTGAGATTTTAGTTCTCGACCAAGCTTTCGCGTTCTTGACCTTCAAGCTATACAACTTTCCTAGAATAGAATATTTGCTCCATAAGTTAAACTTTACTTCCAAAACATTCAATTTAATTCCTTTTATTTAAAGTTTTCATATCTCAACATTTTATCCCGTAACATATGGTCATGATCAAGTTAGTTTAAACGAGTTCATTATACAACAAAAAGTAGTAGTAATATATATGAAGAAATTCAACCACTATAATGTATATTTACAGCTAAATACATTCTGTTTATTTTTTTTAATTAAAAGCTTTGTTAAACAATATATCATTTTTAAAATTTTCCCATGATAAAATCTTTAGATCTTAATCTTAATGGATCAATTATTACAGAGCGTTTGATTAACTTGTTGTATTTGAAAGAAATTACCGGATAGTACTACTACAAAATCAACAATATTGATGAATGAAGAAATTGACAAAAATGGTCAACGGTTTCAGTATGTATGAATGCTTGTGTTCCATGTATGTGAAAATATATGATCGAGTACCACAAGATGAGCACGCCTAGTCATGATGGTGTCTGCTGAGAATTGGCATAGCTTAAAAGGGAAAACAAATTTTGAAATTACAGCTTCTTATATAGACCTCAAACAAAGTTAGATGTTTATTATTATATAGTTTTTATTTGTTTCTTAGATTCATTACAGAATCATCAACTCAACCCATTCTTTGTCTTCTATTATTCTCTCAATTTCATATAACAATATCCTACATATTCCTTCAACCTTCATTATCAGATTCACATTACCTTCCCCATATAAATGCATGCATTATTAAATACACTCTAATATTTCTTGGACGAATTCTTCGGTTGTACATACATAACCATGTTGATTATACGGTAAGTCATACATTTTCTGTTTTAAGTCTAACTTACTGTCACACCATTCCCCTCTTTTAAGTCCTGTTTTGAAATTTATGTTTTGTTCTGGTTATTTATAGGTTGTTTCTACAAGCTTTTCCACATTTTAGTCCAACATCTAAATAGATAAGAGTGCTTCCATGCATAAAGTATATACATTTAAAGATACATGTATGCTTTTTGACAAGTTTATGATATATGGTCTTTAAAGTTAGAAACTTTTGGCCATATGTAGCGAATATTTGTCGTGTTTATTCCCTTCAGCGTAAGAGTGCTCCCATGCTTCTCTGAGCTGTGGGTTTGGCATAACAACACTTGGTCTATCTTATCAATCTTTATGATTTTACACAACTACGTTTGCCTTTGTCATAAGATATTATGTTGTTAGCCATATATTTTACATATTTCGAGCTTCAGTGTCTATAGGATCCCTATCTACAGATGGGGTTGCCTTTTTATTTCATAAAACAAAACCAATATGTTGGTGCATTATAGTCTCCGAGTTCATTACGACCAAGTTGATAAGCTTTAATTTTTAACTTTCACTGTTGGAATACATCCGCACGGTTACAGGTATGCAACCGTACGGGTACACTAGGCAACCACCCGGTTGAAAGATGCAACCGCACTGTTGCACTGTGTGTATATAATGAAAATTTCGCGTTCATTGTTAGGGTTACGTATCATAAACATCCTAATTCGTCTAAACCGATTCCCAGGTTCCCTAACACTTGTTTTGGTCGTTCTTAGTCATACTAAAGTCGATTTACAAGCTAAGATTTATAGATTATTGATTGTTTTGAGTATAAAACCTAATATCGAGTTTTTCCGCACGCGATATTGAATATAAGATCGTTTAATATTGTTTACACGATCCTACAGAATAAAATTTTATGGTGCCAAATTGAATAAATTTTTTCTTTAATAAGCACATGCATTAATCCATCTAGGTCCCCTTTTTTTGTGACTTCCTAACAGTTACATAACTTTTTTTTTTTTTTGGAATGGCCAAAATATCATAAAAAGTTCATAGCGAGAAGGTAGGAAAGCCACGAATTACATAATAACTTTACCGCCAAAATTGTGTGAAGTTTAATATTCTGTATTAATATTAATGATAAGTTTACATTAATTATTTTGAGATCATGCTAATTACTTATATATTTATTTATAACAGCATTTTGATTATGCTAATTAGGTTTGTGTCACAAGTCAAACTTCCTGCTATATAAGTCTTACTATCTTGACACACCTTCTTGAATTCATGAAATAAAAAGCACAAACATCTTTACATATGTTCTTTTAAAGTGGCTAATGACGATCGGTATCTGTAAAGTATGTCTAATTTCATATTCAAACGTAACAGAAGTTCTTATTCTGCGTAGGTTGCTAGTGCATACACAGATCGATGATTAAATAGCGCTCGTATAAATAAAAAAATGAATGCAATGGTAGAAAACTAAATAATGACGATCCTACAATCAGTGGTTGATGATCAATCAAGAATAATAAAACAATATATAATAACATAAACATGAAAACGCAACAGCATTACTAGAAGCTACTGCTATGCTGATAAGGTATCCCATTGTTAATTTGTGTTGACCATATATATTTAGCACATCAATTAGCATAACAGTTATATTGATAAAGCTGCTTCATCAATATTCAATATAAGTTTTATTATGTACAACAATTAGTACAAGTACAACAATTAGTTCAACAATTTGATATTATTACATAAAGTCTATTCAATTCATTATAATATATGTCTCATTTTTTCCTTAATGAACAAGAAGTTCAATATACTGTTTTTTTGATTAATAATATAATTACTTCCAAAGATCCATCTGGCAAGTGGATGTAGATATTGAGGCATCTTCTGAGGCTATTTCCTCACTTTTAGAATCACTTAAAATCATGTTCATCTGTTCACCGATTTGAATTGATGATGTTGAAGGATTCAAATAACTGTTGTCCTTTGTGACTGTATCTTGATCATTACTAAGCTGAGAAGCAACAAATTTATCGAGTACTCGCCAATCAGTCACTTGAAGATCCTGCTGCCCGTTATTATTATCATCGTTATTATAATTATTACCGTAAATCAAGGTGGCATTCGACTCTTGAGTTGGGGGTTGAAAAGTACTTATGGTGGCCGATAATTGTGGAAGCTGAAGGAACGAGTGTTCATGCGGTAAGTTGTAATGCATTTGATCTAATTCTGTTTTTGCAGGGTGGTATGAAGTATTTGAGGTGTAAGGATGAGAAACTCGACTTGGGGATTCGTAATCGGGCATGAATGAATTAACTTGGTCATCGTACCAACAGATAGATTCGTGTTCATCCATTCTACGGACAGTTGTTATTCGCTTCTTGAATACTCTGCATACTACCCATCCTTCTTCCTGTTCCAAGGAAAGTAAGGCATTGTATCGAAGATTAACTAACAGTCACTGTAAGCACATAATATATATGGAAAAGGCCTATGCAGTACAAATATATGCATTAGTATATTGCTTGTATTTCGACAACAATAATTTTTTTTTTTTGAAAGATTAGCTTTGGAATCACTGACGAGGATAGAAACTATCCACCCAATCATTTTTTCCACGCATACATGCACACACAGGAGGAAACCTTAAGCATATATAAGAGGGACCCAATCCGTGACCTCCACCCGCCCAATACATAAGATATTGGGGTGAACCACTCGGCCGCGAAGGCGGGTTCAAAGCTTGACAATGAATTAATAGCTTGACAATGTAATAGCTAGTGTTTGACGAATGTAGGTTAAAAGGCAAAAGTGTCCTGGATTTTGTTTTCAAAATTAAATTATATTCAAGGGCACTTTAGTCTCTGTTTACCGCGTAACATAAACGCTAAATTTTAAAAATACATGAGGTCACATTGAAAAAGTTTCAAAGTAGTTGTGGTGTCACCGGACACCACTAACATACACCTAGATACGCCCTTGCTAGGCTTGGTATTTGGTTTCGATTATGTTGGGTGAAAGAAGTTAATATTAATAATAATATGAAGAACAAGTTCCGTAGTGACTAGACCAAAAGATGCTATAGAAACTTGCCTGAGTCATCGCATTTTCATTCGTTTCTAGTCTATACTCGTGCATGATCCAATCTGATTTCTGTCCGTTAGGAGCTCGGCCCTTATAAAAGACCAACGTCTTTCTCATACCAACTAGATTTTGCTTCGAGTATATGGCCTTGTCTCTTCCGGTTGCTTTCCAAAAGCCAACTTTTGTAGCCCTATTAGTACGAGTTCCCGTTGGATATTTTTTGTCCTTGTGGCTAAAGAAATACCATTCATTTTGCTCTTCAGTTCCCAAACTGCATAACTCTGTCAATATGACATGAAAAAGAGTTTAGAAACCCTTTAAATAGACATTATAATATTACAGGGAAGGGAATACATCTTTTTGAGGCAAGTTTTCTCGCCGAAAAGGGCACAAAATTAACCGCAATAACCTTTTCAACGGCGATTCAAGTCGCCGCAATTGCAATTTCAACGTTTGACCGGATTTTGAATAGAAAGAAAATCAAAAAGAAAATACGTTAATTCTTTTGCGGCGATATCATCAAAAAATGTCGCCGCAATTGGTTTGTTGACCCACTGTTGGTCAAAATTAAAAAGGTGAAAATTTTGTTGTATAGCGTGTCTTTTTTCGCCGAGATTCCGTCGCTGCAATTGTTTCGTCGCCCGTTATCTTTTTTCTTGTAGTGTAAAAGGTACTCAATATATACTACTTTAGTTGAAGACAAACTGAATCTAAATTTATCATGTCTTAATTTAATACCTTGAAGATCCCATGGTTCAATCCTATAGAGATCAACATCTTTGATAACATCGAGATCGATTCTTTTGGATGCAATTTTTTTTCTAAGGTAGTAATCTACGAGTTCTTCATCCGTTGGGTGGAATCTAAAACCAGGAGGAACATGTGAAAAGGTATTCATACTCTCAAAGATTGGATGATTTATATCTACAACCTGCAATATTCAAATGCGTGATTTTCAGTAGTTGTACCCCATACAAAAAAAAGAATTAACAGTCATGTATTCAGTCGATATAGTCTCAATTATGCGTACTCATCCGATTCACAATGCTGATAAATCTCAGGTCATGCAAGTAGATAATAAAGACAATGCAGTTGCTTTACAACCATGCCAAATTCTGGAAAAAAGAAATGAGATATTTTTAACTGAAAGAGAAGCTAGGCATAGATAAAAGCAAATCAACACTTGGGTTTTGTTTCGTTATGAAGTCCATTAACATTTACATGCATATCAGCTATATCAACTAATCACAATACATAGCATAATCAATTCAGTATTGAACAATAAACGGATGAGTTTCTCTCTATTCAAGGTTACCGTGGGATGATGACAAATTTTTCTCGCATTTTTGTACTTGATAGGACGTTAAATCACTAGGTCATCTAGTGAAGATTTGAGCATTGAACAATGTATAGTGAGAAGCTTGAAGATTTAACTAAAAGCATCCCCAAACATTAACCATATTTGGATACTTAATCCTTTAGGGTTTAAAAAAAATAATGAGTGACAATAACATATGTACGTTGTCTCATCATTTTAGCCACTTAACATTTTATTGACATTAGGAAGAATCCATTTTACATTAGGAGTATTTGTATAAGACTAATCGTTACAATGACTAGCTTTAACGTGGAGGCATTTTTGTGTTTTGTTGGGAGTTTGGGGTGGGATGACTAGATTATCTTTTGATGGGTTGTTATGGTAAAGAGTGTGGGAAGTGTTGTAGGAAGGTTTTGAGTGATGTGACAAAATATAATTGATAATTGAACGAAAATTAAATAAAATAATAAATCAAGTTTCCATTTTTTTCCGTTTCAATTCTACCCGACGCCAAAAAAACCACGAAAGGATGCCCTATAAAGAGAGGTCGTTTACGTTAAAAACGCCAACTTACATGCAAAATAAAAAAGGACACCGCGTAAGGGATAGTCTAACCAGAATCTTGGACTAGATATAGCTAATTAATGCCATATTATGAACTTCAAGCCTGTATCAAGTTCAAAGTTAGCACATTTATAAAGGCATTATTAATACATTGTATGGACTAGTTAAAGACTAAACCAAGAAACATGTGAAGAAAAATGTATATAAGAGAGAGTATAATTTATGAAGAATTATTTCAATATAACTTAATATATAAAAGCACGAATTTTGAACTCTTATTCGATCAGGACGTACCTAATTAATTCTTGAAAACTTGAAGGATGAATCAATACAACTAGCATGGATGATCCCAAAACTAACATAGAAGATTATTTATCGGATATTTCTATGTTTCAACTACGGGACTCAAACTTTTTATCTTAAAACTACGCGTGATGACAAACTAGTGATTATGGCTCTAATACTATATGTAACGACCCCAAACTAAACCAATGGAATAATAACTTATCTTTATGTTTCAATTACGAACCATGGTAGAAGGTATTATATCATTTAGAATTATAAGGGCCGACGTAAATTTATAGCTGGTGGAAGGGTTGTAACAGTGTTAAACCACACACATATTTGGCAAGTAATAATACACATTAAGGATGTGATTTTTATAAACATCAAGCTCCTAACCTTGAAAGGAATAAAGAAACTAATTATTTGCATACAATCTGGATTTCAAAATAATTTTTTTATGTGCTACTAATCCTCGACATTCCAAAGATGGAGGAGCAGCATTACTTGATGGTGTTATATGAGTTATTTTATATGTTTAAAAGCACAAAAATATGTGGGCATTCTTTTTTGATGCAGAAATTATGGCAAAAACAAGATAGAAGAAAAGATTGGTGTAGGGTAGAATGCAAATCATGATGTGAAAACAGTGAAAAACAATGTGTGGACTATGTTTCTGCCATGCATTCTCATGAAAGAAGCACCATTTGATGACTTGATGATCAAGATAAAAACTACTCAAGTTTGCTTTATCTTGATGAAAGCCACTCAAGTTTTGAACCACTCAACAAAAGTGTATTGTATTGTTGAATTCCTGATAATAATGCATAATCAAAAGACTACAACTTAGCATCCTTAACATACAAAAAGGCAGCAAATTAAACACTTATATATAGAGCTGTAGAGGCAATCAAGAGGTTCCCTTTTCGTCAGTTTAGGTAGAAATTAATTGGATATCAACACATAAATATAAAAAGAGTAATTAGCTCAATGGAGAAAGAGTAAAGATATAATAGAAAAAGAAGAGAGAAAAAAAACAAAGATGATCATGAGCTTGTGATCCTTATACTACAAGTTAGAACTTGTTTATTTCAATAGAAGTTAATATAATATATTTCAAATCTGTTAGCTTGTTTTATACCCGTATATAAACATCAATAACCGAAACTTACTTAATGAAAGAACATATAAATCATGTAACTGATCTTTTATTACTAAAAGATTATCAAATCTTAAGGAAATAAAAACACATAACAAAGAAGATGAGATCAATTACATATAAAAGATGAATTATATAGAAGATTAATAAAACCTTTGAGATAGTTTCTTTTTGATCCAAATGAATGAATCTTCTTGTTCTTCTAGAAGTGGATGATGATCAGAGAAAGAGAGAGAGAAAGGTTTCTTTTAGTACAAAATCCCTTCTTTTTCAATTAATAAGAAAGCAAAGGAGACAAAAGAAGCAAACAAAAAGCAAATAGCAAAAGGAAGGTTTGGGGCCCTAGAGAGTTTTATTCTCCTTGGGAATTGAAGTGAAAGAAGTTTGTTCTTTTGCTGTCGGGAATTGAAGTGAAAGAAGTTTGTTCTTTTGCTGTCTCAATTAACATCAGATCCCAAGTATATTAAACCTAATTACAACAACAACAACAAAAAAGCACAAAAAGTAGTTAATTTTTTCTGTATGAAGAAGATAAAGCAAAGCACATAAAATCAAGTACTAGCTTACTTAAATCTTTGTTCAATTCATGTAAAGAAGTTGCTGTTAAAAATAGGGAGCCAAAGAAGATGATCGATGCGGAGAAAAGGTGGCGGTCATATACTAATACTTCACCATCCGCCACCAACTACTGATAGAGACCATCAATATATTATATATGTATATATAGTTGACACACACATATATATACAAGAAGAATAGGCTAGACTAATATTTATTTTGTGCTTTTTAGGTCACCGGAGAGAGATGGAAATGAAAGAGATAGAAATGTGAGATTTAAGAATGTGACGGCATGGGATGATCACTTTAATTAAAGGACACCCACCAGACCAAAATTATTAGTACCATATGTATATTTCAAGATTTCCTCTTTCGGATGTCTTTTAGTTTCTATTAACACCATCATTCTAATATTAATTAATTGTACAAATATTAGATGTGTACGATGATCCAAAAATCACTTGTATCATTCACTATTGACCGGAGGAATATTTGATGTGTTTAGAATAAAAGAAGACTGATCATACGCATAATAATCCGTATCGACACGACACATCTTTTCATAACTTAACGAATTCCCGTCCAAAATTCGACTGGCACAACGGTCTAGGAGGGAGTGCATTCTCTCGGGTACGCCTAAACAAACCAGCCAGAAGGCCATTCAAGTGCATATTCGGGAAGGAATGTCTAGGATATTAGTTGATCGTGACTTCACGTCCATCCTACCCGGACAAGTGAGTCGGATACCGGCACCGCTCACCGGGTACCTGTGTATCGAAGAAGTTACAAACTATGTTGTCACATCAAGGTCTACTCGGCCAAGCACACAAATCATCCGACAAATACCTACAAAGAATACTTCGGATAAATACATGAACCGATTGCAGCCACACCCTGCCAGGAGAAGATCGTGAAGAAGCACTTGGAGTAAACATCAGATAATCCTTGTTTACCTAACCAAGAGTGAAGACAATCATCCGTCACATCATAGTCGGAACATGCACTTGGTCCCGAAACATACACTTGATCCTGAAACACACGCTTGACCACGGAACATACACTTGGTCCCGGAGCAGACGGTCAAACGGGTTATATGCCAAGTTAACCCACGAATCTAGAAAAGTTTGTTAGGATCTCTTTGTTACACCAATGAAAGGGACAGTTGCCACGTCAGCTCTCGAAATTAGCGAAGTTTGTTATGACCATGAAAGGGACATATGCCACGTCTTTATTCCCTTAAAACACCTATAAATACACTCAATGAGTCATTCATTAGCCAACACTCGATAGACACTGTTACTCTACCTAAAAATCTTACTGTAACATTATTCAGCTGAAAACACAACTCCGATAGAGATTTCGATCGATATCGGAGTTAACTTTTACTTAAGATATTGATTTATCTGATCTAATAGAGTAAGATTAATCCCATCGTTTGTTTTACGACCTTGGAATCCAGATTTCAATTTGGGGTTTGCAAATTATTGGAGTTAAAACAATCGATCAATTCATTTTTCTCAAATTAAGCACTCAGGTCTAAATCTAAAATCACAAAATCAGATTTAGGAGTGATCAAAGACAATTTAACATTGATGTGAATGTTTCAAATATTAAGGTTGTGTTAAACCATTCGTATCAAAGCATCAATTTTATTTTCACTTCAGTGTGGCAATAATGTGAAGCCCAATAACGCCCATATCGGAGAGAGATTTGACGCATGTCATGCGTGTTAGGAATAATTAATGAGCCTTAACAAGATTTGACAACTCTTGGTTATCAACCCACAAGACAACAAATGATAATATAACGAGGTTATATGTAATCAAAGTGATTACTTTAATCATCGGCCAACCAAAGAGTATTCTATTTATTAATTTTCGTAGTTATAATTTACAGGTTACATATGGGGGTTATAATTTAAAGGATTCCTAAGTCGCATCCAATTCTAGCCGCCTAAAGGGTGTTTTGCGATCGCAAGACCCAGTAGAAAAACACTTCGCGTTCGCGCGATAGACGTCGAGAGTTTCTTCAGTCGCGACTGAAATCTCCTTTTTGAGAACTTGATCTCCGCGGTCACAATCAAGACACTCGCGGTCAGGCGATGCATAGTAGCAGCAGCAACATCGACCTTATTTAACTTGATAGGTACTCCAACAATCTACGACTCTAAGAGACTTTAAACAATACCTATCTTTAACCTGACTTCATCCCACAGAAACAAACCGACCCGCTAATTACACCTCCTTTTGGTACCATTAAATGAGACACCCGAATCATCACACATTCACACGTTAACCCACGGGCAAGTGAAGTCTTTACAAAAATCCGCTGCTAACTGGTTATTTGAACCCGACCTGACCTAATCGCCTCCAGTGTCCAAGCAATCCACCCGTACACAATATCATCTACCTGATTTACCTTTTCCGACAAAGAGTAAACCCTCTGGTAGAACAAACACATGGACATTACCGATTACGGCCTTGAACGAGAACGCGATTGCACACTTAATAGTCCACCTTACTTCATTTATTTTCATTGTTGGAAAACCTACCACATACGTGCTCACGAATTTGACAAACCCAATTTTTAACCCTGGGCCAACTCACGTTATACGGATGTATCATTAAACGTGACTCCTAGAAAACCTCTTTCTCATCTTCCTCGGTCGATCTCAACAAAGTAGCCATTGGAGAAGATCTACCCGAAGTAACGAAGACTCTAGTGTACCCAATTACATCTGAATCTTCACATGTTTCAACTTCGCTTGAGCTCATACTCAAACAAGACTCCTCAAAAATCTTAGAAAGCATTAGCATAGTAGCACTTTTAACACCTACAAAACCACCTAACCATTCCTTGGAAAGAACATCAACCATATACATGGTTCCCCCTATACCCACGAGCAATAATACAATCAACACTATCCACTTTTGATTCCCAAATAGAACATGACACCTATCATCATCTAATTGGCCAGCCGAGATCGATTTACTCGTGAGCTTGGGAATAAACCTCATGTTCCTCAAGATCTAAGGATAATCCAATTGTCTAACCACAAGATCACCAATGCCTGCAATATCAAGAGTATTCCCATTCGCGACTCGAACCCTACCGGAATAGCCCTTAAAATTCACCATCTCGTTCATGTACGAGGTAACATGATACGAGGCACCCGAATCTAAAACCCAAGATTCTTTAAGAACCTCCTCTTAGCACATCAACGCATCCTCGATCATCGTAGTTACCACGCTCCCACCCGATTTAAGGCTCATTCACTTTGACTTATAGTGACAAACTTGTTAAAAAATGTAACACACCACATTCTTACTCCTTGATGGACTCCTTGACCCAACTCTTCCCCAACTAACACTAAAAACCGAACCCGAACCTGAACTCCCACTTGAATCTTTCTTTCAAATACCTTCTTTAAATATTAAATCACGAATTCCTTTAAAAGTGATATTAGTAGTTCCGGATGAACCACTAACCACTGTCACGCTACCGCCTCAACTATCGGGTAACGAAGATAGCAACAATAAAGTCTCAAGCTCATCATCCAATTTAATATTAACCGATTTTAATTGAGTTAAAGTCAAATTAAACTTGTTAACATGATCCGTCGCTGAGGAGCTCTCTATCATTCTAGCATTTACCAATTGCCGAATCAAGAAAACTTTGTTCAAATAGGATGGCTTTTCATACATTTTGTAAAACACCACAATCAATCCCGTATTTGTGGTTTCACCCAATATGTTCTAAGAAATGATCTTGGCCAGATAAAGTCGAACAGCCCCTAGGGCTTTCCTATCTAACAAGTACCACTTGCCTTGCCCCATCTATTCCTCTTTAACACCCTTTAAGGGTTGATAAAGCTTATTTTAAAAGAGTAGGTCTTCAATTTGCATCTTCTAAAAGCTCAAATTGGTCCCATCAAACCGATCAATCTTCATATTACTCTTATCCATCATTCTTCCTATAAACATGAGAGCCTAAGCTCTTATACCACTATTTAGAATCGATTAGTGAGCGCTAACATGACTTCACAACCCCCTGGTATCAAACCACAAGACAATAAACGAATATATGTGATGAATGCGAAGAATGAATAGCGAAAGCATAAAAACACAAGAATATAACGAGGTTATATGTAATCAAAGTTATTTACTTTAATCCTCGATCAACTAAATAGTATTCTCTTTATTAATTTCCATAGGTATAATTTGCAGGTTACTTATGGGGGTATTTATAGCATTTAATGAGTTAGAATTGCGATAAAACTAGGATTCCTAAGTCGAACCCAATTCTGGAAGCCTAGAGGGTGTTTCGCGATCGCGAGATCCAGTAGACTGCCCCTTCGCAAGCTATACATCGACAATTTCTCTAGTCGAGAGTTAAATTCTTCCTTTCGCGAACCTGATCTTCGCGGTCGTGAGATGCATAGTAGCAGCAATATCAACCTTGTTTAACTCGATTCCTACTCCAACAATTTCTGATAGAATTGATAGCCCAACAACATGTCCTACAATATAAGTACAAGAGTCCCTCTTTTCTCTAAAACCAATTGGTAGTAGAGGGAGTTCCCCCTAGACTTATATGCATACATTTATTTTGTTACCTGGGTCTCCTAAAAGATAATGTAAATTTTGTATTTAGTCTTTTGTAAAAGGGTGTATTGATAAGGGCTATCAATACCACCCTAGACTTCTAACAACATAGCCATTGTACTTACACTTAGTTAAGAAGCTGTGGAAATCTGATTTTTGTAAATTATTCTCTCTATCCAAATTCCAATTTCCTTGTCCGAATTTGTTCATCATACAAACTCCTTCATTTTGCATGTTAATGATATGATCAGGTCCTATCATTTGGTATCAGAGATCATCCAGGAGTAATTCTATATCACTTACTCGATCCAGATCACTTCACAGAAGCATATTTCAATTGATTTTCTCTCACGATTTGAACATTTTCAGTTAAATCTTGATCTTCATTTCTAGAGATTGAATATGTCAGGGATTTTCAATGAAGGTGTCTATAGCTATAAGGAATTGATTTCGATCAATAGATGAGATTAACAATAAATGCCTAGTATGAATTACTGATTTAGAGTACGTGGCTATTTCTCTGATTTTAATTGATTTAAGCCTGAATTTGATTAGAAATGGATAGTTCATTGGTGTTTCGTTAGTAAATCCGTACTGTTTCACGGATCAATTTCACAATTTCAAAAAGTTTTTGAGTTTTGCTCTATTTTCGGACTTGTAACTGCCTATCTGAATTTGATCATATCTTCAAATTTACGTGATTTTAGATTGATAGATGAGTGTTATATCTTATGTTAGTTGTAGTTTATGGTTTGGAAGTGAATTAAGTTGATTGTCCGAAGATTATAAGGAGTTAGTTGATTTTAGTTTTGTATTAGTATATTTTCGGACATACGACTGCCCGAGTTTGATTCTGATTAATGAACGTTCTCATTTTCTGATCTTCGAATTTTTTTTATAACTAACATGTTTGTTTTGCAGGTGTTCTTCGAATTAGAAATATTTTTTCATTGTACGAATTACAAAACTCAGAAAAATCAGAATTCAAGCAAGACAATCCGATTTTGATCTTTTCCAAAAACCAAATTTGTCCAAAAAACAAGTTTGTCAGAATTCAAGCAAGACAATCCGATTTTGACAATCCGGTTAATTTTTAACAAATGGCTAGCTCTTCTGACTATAACCGAATCACGTTTCACTGCTTTAGAAATGTAGATCTAAAGCAAGTTATGATTCCGAGCACAGACATCAGCACTCTCAACGGAAAATAGTGAAGCATTAAAGATGATTTGGTTCAATCTAATGAGATTTCTGCCCTACTTAAGCCTTACTTTTATTTACAAACGTTTTAGATTTTCAAAAATACTTTTTTGAAAAGGCTTTCTCTTGTTAAAAATTTTGAAATTTGGCTTAAGAACTTGTGATCTTCGTAATGGGTTATTTTAATACAGCGTAAAAAGATTATACCAACATCCCACACTTAGACGAACATTGTCCTCAATATTCCTAGTGTATCCCACACTTAGGAGTTTTAGTTGAAGATTTTGGGAATATTTGTCTAGTGTCTAATTGGGTTGGGATCCCACATTAGTGATAATCTAGGATGTGGCATAATTTAAAGTTTGAGCTAGCAGCGGGAAGAAAGAAGTACCCCTTGCATATGTTGCTTGTGACGATACTGCCTGGCTTTCAATCTGTAACACCCCGTTTTCCCCCTCTATGATTTATAGGTGTATTGTGTATGTACGATAGGCGTATGAAGGGTTCGGGACATGTTTGGGTGTTGAGGTCTTGTATGCAAGGAAAGGTGTCAGACCACGTTGAACGTCGCGGCGCGACGAAGGAGGCCGCGGCGCGGCAATTAACTGGAATTCAGATCAGAAGTCCGATTAAAAATGATCCCAGACCTAGGCAAATGTCGCGGCGCGACACTTAAGGCCGCGGCGCGGCGATACGGGCAAACTGGTACCAGATTCTTGTAATTTTAAATAAGGTTCAAGGGCAATTTGGTCATTTTGCATTTGAGCCAGATTTGAGGTTTTAACCTCATCCACTCATTTCATTTTCCTAATTTCCTTTTCCTTTTCTTTTCATTTTTCTCTCAAAACTCAAACACCCAATTGAATTCAAAGGGATTTTTGGAAAGGAAGAACCGGGATTTGATCTTTGGCGTAGTTGACAAGTTTGTTCTCCTCATTCTTAGCTACACGGTGATACTAGTGGTAAGCTCTAACTCTGAATTTCATTTTTGTGTTCATCATTCAAATTTGGGGCTTTTGATTGTATGATTCATAGATGGAACCCATTTAGTTGTTAATTGAAGATTAACACCAAGATTCGGGTTTATATGTGTTAAGGGCAGGTTTTGGGTTGGTTAATGATTTAACCATGTTTAATACTTGAGAATGGTGTATAATCACTAGTATTAGTGATTATTGATGTTTTGGAGACTTCTAGGGTTCTTGTGGTTGACTAATTTTGACTAGAGTCAAAATTAGGGTTTGTTGATGGTTATGACCTGAATGTCGATTCGTTGAGGTTTATAAACTTAAAATGGATTAAGTTGAGGTATGAAACCGAGTTAAATATGTTTTGGTGTTAAAACTTGTAAATGGTGAGATTTTAACTTAGTGGGTCAAAATTAGGGTTATGGGCGATTTTGAGAACGATAAGTGTTTAACACTTGTGTTCGGGTTTAATTGGCATATTAGGACTATTTTCACTCGTGTTAGTGATTATTGGTTAGTTTGGGCGCGTTCGGTGTTTGGAAGTGCATTTGGGTCGAAATTGCACTAAGGGTAAAGTGGGTTGGTTTGTAAGTAAACCCTAATTGTGTATTGTTGTATTTGTGATAATGGAATAGGTACTTTCCATTGACGAGTCGCGGATTACTTGGAAGCATTCATCAAGGCGACAAGGTGAGTGTTAATATCCTATGTGCATATGTATGTGTAGGATGGGTGCGGGTCGGGTAAAGTGATTCTCGGCTATAGAGCTCACTTTACATGTAGGTGGATTTGATGGACTTGTGTATTGGTCCAATTGGCACGGTGCGTGTTGGTTGACCACCTTTGGCGAGGTGCACACTTCGTGTGTACGTTATCACATGGGTTTGTGAGTGGAATAATTATATATGTATACATATGATTTACTTACTTGTGGGGTATGGATTAAAGTTCGATGTTGACGATACCATACCCTAGAGTATATTTGTGATGTTGATGAGGGCTTAAAGTTCGGTGTGGACGATACCTCATATGTATGGATTTAAAGTTCGATGTTGACGATGCCATCTTACTATTGTTTGTTGGATGAGGGTTTAAAGTTCGGTGTTGGCGATACCTCATATGTATGGAGTTAAAGTTTGATGTTGACGATGCCATACCACTATTGTAGTGATTTGATGAGGGATTAAAGTTCGATGTTGACGATACCTCATATGTGGGTTTTAAGTTCGATGTTGACGATACCACAATAAATGGGGCGGATGGGGTTTAAGTTCGATGTTGACGATACCATTCGCGGTGATAGCCTTGAGATCTTGAATACTAATGGATGTTGTGAATATCGATGTTTGTCGTATTATTGTATATATTTATATTAATGTATTGTTGTGGTGTAGCTGAACCTTCGGGTGTAGCTTATTGGCGTTGTTCACATCGTCGTTGGTGAACTTACTTTATTGTTGATGGTATTAGCTCGTTGCTTAGTGATTTCGGTATGCTTAGACTCGCTTGCCTTTATGTTTGGATGCTCCGGTATGCGGTATTTGATCATTTGTGTGGCGTATCCATTTTATGCATATATATATGTATGTAGTATATTATCACTCACTAAGCGTTAGCTTACCCTCTCGTTGTTTACATTTTTATAAATTTGCATGGAGGCGGTGGCACGGGTAAGCGTGGGAACTAGTGGACTTGCGTAGTTTGCTTTAGAAGACGTGCTTTTGGATTGATTAGGATTGAGTAGCGTATCCCCAATCACCATGCTCGTTTTGTTGGAAATTAAAATAGTCGGGTCGTGTTTGCCCGTTCGGATAATTAAGCTATGTATTAAATGTCTTAAAAGTTTATTTAACTTATTATTGTGTTAAAGATGTTTTCGGAAACATAATTGGGACCTAAATATTAATGTATTAAAGAAAAAAAAAATTCGGGCCGGTTTAAATACGGGTTGGGTTGTTTCAGAATCCTTGCGTCTTTTACTGATCGGCTCATTTGTCATCCTTTATTCTTATACTCTACTTTATTGCACGAGTTGCCTCCCAAGAAGCGCTTTTGTTTAAGGTCGTTGGCTCGACCGTAGTGATACCTTAGAAAACAAACATTCCTCGCTGATGGTTGTAATCTTGGTCTTCTCGAGGGAATGTGAGTCTTGGTGGGTAAATCCTGAGAAAGTGTCGGACCAACAGTAGTAGAAGATACGGTACTTCTCTTGAAGATCTTCTGAAAGATAAGTAGTGCGTAGTTTCGGCTGTTGATAAATCTTGAAGTCGGATGAGAATATGATCCACGGCTCTGCTGGTTGACCCATGAATTTCAATCATAGAAGTAGTGATGGTGGTGATTATCTCTCTGATGGGATGCTCATTTTGGAGGTCTTCAAACAATGTTAGAAACTGTATCTTTAGTATCTCAAAATCTTTGGAATGGTGATCTCCACAGTAAGAGTCTGTAGCTTTGCATAGATTAGTTAAAAGACGAAGCTGAAAATAAGTGAACAGCAATCCTGACCAGAGCATCAACGTCACCGTCTTTGAGTATATCTCCCAACATCCTGTTTTAAATGTGAAACTTGGATCTGTGGATTCATGGAAGATACGTGATATCTGCTTCGTAACGTAAGTTGCGATATTGACTCGATCTGGTTCAAGATGAGAGAACGGATTGTTGCGCCTTACTTCCTCTATAACTGCATCTCGTAACTCTTCGATAATCAGATCGCCATGGTGATCAATTGTTACGTAAATCACTAGCATGTCTGGTGTGCTTTCAAAATTATCTCTTTCCAAGAGAGCGAAAAATCTGTGAATATCCTCGATCATTTGCAAATCATAGTGATAAGTTGAGCGTCTGGTGGAGAGATCCATGTGCTTCCAGATGAGAGTCAGTAGTTCTCGTTGGTTTGCTGAGAACGGAAGTGCAGATCTGGCTAAGGCGTTGTAAACCTTAGAGTAAATAATCTTCTGATCTCGACAGTATCTTGTCTCAAGAATAGTGCGAACCACTGAATTGTGCTCTCGTTGCCTTTCTTCGTGGTAGATATGATCTTGAAGAGTGTTGATAAAGTCTTGAATGCGTTCTTCTAGGATTTCAACATCATTGTCTTCTCTTTGGAGATAGAGGTTGTATTCTTCTTGGATAGCCATAATTCGTTCCGTTAAGCGTAGCGTGAAATCAATTATTGATTTACGGATGGCTTCTAGAATATCTTCAAAATCATCGGTATCATTGATGAAGGTAATCATGCTTGCGTGTGTAGATATGACCGGAATCCGATCTGAAGAAGAGTCTGGCTCCCTTAGATCTAGTTCGGTTGGAGAGTGTAAGTTATCCAGAATGTCTTCATGTTGGTCTTCCTCATCATCATCATCGGTATAATGTTCTTCCGAGGATTCGTCTGAGGAACGGGTTTCTTCAGTATTCTGGTTCTCTACTTTGATACTTGTAGGGTCGATTTTTATATCTTTAACCTCAACCTTGTCAGTCTTCTTCTTGAAACGAATGATTAAACTGTGATCTTCTGTGTCAAGCGTCATTAATTCTTCATGACGCTTAATGCTTAGAGAGGGTATTATCGCAGTTTCTTTTACGTCTTCCATTTCCTCTTCCTTTTCAGATTCCTCCTCTTCCTCTATTTCTTTGCTGGGATCCACTTCTTCCATTTCTGGGTCGTCTGCAGAATGTGATTCGACACCCATATCGATATCATTGGCTGTTGGTGAAGACTCATCATCGGAATTGATTCGTCTGGTGGAAATAGCAAACATCTCTGCCTGTCCAGAAAGATCGGTTGGTCTGTCAATTTTGAAGGTAACACTCTCCCCATGTGATCGCAAGATCAAGGTTTGATTGTACACATCAATGACAGTCCTAGCCGTATTCATGAAATATCTTCCTAACACTACTGGTGTGTGTAGGTCTTCCTTGATGTCCATTACTACGAAATCCATAGGATACAAGAATATGTCGACTTTCACAATGACGTTCTCAACTATGCCCTTAGGATATCGAATTGTGTGATCGGCAAGTTGGATTGTCATTTTAGTTGGTGACAAGTCTCCTAACTCTAATCTCTTGTAGAGAGAGTAGGGGATTAGGATGATACTTGCTCCTAAATCTGCTAACGCATGAATGGTTAGATCGAACACCGAAAAATGAATCGGCCCGCACCTCCTAGCTTTGGTGGTAGAGAGTTTCTGAGTAATGCTGAGCATTCTTCATTCTGTGGAATTTTGTTAGAATCTGATATCCTCTCCTTTGTAGAGAGAAGCCTTCGGATGTATTTTTTCTGGTTGGGGACTTTGGACATGGTGTCCAGGAATCTTCCATCGAGCCTGAAGGAATCAAGCTTGGATGGTTCCTCATGTAGCCTTCCGGGATAGGGTACACGCACTGGAGTTGCAGGGGTTGATATCGGGCAAAAAGTCACATTTTTATCCCTAATATTAAGCCCTAGAACAATAAAGATTTAAACTTTGTTGGAAAAATTATTGTTTTTTCGGTTAATTTTTTAGATTAAGTAATTACGAAGGCTATGCAAAAAGAATCAAGTAAAACGGAGCTAAAACGAAGATTCTAGAGCGAAAACGGTGAAAGGTAAGAAATCAGGTTACGATCCAGTGAAATTAGGCTGACCAGGCCAGCAAACGGCCTATCATACGGCTTGCCAAACGGCCTTCCAGTATGGCAAACGTCCTGCCAAACGGTCAGAGCAAACGGGCTCGATAAACGACTTGCCTTAGCAAACGGCCTCCAAAAACAGCCTGGCAGCCGTTTGCAGGCAAAAATCAATTCTATTTAAAGGGCTCTCTCCATCCATTCCAACACACACTCAATTTGTAATTCATTTCATATTTTCAAGCTTTTAGTTAGTCTTTAGTAGTAGTTAGCTTAGCTTTTATTTTCCAGAGGATATCCCGGTGAGTCCCTGCGATCTCGGGCAGATTTCTTCGGCCTTTTCAGGTTTTTATCCGAAATGCTTGTGTTTTGTATTAAACATGTGTTCTTACTTTTTATGTTTAATAATGCGTTCCGATATTACCATGATAGCTTAATTAATCTGTATGTTGCCATGTTAGAAGTTTGGGTTAGCGTAATTATGTTAATTTAGTACGATTACTGTTATAATACTGAACTAGGAAGTCTGATAGATTTGTATGCTAGCATCTTAAGGATTGACCAACCTAGGTTGTGATCAGGACTTGTCCACCTATATGAAATTAACTACTTCATAGGATTAAGACCCCTGGTTATACTGTATCTGAAGATTCTATGAACACGGTATGGCCGGAGTTCCCAAGAGGCATTTAATGCGCTTTTAGGACACGGAACTTAGGAATTGAGACATGAATGACCTAGTATGCCTATTGACTATTCCGAAGAGACCTCTTAGGAGCTGTTAAGATCTAGTTAGTACCTTCACTGCATGACCCAAGCCTATTTCATGACCCTTCACTGAGTGACCCAAGCCTATTACATGGTGCTTTACTGAGGATAACCTCCGAGGTATTGTTACCTTTCAATTATACGACCAAGTGACATACTTCTCACTGCTCAAAGAGAACTCCGAGAGTTCAGAGATAAGTAGGTTTTTATAATTGGCTCATCCAACCAGATCTACATCATTCCAAGCATAGTCTTAACATAAGCATAAATACCTTCCCCTAACTCAATACTAATATCTTGGTCAACATTTCCCTGATCTGCATACTCCGGATATCGTTCCACTTTATTTACTTTTCCGAACTTAGGACTTTTAGCTATAATCAACTACTATCTTTTATTCAGGTAATTTAACTAAAAGACAATTATCCACTTGATCTTCAATTCGTTAATCAGCAAAAAAATACGACACTAGATTAACTTACACCTTCAAAACCTTAGAAAGTAAAAGTAAATTTAGGCCCCGCAAAATATAAATAAACAAAGACATTGTGTGCTACCGAATCGGACATCCTGCGACCTAACGACACCGCACAAATAAAACCGTCCGTTAGTAGCATATCACTAGTTTTCTTGGCGTCGCTTCCGGGGATCGAATATTTTGATCGAGAAATATTTTTAAACAGACAAAGTATTGTTTGGTGGCGTCTAAGAAAGACAATTATACACGAACTTGGTTGTTGGATTTTCTGAACCAAAAGGATCCTGCCTCTTCGTAGTCGGCCTGGCCACCTCGATACAAGTAATCTGTAAGAAATCCTATCAGTAAAGATATCCGATCTGGTTAGCGACCAATTTTTAAGAATAATTGTTTTTATAAAATTATCGATCATTTTAGTAAATTAATATTTTCTAAAAGTTACTTTTAAGTCTTTTTAAACAGAAAAAAATGGAACAACAAGACACCCTTGCTTCTATGCATAAGTCATGCTTAGAGGAAAGAGGAGGACCAATCACCTTAGGAACTGAAGGAATTTCTGAAATCAGTTCACATATGATTAAGCTAGTCAGTATGATCTGTAAATTTCAAGGATTACCGACTGACGATCCAAACTTTCATTTAAACAAATTTATCAGTCTGGTTGACTCTTTTAAGAAGGAAGAAAACGAGAAAAACATTTTAAAACTTCATCATTTTCAATATTCACTTTCTGCACACGCTTTAGCATGGTTTGACGAACTTAATCCGAATTCAATCCATACATGGGAGGAGTTAGCCACTAAATTTCTAAACAAATTTTATCCACCCTCCCTGCAAACCTGTTTAAGAAATGGCATCACAAACTTTTCTCAAAAAGAAAATGAGTCATTGTGTCTAGCATGGAATAGAATAAAGATGTTGCTTAAAAGATGTTCGAATCATTCGTTAATCCGGGCATACATAATCTGTATGTTTTACAATGGTTTGACCAAGGATGACAAGTCTCTCCTAGACATGGCCTCGCAAGGCAATTTCATTTCCCGAACAGCAGACGAAGCATGGAATCTCTTGGTCACAATAGCTGCACAATATGAAGATTGGAATAATGAAGCTGCTGAGAAGGATGACGTCTTCGCTCACACGGTAAAAATGCTGGAAACCAGGTTACAAGATCTCACCCTCACTCTTCAAAATTTACCAATTCCTATAAACTCCGATGCTACTAGAACCAATATAAGGTATCCTTACCCTAGATGGGCACATAAACAGCAAAATAGCTCGGATCATAATATAATCTTCCCGTTGCACAAACCTACTCTCCACTCTAGGGAAATTT
Source organism: Rutidosis leptorrhynchoides (assembly GCF_046630445.1). Lineage (NCBI taxonomy): Eukaryota > Viridiplantae > Streptophyta > Magnoliopsida > Asterales > Asteraceae > Rutidosis > Rutidosis leptorrhynchoides. The sequence goes on along the minus strand of NC_092334.1, from coordinate 231,663,611 downwards.
TAGTTGAATTTATGAAAAAGCAATACGCGATAAACCTTCAAGTCATAGAATGTCAAAATAAGTTCGACAATTTGATAAAGACTTTTGAAGAATTAATCACCAATTTTAATCACCAATTTTCAGCTTACGCTTAAACGATTAACCACTAAAGATGAAATAGAGTTCAATGAGTTTGATGCCCTAGTAATTACTAGAGGAGGGAAGGAAACAACTGTCAATATACCCATACAAGATTTTTCCGATTAGGAACCTGTGCTAATTGACCTAGTGGTCAACCCATCAGAACCTATCTCTCCTAAGGCTCCGGAAATTATTCCGCGCACCGCATACCTTTCCCAGCTAGGCTTAGGAAGGAAAAACAAGAAGCGCAATTCGCTAAGTATTGGGATATTATCAAGAATTTGCATTTGAATGTACGACTAGTAGATGCTTTAGTAGAAATGCCAAACTGCGCTAAATTTTTCAAAGAACTGATTTCAAACAAAGAAAGATTAAGAGAGATAGTTAGCGTACCCTTAAGTGAAGAATGCTCATTAGTGTGACAATATGGAATTCCCCCTAAGTTAGGAGATACAGGAAGATTTACGGTACCTTGCTACCTGCAAGATGTCCAAATTAGCAATGCGTTAGCAGACTTAGGAGCCAGTGTAAACCTAATGCCCTATTCGTTATTCAAAAAACTAGGATTAAATGACTTAAGGCCTACCAGAATGACTGTAATGACCCGGGATTTTCCAACGTTTATTTTATTAATAATTGTCATTATTAATACTTGTGAATTGTTAAATGTATGTTATTACATTTACTTGCTACCATGATTGCCCGTACTTGACTTTAAATGCCCGAAACGTCTTTGTGACACACAAAACTTGAACGAATAATATTTTTAAAGTATTATTTACATTCATGATTAAGTTTTATTAATCATTTTAATTAACAAAGGTTACATGTTAATTACTTGGGCTTTGTTGGACTTAACTTGTTATTACTTGGAACTTGTGCCTTTATTAGTGTTAATGGACCCATGAAGCCCACCCTACTTCTTAGTTAGACTATTTAGCCCATTCTCACTTGTAAGTATCAAATTAGATGGAAACTAGTTAGTTTTATGCACTTGGAATCTAGTTAACACATAATCCCCATGAACAACCATCTAATAACCAACTTTTTCAAGCTTTACATGCAATTAACTTGTGGACTTCTTCCCCCCTTCTTTTTTTGCTGCTGACCGTAGGCTTCCAAGGGATGAGAGGGAGTTTAATTTTTTTTTTTTGTATTACTTCTACTTGCATCCTCTCACAATTGCACACACATTCAAACTTGCAACTTTCTTTCTGTCATTTCTCTCTCAATTTTGTAAGTGACTTGAGACTTTTCTCTCCTCTTTCTTTGTCCCAAAACTGTGACATATATACACATAATCATCATCATTACTTGTTGTTATTGTTGATTAATTACTTACTTGTTCATTGTTGTTGATTTTTACTCATTCTTAGTTGTTTACTTACTATTTTCTAAGAAGCAAACTTGTTAGTTTGATTCTTCATTTATCTTGTTCTTACAAGACATACAAGAGCAAAACTCTTTAGTTTATGTTCTACATTTATGGTTTCAAAAGATTTAAGGTTCATGTGTTGTAAATCATACTTGTAATTCATGTTAGTAAACTTTAAAGTTTACTTTCTTAAAGATCAAACTTTGGTATGAATCTTTAAAGTATGAACAACCCATGAACTAGTTACTAGTTATTTGTTTACTTAGCTTATTTACTTCATTTACTTGCACTTTAATTTCATGTTTGTTGGTTGTTATTGGTCAAATGTTACTAGTTAACTTTGATCTCATTAATCTTGAACTAAAATTAACTTTAAAAGTTCAAGAACATGTAAGTAAGTTTCTTTAATTATATCTTGGTACACTTATGCTAGATCTAGACTTTTGAGTCTTGGATCTTCAAGATCAAACTAAAGAACTATGTTCTACAACTCAAGATCTTGATTTCATGAGTTTACTTTCAAGTTTGTAACTTATTATTAGTTTTAAAGTTCATGTATGTGTTAGATCTAAGACTTTGATGTAACTTTAGTTCATCAAACTTCATACAACTCTTAAGTGAGTTATGCTACATGTCTTAGACCTACACTTGTGTCATAATAGTCAAAACTTGGTTAATATTACTTTTACATTTCACGTATGTGTTGAATCTAAGACTTTGATGTAACTTTGGTTCATCAAAACACTTGCAACACTTAAGTGAGTTGTACTTCTTGTCTTAGACTTACACTTGGGTTATGATGGTCAAACCTTGGTGAAATTGATGCAAACACATCAACGAGTTGTACACTTGAAGCTATATGCATCAAGGATGAGAACCGTGATAAGCATCGAGCACCAAGACCACCGGAACCCACTATTTTTCTGTTTTCTGTCTTCTGCCTACTGTTTTCTGGGTTCTGTAACAGACCAGTACACCTGGGCTACTGTAACCTTTATTTTCAGATAGATCTTTTCGAGTAGATAATTTTTCATATAGGACTCATCTTAATCCAAGTTACGGTTTTGGATTTATGGCCCTCTGATCGTCACTATGTCCTTTTAACGTTGTGCAGAAATTTCTGACCTACTCGCACTTAGACCGTCGCCACGGTCAAACGAAGACGAGTTTGATTCTGTAAATTTTACCACACTTAAAGGACTCATATACGGAGACATGGCCACTGGTATCACCTTAATTCATTAAGGGTAGAATCCGTGGTGACTGATCGAAATCAGCTTTTGTTTTAAACTACTTTCATAAACGAAACTTACTTTACACCTTTTATTGAATGATGAATGATGATGACCCTTAAGACCTTATTTACATACTTTTAAACCTATTCGGATGATTTACTGACTTAGTACTATTTGACTTAGGTTGAGGACCCGTTTGGAAAACCTTCATTACTTGCTTACTTTCCGAGTCATACTTTACCGCTACTTTATCATTGTGAGTTATAGCATTCCCTTTTTACTTTAACTTATTTTGGGAACTGAGAATGCATGCGGATTTTATGTTTTACATACTAGGCACGAGTACTTAAACTTATATATGTGTGGGTTATACAATGGCAGAAACATTCCCTTTAGCTCGGTAACGTTTAGTCATTGGTTTTTGAACCGGTGAACGCGAATCTTATATATGGATCCATAGGGTTTGACATCCACACTTGGGCTAGTAGCGCTAGCATTTAATGAGTGTTTAATACTTCGTAAACATACGCACTTTCCAAGTGTACTTTCAGGGGGTATAAACATTAAGTTAGTTACCAAGTGCCCACGGTTAACATATACTTTATCATACTATTTTGAAACGCTCTTTGTAGCACTGAAATCTCGTGGCCTACCTTACATACTGTTATACTTAAACTATAGCTCACCAACCTTTGTGTTGACATTTTTAAGCGTGTTTTTCTCAGGTGCTTAAGGTTTTTTGCTTCCGCTGTCGTGCTAGTCTTACCGTAGACACCCGCTGCTCTAGTGTTATCACCGCATGAACTGTTTATCTTGCATTCAAACTTTAATACTTTTGAACTATGTTTTGTAACAATCTAAGGGTCACATACATTTATTCATGCTTGCTATTCGTAGAAGCATACTGTTGGTGTAAAACAATTGACGTCGGTTATGACGTCATCTTTTTATCGTGAATGCATCTTCTTTTATTATAGCATATAGTACTTAACCTTGTAATCATCCTGTTGTTGATGATTCGTACACGATGGTTTTGTACGGGGCATCACATTTGGTATCAGAGCATTGGTTGTAGGGAACTAGGTTGCATTAGTGAGTCTAAGACCGACCCGAGTAGGATTCACTAATAGGACTAATCTACAACTTGCTAGTTTACTTGTTTCCGCTGAATTTACTGCATGCTGTTGCTTACTTTTACTGCTATATGCCGTATTCTACTACATATTTTCACTACTGTATGATATTACTTGCTTTCGATTGCATGCTACTTCTGTATGATTCGTTATTATTGCCATGCTACTTATTGTTATACATGATTTAAACTGTTGGCCTAATACGTGCTTGCTTTATGACTTACTGACATGGAAAAAAATATTTTTCCTTGTTCAGATGTCGAATACTCCACCTGCTATCATTTTGGGCAGTTGAGACTCGTCGGCCACCCCACCTGTTGCTGCTGCCGACACACCGATCCTGCTACCCACATAGTGACTCTGGCGCTTCATCTTCCGAGACTAGCAGCCAGGCGCCTGCCCCAGTGGTTACTTCTAGCAGAGCCCAGGACCATTCGGAGATTCCAGCTCCATCTGCCCCCAGACCTTCAGGATCACAGCCCCGCTCCGGCGAGATTGTGACTCCCGCGGAGTTCGAGGAAGGTCCATTCCATAACCGGTATCACCATTGGTGCCAACGCGCACCTGATGGATGTCTCATTCCGATCGGACCCACTCGTTACCAACAGATGATGGCCGCCCACGGACTGCCAGTTCAGCCACCAGTGCCACCACCACATGATTCGGATGACTCATCATCCGCCGATTCTTCATCAGATGACTCTTCCTCAGACGACTCCAGTGATGATGAGGACCCTGCTGATATACCTATTCAGCCACCCTCCACCCCGCCGAAGAAGCGGTATCGCTTCGACGGTACCATCATTCTGGGGATCAACGGAGGACGAGCATTCACTGACGCGTTTGGTCGACGTCGTAGGGTTACTGCTCGTAAGCGGCTTGTGCCGTACCCTGCTGACCCACAAGTGCATAAGACACCCTGTTACGTGCTGACTATTTCTGGAGCCAGAACGTCTGCACCCCGTTTTGTGCGGTCTGCACCACCGGCACCACCGGCACCACCCGTACCACCTGCCCTACCATCTCCCTCTAACAAGGAACTGAGGAGGGAGGTGGGAATCCTCCGAGCTCGGGTTACTGAGCTCGAGGAGTAATTGGCTCAGGTTTTAGCATCCTACACCCACCTTCACCGTAGGACCTTTTGTATTAGATTTCATGATGTAATCTAGTTGTAGTTTCATATTTCACTTATGTATTGTACGAATCTATCATGATGTATGAAGCTTATTATTAATGAATGGAAACTTTGTGATGTTACTTTTTGCACAAGTGTTCTAATTACGTTACTGTATGGTGTTTTGCGGTACTTGTATCAACTTGCGTTACTTAAATAACATGTGATGTGTTGATTCCATGTTGGTTGTCGTATACTGTATTATTACTTTTTGAATGCTGGATTTTGACTTGAGTCAAAATGTTTGTATAGAACACCATGGCTAACGGTCGATCCACACCTACTGCTGCTCAAATTGAAGAGATGATCCAAGAACATGTGGCCGCAGCCATTGCGGAAATGCAACCCCAAGCTCCACCGCCACCGCCACCACCGCCGGTTATTCAACCCGTTCAAAATGGGTGTACTTACAAGGAATTCCAGAGCTGTAAACCATACAACTTCAGTGGAACCGAGGGACTGGTTGGTCTCACCAGATGGTTCGAGAAACTTAAATCAGTATTCCGAGTTAGAAACTATACAGAGGATAATAAAACCAAATTTGCTTCTTGCACGCTGTCTGACGGCGCGCTCACGTGGTGGAACACAATGGCACAGCCACAAGGCATTGATGAGGCATATGCTACGTCATGGGAAGAATTTAAGTGTCCCATGATTGAGGAGTATTGTCCGAGAACCGAAATCCAAAAGATGGAAATGGAATTCATGCAGTTAAAGGCCGTTGGGAACGACCTTGATGGTTACAACAGGAGATTTTTGGAACTAGCCCTGATGTGTCCGACAATGGTCACCCCAGAATTCAAGCGTATGGAGAGATACTTTTGGGGACTCCCTAAGTCCATCATGGATAATGTCACCTCGTCCAAGCCACCGAATGTCCCAGAAGCGATGCGCATGGCACATACTTTAATGAATCAAATAACCATCGATGAACCGGAGAAAACTAAGTCTGAAGCGGGTACTAGTGAGAAATGTAAATGGGATAACCACAACAACAACAACAACAACAGGGGAAGGAACTATGAACAGAACCCGGTGAAATGACATGAGGGTTTTAGAGGAAACAACAACGGTGGAAACCCCAACCCCAACAACAACACCAACTCCAACCCGAACTACAAAGGAACTTTACCACAATGCAAGAGGTGTTAAGAACACCACACTGGGTATTGCAATGTTGTCTGCGAGAAGTGCCAACGGTCTGGGCATGTTGGAAAAGACTGTAAGGTCACCACTTTGAATGGGAAGCCGAACACCAATGGGCCGAAGAAGTGTTACGAATACGGGCAGACGGGCCATTTCAGAAATGCGTGTCCAAATAAGCAAAAAGATGGCGGACCACCGCGCGCTAAAGCTTTCAATGTTAATGCAAGGGACACACGTGAAAACCCCGACTTGGTGACAGGTATATTCAAAATCACCAATCTTTTAGCTTCTGTCTTGTTTGATACTGGTGCGGATAGAAGTTATGTATGTAGACATTTTTGCGATAAGATTAATTGGTCATTAGTCCCGTTAAAAGAGAGTATGCTTGTCGAGGTCGCCAATGGAATACTTGAGAAAGTTGACCATATTAGTCGAGGAGCTATCATCAACATAGCTGGTGCAGATTTCAAAATTGATTTGATACCTATCAAACTGGAAAGTTTTGACGTGATCGTTGGTATGGATTGGTTGAGCAAGATAAGGGCCGATATTATCTGTGGAGATAAAGCTCTTCGTATACCACAAGGAGATGGTGAGCCACTAATCATCTACGGAGAGAGATGTACCTCGAAGTTGAACCTCATTAGTTGCGTGAAAGCACAAAAGATTATGAAGAAGGGACGTCTTGCTATCCTAGCGCATGTGAAAACGGTAGACATCGAGGTGAAGAATGTGAACGACGTTCGAATTGTGAATGAATTTTCCGATCTCTTCCCAGAGGAATTTCCTGGATTACCGCCGCCGAGAGCCATAGAGTTTCAGATTGACTTAGTGCCAGGAGCTGCACCTGTAGCTCGCGCACCTTATAGACTCGCACCTTCCGAGATGCAAGAATTACAAAGCTAACTACAAGAACTACTTGACCGTGGATTTATCCAACCAAGTTTCTCGCCTTGGGGCGCACCTGTGTTGTTTATGAAGAAGAAGGATGGAACCTTCCATATGTGTATCGACTACCGTGAACTCAACAAATTGACTATCAAGAATCGGTATCCTCTTCCACGAATTGATGATCTTTTTTATCAACAACAAGGATCGAGCGTTTACTCAAAGATCGATTTACGATCCGGTTATCACCAGTTGAGGGTGAAGGAAAGTGACGTGATGAAAACTGCAATCAGGACCCATTATGATCATTATGAGTTTCTCGTGATGCCATTCGGTTTGACAAATGCACCTGCCGTGTTCATGGACCTCATGAATCGTGTCTGCAAGCCGTACTTGGATAAGTTTGTTATCGTCTTCATAGATGATATCCTCATCTACTCTAAGAGCGAAGAAGAGCATGAGCAACACCTCCAACTAGTACTTGAACTCTTGAGACAAGAGCAACTTTATGCCAAATTCTCCAAGTGTGAATTTTGGTTGAAGGAAGTTCAGTTTCTGGGTCATGTTGTGAGCGACCAGGGTATCAAAGTTGACCCCGCCAAGATTGAAGCTATCAGCAAGTGGGAGACCCCCACTACTCCGACGCATATTCGCCAATTCCTAGGTCTCGCCGGTTACTACCGAAGGTTTATCGAAGGTTTGTCTCTGATTGCACGTCCTTTGACCGCGCTGACTCACAAGGGCAAGAAGTTCATTTGGGAACCCACACACGAATCATCATTTCAAACTTTGAAGAAGAATTTAACCACCACACCTATCATATCAATTCCTGAGGGCAGTGACGACTTTGTTGTTTATTGTGATGCATCGAAAAGTGGTTTTGGTTGTGTACTGATGCAACGCTCAAAGGTTATCGCTTATGCCTCCCGACAATTGAAGATTCACGAGCGGAACTACACTACTCACGATCTTGAACTTGGAGCCGTTGTCTTTACGCTTAAATTGTGGAGACATTATTTGTATGGAACTAAGAGCACTATTTTCACCGATCACAAGAGTCTCCAGCACATCTTCGATCAGAAGCAACTGAATATGAGACAGCATCGATGGATCGAGATGCTCAACGACTACGATTGTAAACTCCGTTATCATCCTGGCAAGGCCAATGTTGTAGCTGACGCTTTAAGCCGAAAGGAAAGGACGGCACCTCTTCGTGTTAGGGCTCTGAACATCACCATTCATTCGAACCTCAACAGCCAGATCAGAGTAGCCCAAGATGAGGCTCTCAAGGAGGAGAATATATCTCATGAACATTTGAACATACTTGTCTCTCGATTCGAGGTTAGGGAGTCTGGACTCCGATGTTATGCCGGAAGAATTTGGGTACCTCTTTATGGAGATCTACGGAACCTTATACTTGATGAAGCACACAAATCGAGATATTCGATTCATCCTGGAGCGGGCAAAATGTACCACGACCTTAAGGAACAGTATTGGTGGCCGAATCTTAAGAAGGACGTTGCGACTTATGTTGGTAAGTGTTTGACTTGCTCGAAGGTTAAAGCCGAGCATCAGAGACCTTCTGGCTTACTGCAACAACCGGAAATCCCACAATGGAAGTGGGAAAGGATCACAATAGATTTCATTACTAAGCTGCCGAAGACGGTGGGCGGATACGATACTATTTGGGTTATTGTTGACCATCTTACCAAATCTGCACACTTTCTAGCGATGAAGGAAACGGATACAATGGAGAGACTTGCTCAATTATACATCAAAGAGGTTGTATCTCGTCATGGTGTACCGTTATCGATCATCTCAGATCGTGATCCCCGTTTTGCTTCTAGATTCTGGTGTTCTTTGCAAGAAGCCATGGGAACTCGTCTTGACATGAGTACTGCTTATCACCCTCAGACTGACGGGCAAAGTGAACTAATGATTCAGACCTTGGAGGACATGTTGCGAGCATGTGTCATTGATTTTGGAAAGGCCTGGGAAAGGCATTTGCCACTCATCGAATTCTCGTACAACAACAGTTATCACTCGAGCATTAATGCTGCACCTTTTGAAGCATTGTATGGCCGCAAGTGCTGATCTCCTATTTTTTGGGCCGAAGTAGGCGAAAAGCAAATCACCGGACCCGAGGTAGTCCATGAAACAATGGAGAAGATTGCTCAGATTCAAGCTAGACTTAAGACTGCCCGCGATCGTCAGAAGAGTTATGCTGATCTTAAATGTAAAGACATTGAATTCAACGTGAGCGACCGTGTAATGTTAAAGGTTTCACCTTGGAAAGGTGTGATCCATTTTGGAAAACGTGGAAAGTTAAACCCACGATACATTGGTCCTTTTGAAATCTTGAAACGTGTTGGACCCGTTGCTTACCGTTTGGATCTACCAGCACAATTGAGCTCAGTTCATCCTACCTTCCACGTGTCAAACTTGAAGAAGTGTCTTGCGGCACTGGAACTTATCATACCACTGGAAGAACTTACAATTGACGACAAACTCCACTTCGTGGAAGAGCCTGTTGAGATTATGGATCGTGAGATCAAAACTTTAAAACGCAATAAGATTCCGATCGTCCGAGTATGATGGAATGCCAAACGAGGACCTGAGTTTACCTGGGAGCGAGAGGATCAAATGATGCGGAAGTATCCTCACCTTTTCCCGACTCCATCTACCTCAGCTTAAAATTTCGGGACGAAATTTTCTTTAACAGGTGGGTAATGTAACGACCCTGGATTTTCCAACATTTATTTTATTAATAATTGTCATTATTAATACTTGTGAATTGTTATATGTGTATTATTACATTTACTTGCTACCATGATTGCCCGTACTTGACTTTAAATGCCCGAAACGTCTTTGTGACACACGAAACTTGAATGAATAATATTTTTAAAGTATTATTTACATTCATGATTAAGTTTTATTAATCATTTTAATTAACAAAGGTTACATGTTAATTACTTGGGCTTTGTTGGACTTAACTTGTTATTACTTGGAACTTGGGCCATTATTAGTGTTAATGGACCCATGAAGCCCACCCTACTTCTTAGTTGGACTATTTAGCCCATTCTCACTTGTAAGTATCAAATTAGATGGAAACTAGTTAGTTTTATGCACTTGGAATCTAGTTAACACATAATCCCCATGAACAACCATCTAATAACCAACTTTTTCAAGCTTTACATGCAATTAACTTGTGGACTTCTTCCCCCCTTCTTTTTTTGCTGCTGACCGTGGGCTTCCAAGGGATGAGAGGGAGTTCAAATTTTTTTTTTTGTATTACTTCTACTTGCATCCTCTCACAATTACACACACATTCAAACTTGCAACTTTCTTTCTCTCATTTCTCTCTCAATTTTGTAAGTGACTTGAGACTTTTCTCTCCTCTTTCTTTGTCCCAAAACCGTGACATATATACATATAATCATCATCATTACTTGTTGTTATTGTTGATTAATTACTTACTTGTTCATTGTTGTTGATTGTTACTCATTCTTAGTTGTTTACTTACTATTTTCTAAGAAGCAAACTTGTTAGTTTGATTCTTCATTTATCTTGTTCTTACAAGACATACAAGAACAAAACTCTTTAGTTTATGTTCTACATTTATGGTTTCAAAAGATTTAAGGTTCCTGTGTTGTAAATCATACTTGTAATTCATGTTAGTAAACTTTAAAGTTTACTATCTTAAAGATCAAACTTTGGTATGAATCTTTAAAGTATGAACAACCTATGAACTAGTTACTAGTTACTTGTTTACTTAGCTTATTTACTTCATTTAATTGCACTTTAATTTCATGTTTGTTGGTTGTTATTGGTCAAATGTTACTAGTTAACTTTGATCTCATTAATCTTGAACTAAAATTAACTTTAAAAGTTCAAGAACATGTAAGTAAGTTTCTTTAATTATATCTTGGTACACTTATGCTAGATCTAGACTTTTGAGTCTTGGATCTTCAGGATCAAACTAAAGAACTATGTTCTAAAACTCAAGATCTTGATTTCATGAGTTTACTTTCAACTTTGTAACTTATTATTAGTTTTAAAGTTCATGTATGTGTTAGATCTAAGACTATGATGTAACTTTGGTTCATCAAACTTCATACAACTCTTCAGTGAGTTGTGCTACATGTCTTAGACCTACACTTGTGTCATAATAGTCAAAACTTGGTTAATATTACTTTTACATTTCATGTATGTGTTGAATCTAAGACTTTGATGTAACTTTGGTTCATCAAAACACTTGCAACACTTAAGTGAGTTGTACTTCATGTCTTATACTTACACATGGGTTATGATGGTCAAACCGTGGTGAAAATGATGCAAACACATCAACGAGTTGTACACTTGAAGCTATATGCATCAAGGATGAGAACCGTGATAAGCATCGAGCACCAAGACCACCGGAACCCACTATTTTTCTGTTTTCTATCTTCTGCCTACTGTTTTCTGGATTATGTAACATACTACTACACCTGGGCTACTGTAACCTTGATTTTCAGATAGATCTTTTCGAGTAGATAAGTTTTCATATAGGACTCGTCTTAATCCGAGTTACGGTTTAGGGTTTATGGCCCTCCGATCGTCACTATGTCCTTTTAACGTTGTGCAGAAATTTCTGACCTACTCGCACTTAGACCGTCACCACGGTCAAACGAAGATGAGTTTGATTCTGTAAATTTTACCACACTTAAAGGACTCATATATGGAGACATGCCACTGGTCTCACCTTAATCAGTAAGGGTAGGGGCCATGGTGACTGATCGAAGTCAGATTTTGATTTAACCTACTTTCATAAACGAAACTTACTTTACACCTTTTGTTGAATGATGAATGATGATGACCCTTAAGACCTTATTTACGTACTTTTAAACCTATTCGGACGATTTACTGACTTAGTACTATTTGACTTAGGTTGAGGTCCCGTTTGGACAACCTTCATTACTTGCTTACTTTCCGAGTCATACTTTACCGCTACTTTATCATTGTGAGTTATAGCATTCCCTCTTTACTTTAACTTATTTTGGGAACTGAGAATGCATGCGGATTTTATGTTTTACATACTAGGCATGAAGTACTTAAACTTATATATGTGTGAGTTATACAACGGCAGAAACATTCCCTTTAGCTCGGTAACGTTTAGTCATTGGTTTTTGAACCGGTGAACGCGAATCTTAGATATGGATCCATAGGGTTTGACATCCCCACTCGGGCTAGTAGAGCTAGCATTTAACGAGTGTTTAATACTTCGTAAACATACGCACTTGCCAAGTGTACTTTCAGGGGGTATAAACGTTAAGTTAGTTACCAAGTGCCCACGGTTAACATATACTTTATCATACTATTTTGAAACGCCCTTTGTAGCACTGAAATCTCGTGGCCTACCATACATACTGTTATACTTAAACTATAGCTCACCAACCTTTGTGTTGACATTTTTAAGCGTGTTTTTCTCAGGTGCTTAAGGTTATTTACTTTCGCTGTCGTGCTAGTCTTGCCGTAGACACCCGCTGCTCTAGTGTTATCATCGCATGAACTGTTTATCATGCATTCAAACTTTAATACTTTTGAACTATGTTTTGTAACGACCTAAGGGTCACATACATTTATTCATGCTTGCTATTCGTAGAAGCATACTGTTGGTGTAAAACAATTGACGTCGGTTATGACGTCATCTTTTTATCGTGAATGCAACTTCTTTTATTACAGCATATAGTACTTAACCTTGTAATGATCCTGTTGTTGATGATTCGTACACGATGGTTTTGTACGGGGCATTACAATGACTATCTAACTCTCGGACAGATCAGTTAAGATTCCTCGGGGAATAGCTGAGGATGTTCTAGTTAGAGTGGATAAGTTCTCGTTTCCCGTTGATTTCGTCATTATGGATATTGAGGAAGACACGTAGGTCCCACTCATTCTTGGCAGACCATTCCTAAATACTGCCAAGGCCGTAATTGACGTTCATGAGAAATCATTAAAGTTAAGGGTTGGAGGAGAAGAAATCACATTCAATGTTGATCACGTCATGAACCATCCTAAGGAATAAGATGTGAATCTCTCTGATTTTTTTCAAGAACTCGTCAACGAATACCTGGAAGAGACCATGGCTATATGTAGTCAAGATCAAGTTTCTAAGGATCTGTTCTTTACATCTCCTGAAGGAAATCTTGACAACCATTTAGCCATAAACCTTAGTCAACACATATCTCCCCTCTCTGAAAGTAACTTTCTTGGCAAGACTATTCAAATAGCACCGCTAGGATAAGGCATTCCTTTACCTCTACTAAGCAGAAGACCGAATGAAGAAACAGATTTTAAAGGAGGACTGTGAGGAGTTTCCCGAACCTACCTTCGAAACTAAAGAAGACGTTTCTGAAGAGGAAGCATTAAGAAGGACAATTTCAAAAAATGAAGAATAGATAGCATCAGTGACCGCTACTGAAGAATCAGAATTCCAGGAGAAGTATGACTCATTAGACCGAAAGGAAATACCTAGGATGAAGCCATCTATCGAGGAACCTCAGGAATTGGAGTTAAAGAAGTTACCCGACAATCTAGAGTATGCATTCTTACAAGGAGAATCGCGACTCCCTGTAATCATCTTGAAAGACCTCACGTCACAAGAGAAGGCGAAATTGATTCAAGTATTAAAATCACATAAGAAGGCAATTGTTTGGAAGATCTCCGACATCAAAGGGATCAGCCCCAACTATTGCACCCATAAGATCTTCATGGAAGATGATTTTGAAACCTTCAGTTCAGAGGCAAAGAAGGGTCAACCCTATGATTCAAGAAGCCGTCAAGAAAGAAGTAATCAAACTTCTGGACGTCGGTCTGATCTATCCTATCTCTGATTCACCATGGGTTAGTCCTGTTCAAGTGGTACCCAAAAAGGGAGGGATAACCGTAATTTAAAATGAGAATAATGAACTTATTTCAACTCGGGAAGTCACCGATTGGAGGGTTTGCATAGATTATCGTAAACTAAATGATGCAACCCGAAAGGATCATTTTCCATTACCTTTCATTGATCAAATGTTGGAATGTCTATCAGGAAATGAATACTACTGTTTCCATGACAGTTTTTCCGGCTACTTTCAAATTCCCCTCGATCCAAAGGACCAAGAGAAAACAACCTTTACCTGTCCTTATGGAACATTTTCTTATCGATGCATGCCCTTTGGGTTATGCAATGCACCAGCTACATTCCAGCGATGCATGGTGGCAATATTCCACGACATGATTGAATGTTGTATGGAAGTCTTCATGGATGACTTCTGAGTCTTTGGTAGTACCTTTGATTCGTGACTATCAAACCTTGACAAGATACTCACCCGGTGTGAAGAGTTAAATTTAGTTCTGAATTGGGAAAAATGTCACTTCATGGTTAAAGAAGGGATAGTTTTAGGACATAAGATTTCAAAAGCAAGAATAGAAGTTGATAGGGCTAAGATTGAGACCATTACTAAGCTTCCAGAACCTACCATAGTAAGAGCGGTAAGGAGTTTCATAGTACACGCTGGCTTCTACCGACGTTTCATTAAGGATTTTTTAAAAGATCACACGACCTCTCACTCATCTCCTAGGAATGGAAGTCCCGTTTGTCTTCAATAAATAATATCGAAAAGCATTCAACTATCTGAAAGAACAGCTAACACATGCGCCCATCATGATAGCTCCTGATTGGAGTCTACCATTTAAAATCCTGTGTGATGCGATTGACTTCGCAGTTGGATCTGTGCTTGGACAACGAGTAGATAAGCACTTTCATCCAATCTATTACGCGAGCAAAACCTTAATCGGAGCTCAAGAGAATTACACTACCACGGAAAAGGAACTGCTAGCCGTAGTATTTGTCTTCGACAAATTCCATTCCTATCTCATCCTATCCAAAACTACAGTCTATACAGATCATTCAGCTCTCAAAATATCTATTCACTAAGCAAGACGCGAAACCAAGACTCCTACGATGGATCTTACTCATTCAGGAATTCGATATTGAGATTAAAGATAAGAAAGGAGCAGAGAACATCGCAGCAGACCATCTTAGTCGTTTGGAGAACCCAGCGATGGAATGACTTGCTGAACGAGATATCAGAGATAAATTTATGGAAGAACAGCTTCTGAGTTTAAGACAAACTCACATAGGATCACAATTTACTGACACTCTTTGGTATGCCGACATGGCCAACTACCTAGTTGCCGGAATAGTACAGAAGGGAATGAGCACCTCCCGAAGAAGGAAGTTCTACAGGAATGCTAAGTACTACTACTGGGAAGATCCTTACCTGTTTAGAATTTGCCCTGATCAGATAATCAGGAGGTGCGTAGATGAAAAACAAGCAGCAGGGATTCTTCACCAACATCACCATGGGCCAACTGGAGGTCATCATGGAGCAAATTTAACCGCAAGAAAAGTCTACGAATCAGGATTCTATTCGCTGTCTTTATTCCAAGATGCGCAAGAGCTTGTAAAGCGTTGCGACACATGCCAAAAGCAAGGTATTATCTCTATGAAGAATGAGATGCTTCGGACTAATATCCAAGCTTACGAGATCTTCGATATATTGGGATTAGACTTCATGGGCCCATTCCCAAAGTCTAATGGGAACGAATATGTCCTCGTAGCAGTAGATTACGTCTCCAGATGGGTCGAAGCCCAAGCATTTCCGACTAATGATGCCAAAGTCGTCACCAACTTCCTGAAGAGACTCTTCTGCAGATTTGAAGCTCCCCGTGCTAAAATAAGTGATAGAGGCACACACTTATGTAATACACAATTTATGAAGGTGATGCAACAATGCAGAGTTACCCACAAAATGTCCACTGCCTATCATCCGCAGACCAACGGACAAGCAGAGGTCACGAACAGAGCACTCAAAATAATCTTAGAATGAACTGTCAGCCATCATGGAAATAAATGGGCCGAAAAACTAGATGATGCTCTGTGGGCATTCCGAACTGCTTACAGGAATCCTCTATGGACTACACCCTACCGCATGATCTATGGAAAAGCCTGTCACCTTCCGCTGGAACTTGAATGTAAAGCTCTATGGGCGCTGAAGACCTGCAACCTCGATCCCTCAGTTATCGCAAAACATCAAAAAATGCAAATGAACGAGCTCGCCGAATTAAGAGACCAAGCATACGAAACGTCATACATCTACAAGGAACAAACAAAGCTTACGCATGACGCAAAATTTATTCCTACAAAGTTCACCCCTGGAGATAAAGTTCTGCTCTTCAACTCTCGGTTCAAGAAGTTCGCTGGAAAATTTAGATCAAGATGGAGTGGCCCATACAAAGTTGTACATGCTTTTTCACATGGAGCCGTGGAATTGGAAGGACCTACTGGCAACTTCAAAGCCAACGGCCACCGGTTAAAAGCTTATCTAGAAGACCATGATAAGGAGGAGCACCTCTTCTCCTTTGATCCATTCTGAAGATCTAGCAAAGAAAAGTCGAGCTGTAACGACTTGATAAACAAAGCGCTCATGGGAGGCACCCCTTGCTTATCCTTTTATTATTATTTATTTCGATTATTTTTAGTCTTAAGATATTATCTCTATGTACTAACAACTAAGCGCCATACTTGCGCTTAGTACTTACAAGTTTGTTGAATGTGTTTAGGCAAAAATGCCAAGTTCAGGAGCTTCGTTTACATCCCAGTTCACAGGAGGAGGACTCCTAGAGTTTACTCATCCGGAAGCAGTGCTGATCAGAACATGCCATCAACAGGGCAATTAGGCCCAAGGTGATTGATATTGGAAAGTGTTGAGGAGGATATTGGCATAGCACCGCCAGCACCTCCCATTCGATGATCTAGACTTTTAGCCAGGAGACCAGCCGAGCATACACAGCTGCCAGAGGCACATGAGCCACAGATAGTGATACACTATGGAGCCACTTTAAGTGAACCTGATGTTGCATGGGCACTACTCAGAGACCAGCAGAGGCTCTATCGAGCTCTTAGAGCATACCTTCAGTGCGAGGGGATGCCGCGCAGTACTCTAGGCCCGTCTTCATTTAGGCTAGCGCGTCATGTTCAGCTGACATGACAAGCTACGCCCAGGCATTCAACACCAGCCTCAATTCACTCAGTTGCCTCAGCAGCCATACCTGCATACGCTACTCATATTCCTATCACGCCGCCTGCTCCAGTCACCGAGCCAGTTCCAGTCACTGAGCTACCTGAGGGTTGTCACTTAGTCACTATTCCCATTTCAGTTGAGCCACCAACGGCCCAGGCATTTGAGATCACTGGGAGCATACCTGACGAGGAGCCTTTTCCGAGCCTATCCCACCTGGAGTTGCTGTCAGACCTATGTTTGGATTCACTACTAGGCCCTGAGTTGGATATAGGGCAACCTCTTGAGTATTTACCAAGACTAGATGATGATGATGATCTCTTCATATACTTCGCAGCACCGACTCAGCACATTGACCAGGATAGTATCCCATAGACTACTTTATTTTACTTTTAGTCTTATCTTTTTGAAGCATTGTACTAAAAAGGTTATATATAGTGGAAATGCTGCCTTTCTCTTTTTGTTCTTCATGCAGAAATATTATCAAAAGAGACTGGTCCCTAGGAGATTGACCGTAGGAAGGCCCAACACTAGGAAAGTAACAAGTCCATAGGGAAGTAATCCTTCCTCAAACCTATTTCGATTATAACGCACTAAAATCTCTAAGTGTGGGGTAACCCCCGCAAATAACTTAGAATTTTAGAAGTCAGTGTCCTTAATTTATAAAGTATTAAAATATTCTTTCTAGAGAACATTAGGGACAATGTTCTTCTAAATGTGGGGTAATGGGTAAAGGTATTAAAAGTCGAGTAACCATAAAACGCCAAGTTTTGAAAAATTCGTTTGTCCAAAAAGTAATTAAGCAATGGATATTGGGTAATTTTGAAAAATTCTTACCTTATTTTTGCCCAAAAAATCTAATAAAATTGCTAGAAATCGGTTTTCAGAACATTTATTAGAACGGAACTATTAAGCTGAAACTTATGTTTTGTGTCAAAAGATTTCTTTTAAGAAAATATGTAAAAGGCTACGCATGATCAAGCACGACCCCTACTCCCCAAAAGGTAAGGAATTTTGGACCCAAAGTATCTGTATGACCCATCAAATCTACAGTACTTTGTTATTTCATTTGATGAGCGTGCCAGTGTACGGTTTAAGTTAGAACTTGGTTCAGACATACGTTTCAAGACCAATGGTTAGTGAGCGTCATACGTGGTGCAGGTGCGATAATCCTTCCGAAATCATTCTGAATAGAGAAGACAAAAAGCCATCCGTTTTCGTTTCCACTCCACGCAATTTAAACCGTCCAACTCACATAAAGAGTTGATGAATCTGAAATGTTCACCCCAAATTCACTCCCAAAATACACCATTCACATTCACCCCCTTTCTATTCATCAAAAGATCCATAGATTTATAAAGAGATAGATCGATCAAATTCGCTTCAAAAATGCTTGTTGAAAGATTCCGAACCCCTGATTATTTTTGATAGGTCAAAGACCTATTTTCAGTGGATTATCACTTCCTCTTTGGGCACCAGGAACGAAAGACAAAAGTTATGAGGAAAGGGTATTCCGATATAAAAAAATAAAAATAAAAAATAAAAAATAAGAAAAAATAAAAAAATTTGAAAGAGCAAAGTCTCTAGAGCAAGTCTCTATGAATAAGGCAAAGAAAAACCCGAGAAGATGCGCTGAAGAAGAATGCCGGAAGAGCAAAAGAAAATTCTAGACAAAGTCTTAGCAAAATCTGCCTCTTCCGAAGAAAACTTTTACGGAATTCTAGGCCGTTCTCTATCCAAAATGGATACTCTGAAGAATCAAAGTCTATCAATTCTCTCAGAATTCAAAAAGATCTGGATACCTTTCACCGATCCATAAATTCCCGACCAAAACCCTATAACATGTCTTCCTCTTGAAAGAATACTTAGGAAGAAGATCAGTGCCGTCCTTACTTAACCGGTGGAGATATCGTAGCTTTAAAAAGCCTATGATGAGAACTGTTACACGACTGGCTTCTGAGCGACAATACAATTAGAATAGGACACCCAAAACACTTGAGTGATATGAGTGATCCGCTAGTAAGGAGCCTGATCATGTATACTCTACATCTGAGAGTTGGAAAGTACGCCTTTTTCACTATGGACGCAATTGAAATCTAGCGACCAAACCATCGAAGCTCGAAACTTTTTCTAATACTTTCGAAGGATGTGCTGACTTCTGATGAAGGCATAATAAAAAGATCTACGGGTGGGGCAAGGGAGAGTCTATTAGAAATATCCTTATATTCTCGCTTTTTGCTTGAGGACAAGCAAAGCCAAGTGTGGGGTATTTGATATCGGGCAAAAAGTCACATTGTTATCCCCAATATTAAGCACTAGAACAATAAAGATTTAAACTTTGTCGGCAGAATTATCGTTTTTCAGTTTATTTTGTTAATTAAGTAATTACGAAGGCGATGCAAAAAGAATCAAGTAAAACGGAGCTAAAACGAAGATTCTAGAGCGAAAACGGTGAAAGACAAGAAATCAGGTTACGATCCAGTGAAATCAGGCTGACCAGGCCAGCAAACCGCCTGCCATACGGCTTGCCAAACGGCGTGTCAAACGGTCAGAGCAAACGGGGTCGATAAAAGGCTTGCCTTAGCAAATGGCCTCCAAAAATAGCCTGCCAAACGGCCTGCCAGCCGTTTGCAGGCAAAATTCAAGTCTATTTAAAGGGCTCTCTCCATCCATTCAAACATACACTCAATTTGTAATTCATTTAATATTTTCAAGCTTTTAGTTAGTCTTTAGTAGTAGTTAGCTTAGCTTTTATTTTCCGGAGGATATCCCGGCGAGTCCCTGCGATCTCGGGCAGATTTCTTCGGCCTTTTCAGATTTTATCCGAAACGCTTGTCTTTTATATTAAACATGTGTTCTTACTTTTTATGTTTAATAATGCATTCCGATATTACCATGATAGCTTAATTAATTTGTATGTTGCCATGATAGAAGTTTGGGTTAGCTTAATTATGTTAATTTAGTACGATTACTGTTATAATACTGAACTAGAAAGTCTGATAGATTTGTATGCTAGCATCTTAAGGATTGACCAACCTAGGTTGTGATCAGGACTTATCCACCTATATGAAATTAGCTACTTCATAGGATTAAGACCCCTGGTTATACTTCATTAGGTATGGCCGGAGTTCCCGAGAGGCATTTAATGCGCTTTTAGGACACGAAACTTAGGAATTGAGACATGAATGACCTTGTATGCCTATTGACTGTTCCAAAGAGACATCTTAGGAGCTGTTAAGATCTAGTTAGTGCCTTCACTGTGTGACCCAAGCCTATTGCATGTTCTTGTTTGATTGTTGCCTTAGGTCTTAGTCATATCAACTGTTTAGGTACTCATTAGGTTTCTATCTGCTTTACTATCAGTA
This sequence comes from Rutidosis leptorrhynchoides, assembly GCF_046630445.1. Taxonomy (NCBI): domain Eukaryota; kingdom Viridiplantae; phylum Streptophyta; class Magnoliopsida; order Asterales; family Asteraceae; genus Rutidosis; species Rutidosis leptorrhynchoides. Next base: position 231,643,069 of record NC_092334.1, on the reverse strand, counting down.
TATTGACTATGATGCTGTATAATGTTTGAATTGATATGATCTCATTAATATGATGTAATGGTTGTTAGTTTTCATTTAAGGTTTTGCCAACTTAAACCGACATATTCCTTCCGTTTCTGATCATTGTTCAATCAACATGACACGTTGTTATTCAGTTACCTGAACTGATAACGAGGGTTAGGATTAGAGCTTAACTCACTAATAAACCTAGTGTTTTACTGAGGATAACCTCCGAGGTATTGTTACCTTTCAATTATACGACCAAGTGACATACTTCTCACTGCTCAAAGAGAACTCCAAGAGTTCAGAGATAAGTAGGTCTGTGTAATTAGCTCATCAAACCAGATCTACATCATTCCAAGCATAGTCTTAACATAAGCATAATTACCTTCCCCTAACCCAATACTAATATCTTGGTCAACATTTCCCTGATCTGCATACTCCGGATATCCTTCCACTTTATTTACTTTTCCGCACTTAGGACTTTTAGCTAAAATCAACTACTATCTTTTATCCAGGTAATTTAACTAAAAGACAATTATCCACTTGATCTTGAATTCGTTAATCAGCAAAAAAATATGACACTAGGTTAACTTACACCTTCTATACCTTAGAAAGTAAAAGTAAATTTAGGTCCCGCAAAATATAAATAAACGAAGACACTCTGTGCTACCGAATCGGACATCCTGCGACCTAACGACACCGTACAAATAAAACCATCCGTTAGTAGCATATCAGGGGTCAGCTTCTGAGTATACGTCGATTTGTTCTTGGGCCTAGCTGACATTCTCCGTGGTTCTTCCTCTGGAATTACGGAATCCGTTTTCTTAGCTTCCTCTATGCGGGGAATTTGGATAGTATTACTGGGTAATCTTCCCTGTGGTCGGTTTTCAAGGTGTTGTGATAACTGTCCGAGCTGCATCTCCAGACTTTTGAGCAGAGCCAATTAATTTCTCATTAGTATCTCTGTCTGATCTTGTCTGGCTGCAGTCCTCTGATTTAGCTGTTGTTGTCCTTAAATGAACTGAGTCAACTAATCATCAGCTCCGAGAGTGGGGTTACTTGCTTTTGTAATATGGGTGGTAGGGGAATTTTCCTCGAATGGTGGACCAGTGAGTGGAAGTGGTTGATCATAGGACAATTGAGATTGTTGGGCTGGGTAAGGTGGGTAGCGATAACGAAAAGGTTGGTTGCTTCGTTGAAATTGATTAACCCTAGGTTGTTGATTAAATCCGGGATTTATTGGACGAGCTGGGTATTGAACGTAACAGACTGAACTGTCAGGGTTTTTGTACTCAACTTGATATACTTCAATTGGTTGCGGGTTGGTACAACTAACACAAGCCTGAGCTTGGTTGACCTGCTGTGGCTGCGTCTTCAATTCTCCAAGTTGTTTAGCGAGAGATTCCATCTTATCTGTGAGGGATTTGATGGCCTCCGTTTGATTGTTAAGTGTAGAGAGTGGGGCAGATGATGAAGTTGTTTCATCACTGTTCCAATTATGATGATGCATTGTCATATTTTCGAGCAATTCCCATGCTTCGTCTGCGGTTTGGTTCATCAGATTTCCTTGAGTTGCTGCATCGATCGTCATCCTATGATTTACCATAAGACCATTGTAGAAGGTAAAGATTTGAGCTGACCGTTCGAGTTGATAATTAGGGCACTTCTTCAGCAGCGTTTTTAATCGCTCCCATGTAGTGTAAAGAGATTCATCATAACTTTGTCTAAAGTTAATGATGTCATTCTTTAATTTAATTTGTTTTGAAGGAGGTAAATATTTGGTTAGGAATTTAGTAGGCATATCCGTCCATGACGTGATGGAATCTTTTTTTAGTCCTTCGAATCATGTTTGAGCATGATAAGTGAGAGAATGGGGAAACATGTATAGCCGGACTATATCTTGTCCTATCCCTGGCTGTTTATAGGATTTTGAAAGAGATATGAATTTATCAAGGTGATAATTAGGATCGTCATTCAGTAATCCATGAAACTGACAGCCATTCTGGATGAGCTGGATGATATGATGTTTTAACTCGAAAGAGTGTCCTTGAATCTCTGGAAATCTGATTGGTCCTCCTCGACCTTCAATCAAGGGTTTGGTATTTTCTACTAAAGTAACGCATAACGCCATTTGATTTCTGATTCGTGCGTCCTTGCGTGCTTTAGATATTATTGCGTCTGGATCAGGTACGAATAACAACGTCCCTGGTCTAGATCGGGTTTAGGTCATACACTGGGTATGCCTTTTTGTTTTTAATTTTAAGCAGATAAACTAAATTTGTAAGATAATCTAAGGTAATTCTAATGTAATCTAAGGTAATCTTAATCTAAGGTAGTCTGAAGTAATCTAATTTAGTCTAAGATAAGCTAACTATCCTAAGGTTGAATATGTTTTTGGTTCTGGCTACTGATTCTCTGGTATTTCAATAATAAAGCTTCGCACAAACTATTCAACAAACCAAGTGGCCAGGCCGACTATGGAGAGGCAGGATCATGTTGGTCCCAATATAATTGGAGACCGTTCGGAAAATCCAACAACCAAGTGCGTGTATAATTGTCTTTCTTAGACACCACTAAATGCTTGTGATTAAGTTTGATAGAGAGCAGTATGTCTGATACCAGTTCCACGGTAGCGGCGCCAAAAACTTGCTTCCCTCTTGATATGGCCGAAACAGACGGTTTTATTTATGCGGTGTCGTTAGGTCGCAACATGTCAGAATCAACCACCAAGAGGGGGTACTGTTTTAAATTTATATTTAGCGGGGCCTAAATCGTACTACTCCTTATTATGAGTAAGGGAAGTATGACCTTAAGTCGTATTATAAGATATTAGTAGAATCGAACCTATATTAAAGCTTAAGATAGTTATGAAGGAGTAGTGGTTACCTAATTTTTGGGATTTTCTAGTTTATAAGACAGATAAAGTAAATGCGATAAAATTCATAATTCAAATAAAGTTAAAACAAGTGCATACTATGATTTCATCATTTATTCTGCCGAGATTATGGAATGCTGGCTCATGAATAGGCAGGGGCCTTGTATTCATTACACTGGTCCTAAACGCCCTTGTCGTAAGACATGTCACTGGGTAATGCGATAAGCTTGAAAATTCTGAATAGACAGCAACGTCCCTTACCCCCAACGCCCGTGCAGTCTGACTACAGGCATACACGTTCTGACGGCTCATCCAACTGAGCGACTCGATTGGGTGATGTATTAACATTTCACAAAGGTCTAAAATTTCTTAAGCATAATAAAATACAGGGTGTACCATATCTGAGAGACATGATGTGTTTCAATGCTTTCATTAGTGATTGGTTTAAAAGATAGTTAGGCCCTTAAAAAGAGTTCAACCATAGAGAACACCATGGCCAAGTCAGGTTGACTTCCATGAACATGTTCGGTTATCCTAACGGTCCAATCATTTATGTGTTTAAACAAACAGTTCCTTAATTAACTAAGAATCCCTCAAGCGGGGTGCAATGCTTGAGACCGTGTTATGGTCCAGTGTACTAATCAACACTGGCCGTGTTCCATGGCCTTACTTAGCAGAGGTACAGCTTACAACAACTGTTATGCTTCAGCATGCACGTACGAAGTTTATATGCTTGGTGACTACACTAGCATGGTCTGGGACCAACAATGTACTAAGGCTCTAGTCAGATGTTTCACTACCAAAGAGTCCTCAGTCAGAATCCAAAGCTTGATAGACTTACAACAACCGGTGTGCCTCAGTCGATCTTACGTTGTATCCGATAGACTTCTCTTACCAATGGGTGACACAGATAGTGTACTCTGAATCGGGGTTCACGACTTCCCAATAACAGAGCCAATAAGTACGTTCTATTATTTGGAAAAGCGATTGAGTTCAAAGCATAATCGGAAAGCATTTCAATAACATACACAAACCATAACATTATTTCGGCATTATAATTGCTTACATCATAGCATACACTAAAGATAACTACTCGCTAATCATGGTAACAATATCACAGAACATAATGATAGAAGATATTATATAAAGATAAAGGATAGAAGTACCAGTAGATTAAATGAGTTCTGAATACAAATGTGACAACTTCAAACTCCAGACCGCTCCTAATACAATCTTCGGCGTTCTTCTCAGGGTACTAGGTTTCTCGCACGGAGTCGAAGACCTTGAGAGTATGACTAATACTGTACAAGAGAGAAAGAGAAGTGAATTGAAGTGTGTGTTGGAATGAATGACAAAGACCCTTTAAATAAGCAAGAAATTTGCCTGCAAACGGCTGGCAGGCCGTTTGGCAGGCCGTTTGCAGGGGCAATTTGCCAAGCCAAGCCGTTTTCAAGAGCTGTTTATCCTGGGCGTTTGGTACGCCATTTGTGAGCCAGGAAAGCCATTTGGCAGGCCATTTGGCAGGCCATTTGGCTTGCCTAGTCAACTAAAACTCCTGGATCGTAACTTGATTTCTTGTCTTTCACCGTTTTAGCTCTAGAATCTTTGTTTTAGCTCCGATTTTCTTGATTCTTTTTATTACTTATTCTTCAATTTTAACCATCGAAGTGGGTATTTTGCCGGTCCTTTAGGTATCCTACGGTGGCCTCTCGGTCCGTAGGGGTTAAAAAAATCGAGATCAACAAAAGGTGACTGGGAACGAGTAGGTGAATCGGGTAAATCAGGTTCATATTCGGATTCGGGCTCTGGGTCCTCCTCGAGATCCTCCTCCGGTTCCTCTTCTTCTGGCTCTTCTTCCAGTTCAGATTGCATCTCGGGTTCAGATTCAGTTTCATCTATAAACTCAAGTATGGTGTTTCCTTGCGCTTGCACGGTTTCCTCCGATTCCATGTCGGAGTCGGTAAGAATAATAGGATTGGAAGAATTCATCTAGCACTCAAGAAAAACACAAGGTTAGTTCACTTAGTAATCATATCATTCAATTATAGGGTTCAAGTAAAGTAACAAGTAGTATAAAAAGGGTTCATGTAGCTTAACAAGTCTAGGGTTACAGTCCAGACTCATAGATGTCCTAACGTTCGACACTCTAATGCAGCCTATTCCTAGGTAACCGATCTGCTCTGATACTAAATTTAATACCCCGTCAGAATCCACTAATGGTGTATTAACTCCAGTCCCATAGTTTAGCGGTCACGCCCTCTATATGAGACGTTTCCGAAAAGTATTTTCATTAAATACCAAAGCAGAGTCATTTACTAAAGAAAATGCAACTGAAAAGTATTTGACATAAACGACCAACGTAATTAAACCCAAAACATTACTATAAGTAAATAGTTTCAATGCGAATAGTTGTTCTTTAAGTAAGACATGACAGAAAACATGTTGGATAACATTCCAGTTCTATCAGCAAACAAGCATGAAAACTCTAGCAACGCGGAAGCAATACCTATATGGACCTGAGATAAAACATGCAAAACGTCAACGAAAAATGTTGAGTGAAATCTACAGGTTTAGTAAAGCATTTTGTAAGTTAGGCCACAAGATTTCTGGAAAACATCGTAAGAAAAGCATACATTATCATGAGCACTTGATTATAAAACTTTAACCCGCGGATAGCTAAGCTACACATCTTCCCTTTACCCTTTCTAAGCATACACCGATCAAGTGTACAAGTAACAACAAAATAAGCACCTGTTATGTTTAGGTGAGGTTTGTCAAACCTAATGGTACCGTCCCTATAAGTCGAGTTTACTTAAAGCAATTAATATAATCCAGCTAAGGGATTTTTAATCTGAACTCATATGTATATTCCTTTAGTTACTCGTGCCTAATATGTAAAGCATTTGTAAAAATCATGTTATCTCATCCCTGTAAAACATAGTAGGGACTGTAGACTCACCTTAGCAAAAGAACTGAAATCTCTTAGTAAAACCGTACAGTAGTCAAACAATCACGACCGAACAATCCAATCTGATTAAACAGGTCACTTTAAGTATACAGATATGTCACACTATGTTAACCCATAGTGTACGCAAAGCCCTAGTGCTCAGACTGGCTCAATAAGCAATTAAAAGTCAACTAATCCAAGCAAGTCAACAAAAGTCAACCAAAGTCAAACCAAAAGTGATAGGTCAGATCATGTTGAGATTGAGAGAAAAGATAAGATATAGTGAGATTCGGTATATAGGAAGAAGACTCGGTATGAGAGAGAATCGGTACAAATTAAATTCCACAGCTTCTAGAACTCAGTTACAATGCAATGGCTATCTAATTAGGACTCCATAGGTTCCTTATATAGCCCTCTTCTAAAGAACCTTCATTTAAGCTTAATTCACATTAACACTATACAACTTCGGGGTCCTAACAATCTCCCCCTTAGTGTTAAATGTGAACTTTACAATATAATCCTATCAAAAACTAAAGGAACTATGTTCCTCTGAAGTGAACTTTAGATTTGAATCCCTTGAGGTTCTCATATCTTCGTATATTCACTCTTGTTTTGAGACGACTTTTCAATCTTGTGAGAATGTACTTGAAAATCTCATTATCTTCAGTTGAATAGCAGTTATTGATCAGTCTCCATCTCATGTATTTGAAAGCATACATCAACGTTCCGTCTGAGTATCTTCTGAAATCTGAGACTCTGATAAAGATCTTTGTATAGTGAGAATTGACAAATGAAAACCCATATGGACAGTTGCTCACTTCAAGTAAGGACATGTATCTTAGCTCTTCAATCACTTGATTTGGCGGTTTGATTCCGAGCTTTTTGTGTCCAGATTCTAATCCCATTTGAAAATAATGAACAGACATCCATCTCATAGAATCAAGAATAAACCTGTAGACTACCTTCATTGCAGTAGCATGATAAGTTGTTGCAGATTCATTCAAGTTAATCTGAACTCATATGTATATTCCTTTAGTTACTCGTGCTAATATGTAAAGCATTTGTAAAAATCATGTTATCTCATCCATGTAAAACATAGTAGGGACTGTAGACTCACCTTAGCAAAAGAACTGAAATCTCTTAGTAAAACCGTACAGTAGTCAAACAATCACGACCGAACAATCCAATCTGATTAAACAGGTCACTTTAAGTATACAGATATGTCACACTATGTCAACCCATAGTGTACGCAAAGCCCTAGTGCTCAGACTGGCTCAATAAGCAATTAAAAGTCAACTAATCCAAGCAAGTCAACAAAAGTCAACCAAAGTCAAACCAAAAGTGATAGGTCAGATCATGTTGAGATTGAGAGAAAAGATAAGATATAGTGAGATTCGGTATATAGGAAGAAGACTCGGTATGAGAGAGAATCGGTACAAATTAAATTCCACAGCTTCTAGAACTCAGTTACAATGCAATGGCTATCTAATTAGGACTCCATAGGTTCCTTATATAGCCCTCTTCTAAGGAACCTTCATTTAAGCTTATTTCACATTAACACTATACAACTTCGGGGTCCTAACAATCTCCCCCTTAGTGTTAAATGTGAACTTTACAATATAATCCTATCAAAAACTAAAGGAACTGTGTTCCTCTGAAGTGAACTTTAGATTTGAATCCCTTGAGGTTCTCATATCTTCGTATATTCACTCTTGTTTTGAGATGACTTTTCAATCTTGTGAGAATGTACTTGACAATCTCATTATCTTCAGTTGAATAGCAGTTATTGATCAGTCTCCATCTCATGTATTTGAAAGCATACATCAACGTTCCGTCTGAGTATCTTCTGAAATCTGAGACTCTGATAAAGATCTTTGTATAGTGAGAATTGACAAATGCAAACCCATATGGACAGTTGCTCACTTCAAGTAAGGACATGTATCTTAGCTCTTCAATCACTTGATTTGGCGATTTGATTCCTAGCTTTTTGTGTCCAGATTCCAATCCCATTTGAAAATCATGAACAGACATCCATCTCATAGAATCAAGAATAAACCTGTAGACTACCTTCATTGCAGTAGCATGATAAGTTGTTGCAGATTCATTCAAGTTAATCAAATAATTGTAAATGAAAATAATGTCGTCCATCTTCAGTTTATCAAAATCCGCTTATGAAAACTGATAATCCTCATCATCCATTCTTGTAACATGAAACAATGGCATCTTCACTTCATCCTTATTAATCATCAAAATCTTATTTATTCTTTTGATCTCTGAATTCCGCTGAATTTGAAGTTTCTCTGCATTATTCAATTTAAATTTATTGCGAACACTCAGATAAGCTTTGAGATATTCTGGTTTCTTATGATATTTCCATGCACCCAGAACACTCAATGATTCAGAAAGGACAAGATCAGAATCACCATAGATTCTATACGCTTTTTGTTCAATGAATGGTGAACGAAGAATCTTTTTCTCTTCATCCTCACTTAGTTGGTAATTAGCATCACGCTCAAGAACAATCTCTGCAGTTTGAAATGGAACATTCAAATCAGGAGGAGTCGTAGTATCTTCTTTGCCATTAGAGAAAATCTCCTTTTCGAAGTGTATTCCGAATTCATCAGTTGGAGATGTCAAGTTAACAAATTGATGATTATTGAATTCATTGGCGATACTCGATGATCCCTTCAAAATATCTTCAATGTTGTCAAAATTTTGATTGTTCTCTTGAGATGACTTATTCTCTGATTGATTAGCTGTATCCATAATCATTAACATCCCTGAGTCACCCTCTCTCTAGCTTTCTGATTCATCTAGAAAACTTTAACACTGCTGGATTTTCTCAATTTCATCACTATCGGAATCAGATATATCAACAACATCTTTATCCTTCTGTTGACTAGATGTACCAGCTTCATAACCACTGAACCGATGACCACTTTGTCTATTCTCCCCCTCATGAAGATTTTCGGGATCGAAATCATCATGATCAGGCATGTGAATTGGTCCAGGTGACTTGCATGGAGAGAAAGGATACACTATCCTTGCTTGCTCAAGATAAATCATCATAGTCTCACGAACTTCATCAAGATTAGTCCGTTTAGCAAACTCAGCAAGATAGAGCTCCTCCACCTCATTGTCAGAGAGATACTGTAATCCATATCTATTTGAAATCCGAGAAGGTGACCCAGTTGGTAAAACAACGGTGTAACAATGAACAAAAGCAGCATCAGCAGTATCTGTTGAAGGCGATGTCGATGGAAGTGTTTGAGTTGCCGTGAGGACAGGTAAGGATGATTGTGCGGTATTATTCTTATATGTAGGACTGTACATAATACTAGTCAGATTCATGATATCCCCTTCTGATGGAGGTTGGGTAACAACCGAAGTTGTCACCGGCGAAGTTTCTTTCGAAGCATCCGCCTCCATGACTTTAGTCTCATGGGACTCTGACAGAGTAGCAGAACTACCCGTCGGTTTAGATCTTGCAGAGATATTGCTATCTCCGACTCCTGAAATCATTGATATACCATGAGGTGGTAAATCTCTTTCAGTTAAAGACTCTTCCTCCAGACCCTGAGATTCAGAATCTGGAAGAGAAGTGGTTTGATCCAATGAATCACTTTGATGAACCAAGGGATCAGTCTGCTGGAAGTTTGATAAATATCCCGAAGGATTGTCATGTTGACTAGTTTCCATGGGACGCGGTAGATCTCCCTCATCAAGATAAGCCGGACCTCGAGACCCTATTGTACGTTGAGGCACAGGAGGATTTCCAGCCGATACGCAGGGTGCCTTTTCAAGACTTTTCGGCTCCCCTTCGGCCGTTCTGGACTTCAATGATTGAGTTTCCCCTATCGATTGAGTCAACGCAGACTTTACTGCAGAGGAAGACTTTACTTCCTTAGATGCCGAAGCACCTTGCTTTGTAGGATTTATTATTAAGTCCTGTTTAGATTGGATGGGCTTAGTGGTCTTTTTACCATCCGTGCATTTAGATCTCTTGCCTATCGAAACTTGTGCTTCATTTAGCATAAGGCTTACTGTTATTATTGGATGTGATACGGAGATGGGTGAGGGTGACCTAATTGGTTCTAGGTCATGGTCCGTATCACCAACGGTAGTAGTAACTGTTTGGCGGACGATAGGTGTCGAAGTCCTAGATCTAGTTACTCGTTGGGTTGGCGGAGTCTGAATCATCTCATCAGGTATATATCGAGTTCTCTTAGGAGAATGTTCGGGAGACGATTCAGATGCTGTTGCTGAAGTGTCGGTGTCACTGCTCACTTCGGGTGTTGTGGAAAGGGTTGGTTCAATCCTAGTTGGACTAGGTTCCTTGATCCTCACGGGTTGAGCTTGGTGTGCTGTCCTAGATCGTTTAAGGTTCACCCTAAGTGGAGGATTAGCTGGCCCGGGTGATTGAACTACAGGTTCCTCTACAACCTCTAGGGCTGGAACCGTGGCGGGTTCAACTTTTTCTTGTTGTACCGGGTTCGGAAGAGGTATTCCTACAGCCTCAAAATAAGAACGCATACGAGCGTCTTGGGGTTCAGCTAGCCTCACTAGCCAATTTGGAATCGGCACAGTGAATTGATTATCAGATACCATCGAGGTATTCATCTTCAGCTCCGCAAATCGTTTCATCTGTAATCCATGTGTACCTGGTATAAATATATTTGCATTTCTGCAAGCATTTATAGCATCATGGATAAAGATATAGAAAAACCTTTCGTAAGGAATGTATGAACCCCTTGGTTTATCAACTTGAGCTTGAACCAAATCCCATATTAGTTCTGCATAGTCAGGAGTTTCTACTCTTATGAAAGAGTAGAACAACTTCAGCATTGGCACAGTCAGGCTGTCGGATCCACTCCTTGTCATCAGCAAGCATCGGTTGATGATTGAGAAGATCACGTACCACCTTGAATGCATATATTTCTTCTGAAACTTAGCTGGAGGAACATTGCGTGCTCCAACATAACCAAGATCAAAGACAGATGACATCATCTGTTGAGTAGCAGGAAAAGCAGGAGCATTCTGCACAACAGGAAGTCTGAATATCCTCCTGAAATCAGCCTTAGTGATACTCCTCCTCCCTTGAACTCCTCTCAGTTGAAATTCAAAACAAGCTTGTGTTCCTTCTGGATTTTCAGCAGTAGGTTGTGTAGCTTCCACAAACCTAATTGTTTTGTTAAGTAGCTCCAGATCTATTACAGGTACACTGACTGTAGAGTTTAGAGCAGGCCACAGAGTGTGCCTCTCTAGAATTGCAGTCCAGTAATTGCAGGGAATGTTGTTTTCAGAGTTGATGAAGTGATTGTTCGTCATTTAGCTGTATAAATAAGAATTAGAAGACCACAGGATATTTAACATTAAGCATATATATCTCTATTCTTATTTGCCTTTGAAATCCTTTGTGTATGTTTTATCTTTTATATTTTATGATTTTTATGGTTTTTCTAAGATATAAAAATCCTTTATTCTAAAATATGAACAAGTAATTGACAATCATGACATTCATATGATATTCATCACAATACAAATTCATCATGCAAAATCAATTATATAACACAAAGAATCAGAACAACACTTGGTCAATTTTTTAAACACATTTCAAGCAGATTCGGTAGTCATGAAAACTTGAGATTCTGTAACCAAATAAGCTTGAGTTTTCAGATCAAAAAGATATAGAATAAACATGCTAAGTGATTGAAGATAAAAATCAGAAAGTTTCAAGGTACCAAAAGTCAGATTCGGTATCAAGAGAAGAACAGATTCGGTATCTCCAAAATTAACATAAAGTCACTCAAACATGCATATTCTATCATGTAAAATCACAACCATAATCAATTAACCACTCAATTAGAAGCAGATCAACATGTTAATCGTATGAACAGACTCGGTACTGTAGATAGAAAATATTTGGTAGATACATAATCCATCAAACAATCAATTAAGCATGTAATCAAGCTTGGTCAAATGATAGATCAATCAATATAACTCAGAGTAGACAAGAATTCATGTTAATTAACCAAATCAATTGAGTTTAATCAAAGATTAAAAGAATACGACTCAGACTCGGTATAATCAACAGAATTTCAAAATTAAGAGTCACAATCTAGTTATTTTTGATCTTTTCTGGTTGAAAAACATTTAATTATCTCAGATCTACACTTATGTATCTAAAGCAATGATTAAAATGAAATTATAGCAAAGATTTGAAGAAACAGAAGAACGGATTCGGTAGATTAGGCAGATTCGGTATGATCAGTAAGACTCGGTAGGTAATTAAGCACAGTAAGAGAGTTGTTTGACTTTGACCCTCCTTTTATAGATACCGAAGATAAAATACCGAATGGGCTTTACCGAATGGGCCTATTTTACCGAATACAGTCCACTTTTCAAAACTTTATCAATTTAACTTTAAAATCTTGACAAATTGACTTTTCCTCTTAAAATTCATTTCAATCTTTTCATGAAAAACAATTCTGAGACAATTTATGAAAACCTTTGAACTTACCGAATCTGTACTGTTGGATGTCAGATTCGGTATAATGCTAAAAATAGAATTTATTCAGTAAAAATTAAATATTTTTTTTTTGGATTTTATCTTTTCCAATTTTTATGAATTTTCCAAAATAAGATTTGTACTTAAAAGAACTTTGAATTTGTGAACAAAGTACAAATCATCAGTGATATCAATTGTTAAAATGGGTTGCATACTGAGATGTATACAAGCCTTAGTGAATTATTTCAGATATAAAACAAAGAATTTATGAATTCACTTTTGAAAAACAATATTTTTGAGTAATTTTCTCATTTTCTCCCCTCAAAATGTGATATACAAGAAAGTAAATCAGCATTTTGATAAAATTACCCAGAAAACGAATTAACTCTCCCTTGAAATATGATATCAATGAGTTACCTCCCCCTTACATAACCATTGAATAATTATATCCAGGAAGTTATCATAAATCTAAAGGCTCCCCCTTAAAAGATGATATCCAAAGCATATGAAAGTAGTTGCTCCCCCTAGAAAGTATCTACTCCCCCTAAACACAAAATCCCAAGAATAAGTCCTAACAGATCTAAGGAATATCAAGCACTATACTCTACCATGCCAATCTCTTTGATCAAGAACTTTAGCCTAAGTTCATCTAAAGGCTTAGTGAACATGTCAACTAATTGCACTTTGGTAGGCACAAAGTATAACTCTACATCCCCTTTCTCTACATGGTCCTTAATGAAATGATAGCGAATATCTATGTGTTTAGTCTTAGAATGCTGGACCGGGTTGCTTGTTATTTCAATAGCACTTTATGAATCACAGTAAATCGAGGTCTTAGAAAACTTAAAGCCATAGTCTGAAAGTTGAATTTGCATCCACAAAACTTGTGAACAACAATGAGCTGCAGCAATGTACTCAGACTCAGCTGTTGATAAAGACACACAGTTCTGCTTTTTGGATGACCAACCAACTAGCCTATTCCTCAACATCTGAATTGATCCAGATGTGCTTTTTCTATCAATATTGCAACCGCCATGATCCGCATCAGTGTAAGCAGTGAGATTGAAATTGGATCCAGGAGTATACCAGATCCCAAGGTTAGGTGTACCTTTAAGGTACTGAAAAATCCTAACAACCGCTTTGGAATGAGATTTCTTAGGGTTTGACTGAAAGCAGGCACAAACAGTTACAGCAAGTGTAATGTCGGGTCGACTTGCAATCAGATACATTAAAGAACCAACCATGCTTCGATAAAGTGTAATATCAAAGGGTTCCCCATTAGTATCAGCATCCAGTAAAGTCCTCATTGGGGTTGTCATTGGTTTTAAAGCAGTCATTTTAAAACGTTTTATCATATCATTGATATACTTTGTTTGACTGAGAAAAATCCCGTTTGGTAATTGTTTTACTTGTAACCCCAAAAAGAAATTTAACTGGTCAAGCATGCTCATTTCGAATTTGTTGGCCATAAGGTCACCAAATTCTTTGCATAAGGCCGGGGACGTGGAACCAAAAATAATGTCATCAACGTAAATTTGAACCAAGAGAATGTGACTGTGGTGTTTATGGATGAATATCATTATATCAATCGTTCCACGAGAGAAGCCATTATCCAGCAAATACTTTGTTAAGGTCTCGTACCATGCACGCGGTGCTTGCTTCAGACCATATAAAGCTTTCTCCAAGTAGTATACGTGATTTGGGTGAATGGGATCGACAAAGCCTTCTGGTTGATCGACATAGACTTCCTCTTGAAGATGACCATTCAGAAAATCAGTTTTGACGTCCATTTGAAACACTGTGAACTTCATGTGAGAAGCAAATACAAGGAAAAGACGAATAGCCTCAATCCTAGCAACCGGAGCAAACGTTTCGTCATAATCAATACCCTCTTGTTGTCGATATCCCTTGGCCACAAGACGTGCCTTATTCCGAACCACAATTCCATCAGAATCCTTCTTGTTCTTAAAAATCCACTTAACCCCTATTGGTCGTTGACTAGTTGGTCTTGGAACCAATCGCCATACTTTCAACCGTTCAAATTGATTGATCTCTTCTTGCATTGCAACCACCCAGTTCGGATCTAGTAATGATTGAGCAACCGTTGTTGGTTCAATCTTACTAAGAAAGGCAGTATATAAACACATATTCAAAGTAGCCCATCGAGTGGAGACTGGAGCAGATGCATCACCAATAATAAGATCTATTGGATGACTTTTAGTCCATCGATTGTGTGGAAGAGGTTGTACATCAGCGGTATCCATTGAAACATCAACCGTTGTTGACGTTGAGCCTTGATCCGCTTAATCTGATGTAACGTTATCTAATGGATTCAATTGAGTATCCGGAGAAACAGCTGGAGTTGTATCAACTGATGAATCTTGAATTGGTTCAAGATTATCAGTAATAGGAGTTGGTAGGGAGGATGAAGAAGCAACAGGTGAATCAGTTGGTGTTGTATCTTCATCAAAAAGACATTTTTGAGTCTCCACAGTAGTTGACTGTGATGATGTAACCGGTACGGCTTGAACATTTGAAATCCGTTGAGGAGCATAAAGACTATCAAACAAGATATCCAGTTCCTCTGATGTAACCGTAGGAACACCCTTCGTTGAGAAAATTGAGTTTTGCACGGAAGAAGAAGTTGCCAGGTTAGGATCGGGTTTTGAACTGAGTTGTTCAAAAGCCATTCCTGAAAATTCGTCGAACTTGACATTGATGCTCTCTTTAATCGTTTTTGTCCATTTGTGATAAACCCGATAAGCAACTTTGTTCGAAGAATATTTGAGAAATATGGCTTGATCGCCATTTGGATCAAACTTTCCGAGGCTGTCAAAATCGTTAAGCACATAGCATATACAACCAAAGACACGGAAATATTTGACATTCGGGCGTCTACCATACAATAACTCATATGGAGTTTTATCAAAACGTTTATTAACAATGCAACGATTTTGGGTATAGCATGCAGTTGAAATGGCCTCCCCCCACATTTTTGGAGGTAGTTTGGAGTATGCAAGCATCGTTCGAGCTGCTTCGCATAACGTACGATTACGTCGTTCGACGACTCCGTTCTGTTGGGGGGTCCGAGCAGCAGAACACTGATGTTTAATGCCTTGGTCTTTCAAATAACTATCAAGCAGGTCATTCTTAAATTCCGTCCCATTATCAGTTCGAATGCTCTTAACATGTTTGTTAAAAGAGTGTTGAGTCTTATTAATGAACTCAATGATAATGACGGGGGTATCTGACTTAGTTCGCAAAAGAAAAATCCATGTAAAATGAGTGTAGTCATCGATAATGACAAGCACATGTTTCTTGACACCTAGGCTAGAAATACGCATGGGTCCACATAAGTCCATATGCAATAGTTGCAAAGACGATGAAGTACAGGGGTTTTGCTTAAGCGGATGATTAGTCCGTTTCAGCTTACCCCTCGCACATGATGGACACACATGATGCTTATCATAGTGAAAGGTAGGAATACCATCAACTAAGTCTTTAGAGACTAGTCGATTGATACCCTTGTAATTCAGGTGTGACATCCGATGATGCCATAACCATGAATTTTATTTGGTAGAACGAGTGGCCAAACACATGGTTGTATGTGAAGGTGCATCATGGAGGTCAATAGTGTATAGTGAAGCACAACGTTTACCAACAAGAAGATCATTTCCTTCCGTAGATTGCACCGAGCATTGTCGACGTTCAAACAGAACTTTAAGATCTCCATCGCAGAATTGACTTACACTAAATAAACTGCACCCCAAAACTTCAACATATGAAACCCGTTTGATTGTTATGCCATTTTGCTCAAAATCTCCGTAACCCGTTATCGCTGCAATTTCATCATTTCCAAAAGTAACCGTTCCTAGGAATTTGTCAATGAAGTTGACAAGCAAGGATTTATCGCCCGTCATGTGCCGAGAACAACCAAAATCGATATACCAAACACAGACGTTGAAACCCTGTAAATGTGAATTTCCTAGAGTTTAGGTACCCAAAGTTTCTTGGATCCTCTACGGTTAGTACCAACAATAAACTTTGGATTAACGACAAGATAATCACGTAAAGCATCATGCAGTTTAGACAATAAAGCATCATTTAAAACCACATTACATGAAGCATCATACGCAATATCAAGTTTTACATCATTATCAGAAGTCTTAACACACAACTTATTCCAAGTAGATGTTTTGTTCACAGACGAAAATTGAAAAACATGAGATGATTTCCTAGGCCGACTAGCAGATTGCGTTGGTTTGGTTGCTACTTTCTTAGTCGTGGACTTAGGAACCCATACAGATTTGTAATTCAAGTTTGGATTATGACCTGTGACACGAGAAACACCTTTGTTAGTTAGACGTCCAAACTCTTCAGTTGACACATGAGATGATTGATTTTGCAAAATTTCCAATTTGATTTTACGTTCTTTTGCATCATACTCACTTAAATCAGGTTTAGGACTTGTGTGTTGTGTGGACTTAACTGATGTCGTTAAAAGACTCGCTTTTGAAGTATTTTTCATTGGAATCATAGGAATCTTTTCAGTTGACACAGAACCATCGGGAGAATGAACCTTTTTGACAACAAATTGAGTTGTAGAAACAACTTTTGAACCACGATTGCCAAATTGAGAACGGAAAGGATTTTTAAGAATAGTAATGGGTTTTACATCCTTAGATGTTGACATTCCCTTTCCTTTTTAGTAATCCCACCAACACATTCAAGCACATTGGTTTCAACATTAGACGATTGCTTAAGTGTGTTAGCATGTTTCAGTTGAATTATCTTTTGTTTTAAGCTTTTAATCTCAAGACATAATTCTTCAGCAGAAACTATCACTTCACCCTCCTTAAAAGTATAGGAACATTCTTTCTTAGGCAGTGAAGGCAATTTATCACACAGAGCAAGCATTTATTCTAATGATTGGCACTTAAGTTGCAAGTCAATATTCTCCTTTTCTAGTTGAGCTACTATACGATTCAGCGGTATCCATTGAAACATCAACCGTTGTTGACGTTGAGCCTTGATCCGCTTAATCTGATGTAACGTTATCTAATGGATTCAATTGAGTATCCGGAGAAACAGCTGGAGTTGTATCAACTGATGAATCTTGAATTGGTTCAAGATTATCAGTAATAGGAGTTGGTAGGGAGGATGAAGAAGCAACAGGTGAATCGGTTGGTGTTGTATCTTCATCAAAAAGACATTTTTGAGTCTCCACAGTAGTTGACTGTGACGATGTAACCGGTACGGTTTGAACATTTGAAATCCGTTGAGGAGCATAAAGACTATCAAACAAGATATCCAGTTCCTCTGATGTAACCGTAGGAACACCCTTCGTTGAGAAAATTGAGTTTTGCACGGAAGAAGAAGTTGCCAGGTTAGGATCGGGTTTTGAACTGAGTTGTTCAAAAGCCATTCCTGAAAATTCGTCGAACTTGACATTGATGCTCTCTTTAATCGTTTTTGTCCATTTGTGATAAACCCGATAAGCAACTTTGTTCGAAGAATATTTGAGAAATATGGCTTGATCGCCATTTGGATCAAACTTTCCGAGGCTGTCAAAATCGTTAAGCACATAGCATATACAACCAAAGACACGGAAATATTTGACATTCGGGCGTCTACCATACAATAACTCATATGGAGTTTTATCAAAACGTTTATTAACAATGCAACGATTTTGGGTATAGCATGCAGTTGAAATGGCCTCCCCCCACATTTTTGGAGGTAGTTTGGAGTATGCAAGCATCGTTCGAGCTGCTTCGCATAACGTACGATTACGTCGTTCGACGACTCCGTTCTGTTGGGGGGTCCGAGCAGCAGAACACTGATGTTTAATGCCTTGGTCTTTCAAATAACTATCAAGCAGGTCATTCTTAAATTCCGTCCCATTATCAGTTCGAATGCTCTTAACATGTTTGTTAAAAGAGTGTTGAGTCTTTTTAATGAACTCAATGATAATGACGGGGGTATCTGACTTAGTTCGCAAAAGAAAAATCCATGTAAAATGAGTATAGTCATCGACAATGACAAGCACATGTTTCTTGCCACCTAGGCTAGAAATACGCATGGGTCCACATAAGTCCATATGCAATAGTTGCAAAGACGATGAAGTACAGGGGTTTTGCTTAAGCGGATGATTAGTCCGTTTCAGCTTACCCCTCGCACATGATGGACACACATGATGCTTATCATAGTGAAAGGTAGGAATACCATCAACTAAGTCTTTAGAGACTAGTCGATTGATACCCTTGTAATTCAGGTGTGACATCCGATGATGCCATAACCATGAATTTTATTTGGTAGAACGAGTGGCCAAACACATGGTTGTATGTGAAGGTGCATCATGGAGGTCAATAGTGTATAGTGAAGCACAACGTTTACCAACAAGAAGATCATTTCCTTCCGTAGATTGCACCGAGCATTGTCGACGTTCAAACAGAACTTTAAGATCTCCATCGCAGAATTGACTTACACTAAATAAACTGCACCCCAAAACTTCAACATATGAAACCCGTTTGATTGTTATGCCATTTTGCTCAAAATCTCCGTAACCCGTTATCGCTGCAATTTCATCATTTCCAAAAGTAACCGTTCCTAGGAATTTGTCAATGAAGTTGACAAGCAAGGATTTATCGCCCGTCATGTGTCGAGAACAACCAAAATCGATATACCAAACACAGACGTTGAAACCCTGTAAATGTGAATTTCCTAGAGTTTAGGTACCCAAAGTTTCTTGGATCCTCTACGGTTAGTACCAACAATAAACTTTGGATTAACGACAAGATAATCACGTAAAGCATCATGCAGTTTAGACAATAAAGCATCATTTAAAACCACATTACATGAAGCATCATACGCAATATCAAGTTTTACATCATTATCAGAAGTCTTAACACACAACTTATTCCAAGTAGATGTTTTGTTCACAGACGAAAATTGAAAAACATGAGATGATTTCCTAGGCCGACTAGCAGATTGCGTTGGTTTGGTTGCTACTTTCTTAGTCGTGGACTTAGGAACCCATACAGATTTGTAATTCAAGTTTGGATTATGACCTGTGACACGAGAAACACCTTTGTTAGTTAGACGTCCAAACTCTTCAGTTGACACATGAGATGATTGATTTTGCAAAATTTCCAATTTGATTTTACGTTCTTTTGCATCATACTCACTTAAATCAGGTTTAGGACTTGTGTGTTGTGTGGACTTAACTGATGTCGTTAAAAGACTCGCTTTTGAAGTATTTTTCATTGGAATCATAGGAATCTTTTCAGTTGACACAGAACCATCGGGAGAATGAACCTTTTTGACAACAAATTGAGTTGTAGAAACAACTTTTGAACCACGATTGCCAAATTGAGAACGGAAAGGATTTTTAAGAATAGTAATGGGTTTTACATCCTTAGATGTTGACATTCCCTTTCCTTTTTAGTAATCCCACCAACACATTCAAGCACATTGGTTTCAACATTAGACGATTGCTTAAGTGTGTTAGCATGTTTCAGTTGAATTATCTTTTGTTTTAAGCTTTTAATCTCAAGACATAATTCTTCAGCAGAAACTATCACTTCACCCTCCTTAAAAGTATAGGAACATTCTTTCTTAGGCAGTGAAGGCAATTTATCACACAGAGCAAGCATTTATTCTAATGATTGGCACTTAAGTTGCAAGTCAATATTCTCCTTTTCTAGTTGAGCTACTATACGATTCAAATTCTGTACAGCAGGTAAATGCAAATAATAATCGTGCAAAGGATCAAGTTGACTTTCAAAATCTATCAAAGGTTCAATGATCGGTTCAGTATGAGATTCTGCTTTTTCATCTAAAGAATTTTGACCTAGAGATTCTGTCTCAAAGAAAACAGTTAGTTCATGTGCTAGGTCTTCACGGAAAACATTATCAGAACATGCAGGTAAAGCAGGTAGAACTGGTTTCACATCAAAAGTTGGTTCATCAAACACCTCATCTATGTTAACAATGCTAGAACTAGGTTTGTTAAACACGTCATTCTCAAGCATTAAAATGTATTTTTCTAGCATGAGTGTAGAAATGTAAACCAATCTACGTGTCGGCACATAATTAGCACATTGCACATTCTTTTCAGTTTCAACAAGTTCCTTCAAGAAAGCAGGATTTGATTTACCCATTTTTGCATTAATTTTCTCATACATTAAGCTAATTTGATGGTATTTTTTAGATTTGCGATTAACAATAATATCATCAAAATCAGCATCAGAAGAATGCATAAAATGCGGTGGTAAACCAGCTTGAAAGTAATCAGAATGATATAATCCTGGAATGTTTTTGGAAGCTCCATCTATGATCTTAGGATCTTTAAAACCCAACCCCCACTTTTCACCATGAATCGTTTTTGGTCGATTCATGAAAATTGTTTGTTTTGAAAGTTCCATATCCATGATAGCTTTGGATTGCTCTATTCGATAGAGTTTTTCCACATATCGAGCAAGTTGAGCTTTCATTAGAACAGACTCTTTTAACAATGAAGAGATTTCAGTGTCTTTTTCAATTATTGCGTTTTTCAAATGAATAATTTTCTTGTTTAGCTTTGAAAGTGTGGGTTCATGTTGGTTTTTTAAATCAGAAAGATCTTTTTCTAAGAATTGAACTTTTTCTGCAAGTCGTTCAGATTTTAAACGATAATCAGTTCGTTCAGATTCCGAGGAGCTGAGTTGGACGGTCAACTTTTGCAATTCCGATTGTAATTTGGATGAAGATGGTTTGGTCTCAGAAAGTTTGATTTTATATTTTAAAACCTTGTTTTTAGATTTTAAGCCTTTGACTTCTTTTGACATTGAGACCAGATTCTTCATCAAGTCATTTTGCATTTTTATAAAATCAGGTGAGATTTCAGTTGATTGTACCTCATCATCGTCAGATGTTGAGTCAGAATTCTCCAATGCTTCCTTAGCTTTGATGAGCTTAGTCACCTTGCAAACATTTGCATGTTCCACCTCTGAGTCTGAATCATCAGTCTAGTTAAACCGAGTATCATCAACCGGTTTCAGCTCTCCCCCAGTTTCCACAATCTTAGCCATCAACATTTTCTTCTTGTAGTAAGCTGCGTCCTTCTTCTTAGGCATCTTGCACTCACGAGAGTAATGACCAGCTTTGCCACAATTGAAACAGATTGAATCTTCCTTCTTGGAATCATCAGCACGTTGTTGTTTGGATTGATCAGCTTTCTTGTAGTACGAGGAAGATGATGAGTGTTTGCGTTGATTGCTTGATTTGCCTTTAAACTTGTGTTTGTTCAAAGAGTTTGTGAACATGGCTGCCATCTTGACTAATTCAAGGAGTGAATCATCAACATCAGAAAGATTCAACTCTTCAGAATCAGTTGATTCTTCAACAAGCACTTTCTTGGACAAGCTTTTGGAAAATTATTTGCTCTTCTTTTTGGCAATTAGAGCAAGAGGATCACTTGGAGATGACTCTTTCCTTCCTTCTTCAAGTTTAGACATTTCAGGTTGGTAATGCATAAGTACTCCAACAAGCTCATGAATAGTCAACTTGTCAATCTCTTTGGTAGATCGAACAATGGTTCCATAAGGAAGCCAATCAGCATTGAGCTTTTTGAGGAATTTCATGTTGACTTCAGCATGTACTTTTACAATCTTACACCTTTTCAACTCATTGAGGACACCATTGAAACGACGGTAGGTATCCTTGAGTAGTTCTTCTGGTTCCTGCTTGAAATCTTCATACAATCCCAGAGCCTTATTCAATTTAGTAACGTCTGACATGTCATAACCTTCTTGTTGTCGTTTGATCTCATCCCATATATCTTTTGCAGTAATGTTGCTATCAACATTTTCAAATAGCTCATATGGGATAGCTTGCATGACAATATTCTTAGCCTCTACGTCACCTTGAGCTCTTTCACGTTTATCACCAGAAAGTTCATAGACTGGAATTGGCATACCAGTATCCGGATGAAAATCAACAACTGGACCATCTCTCAGAGAAGCCCAAATATGTTTAGCTTTCTCACCCTTATAGTCTATGTACTGAGTAATACGATGAAGCCACTGAGTGTACTTGCCATCAAACAACACTGGAGGTCGGGAATCTGATCCAATGATAAGAGTATCTTGAGTAGACATCTTAAATTGAGGTAGATTCGGTATAGATTCGGTATTAAACACAATCTATGATCAGGGTTCAGTATAAAATCTAACAAGAATGTCAGATTCGGTAAAGATTCGGTACACTAGCAGATTCGGTAAGTGGTTCGGTACTGTAGCAGATTCGGTAACAATTCGGTATACCAGATTCTGTATCAGAAACTGATAAGAATCACAAGTAACACACCCAAATTCAGTATGGATTCGGTAACCACACAACTTGAAGCCTCAGAATACTTAAAACCAAAGAATTAAGTGAAACCGAGATTCTGATTCGGTAAATGACTCGGTAGTCAAATTATGTAAAATATTATGTGTAAACTCAATCCAATTCCCTTGAATTAGATTTAGTAACCTTGCTGCACAAGAAAACAATTTAGTAACAAACAGAATATCAATGATACCAAAGATTCAGGATACCGAATGTCAACTGTAGCAGTTGACAATACCGAGTCTAAGTCTAAAACTTAGAAATATAACAGAATCCTTTCTCAAACCACACCAATTAGCTGCATATGAACAAAACGAATGTGATAGAATCACAAACACACCACAATCTGCAACACTTAAGATGAATTTCCAGTATTGAAGCAGATTCGGTATGACAGTTACGATACCGAGTGTTGATCAAATCTTCAAAACTTGAAGAATTGGAGAAATTGAACCGACAGAAATGTGATTTAACACCTCACGAACACAACCGAATCTTTAAATCTTCACAAAACACCAGAATCAAGCTTGAATTAAGTAATACCGAGAGTTTTAGCCACAAGCTGTAATGATGATCGAAACTCTTTCTAATAGAACTAATACACCTTCGTTGAACTTATCACAAGAATCTGAACGTCAGATTATCAAATTCGATAGTACCGAATCTGATTCATTCTACCGAGAGTATCCAGATTCTGTAATCTACAATCTCTGGATCGATATAGTGATGTAGAATCACTTCCTGGAAGCTCTGATACCAAATGATAGGACCCTTGATGCATGAATACCAATGAATGTGAAGATTAACCATTAAGATTGAGAGAGAAAGTCAATCAGTCAAGATTGACTTTCCACGGCTCTCTTGAATATCTCTACATAACAGTGGCTAAGCTTAGCTAATCTAGGGAGCCTTGGATCCTTTATATAGCCTCGTATAAAGGATTCTCCATAAGGCTAGGGAAACTCGTATTACTCTTTCTCGGGTACCTAACAATCTCGCCCCAGGAGTGAGACGGGTTTCCAAAAACTAACTCCCTAGTAAACATACAACATTACAAGGAAAGAATCAACTATTGCTAACTAACTCCCCCCGAATGATGTACGGCCGTTGATGAAGATCTTGAATCTTTACTTTGAATCATCAAATGAATTCGCATCTCTAACATCGTCTTGGTCAATCATTACGCTTCAACCTCCCCCTAGATCCTCGAATTGTCACGCTAACAATCTTCTTTCGACTTTGTTTGAGACTTGAACTTCATCGTGATATTTTTGCTCTTTCAACGGTCTTTGAGTGTGCACAGCGGAATGCGCATTGAAGAACACATCACAAACTAAATATGTTACTATCAATCCCTCCCTTGACTTAGTTGTGATATGTCTTTAGAAATTGCTTGCATTGAGAAGTCGTTTTGAAACTTTAGAAGCTCCCCCCTCAAAGTACATGGGCTCTCATCAAAGTGTCATGACATATATACCGTCAGTTTCAATACCGAGACACGCCTCTTGAACTTTCATCGTTCCAAAGAGTACTTTCGATACTAGTCATAAGAAAACTCCCCATATGATGTAGGATCTTCTTCGAGTCTCTAGCTCCCCCCCAAACAAACAATTCTTTATTTGAAGTTCGAGTCCTATACCGTACATATATAGAAGTCACACGCACATCAACCATATACATATCTCCCCTACAATGATGCTCGCATGAATATCGTATGAAATAAGAGCGTCATTGTTTAAAATGGTTGACGTGCTCGGCAAATCTCCAAAATATCGTAAATAACGCATGTGAGAAAAGTCGTGTAAATCCGAGCCTCGAAAATAGTGAAAAAATACGCTTTGGAGGTCCAGATTCGGTAAAGGACCAGTTCTGAAAATTCTGATAAGCATCAGGGGCCAAAACTGTTAAAATTTGAGCCAGATTTGGTAGAGGACTGGTCTTGCAAAAAACTGTAATCTGTCAGGGACCAATGTTGTAATTTTCCTGAAAGCAGGCCAAAAAAGTGTCCAAATTAGAGTTGTTGGGCCTTGTGGATTCGGGTGGCCCAATAACATAGCAGATTCGGTAAACCACTTAAAAATCCGGTAGGCCCAATTAACCATGTATCTAAAATAAGTAGGAGGCCCAATGCTCGGTACTGTATGAAACATCATCGATAGATCTACCGAGTCGGTAACCGAGTCTGTAACTGAAACATTACCGAATGATCAACTGAGTCCAATTACCGAATTATATACAGAATATTATACTGAATGAAGAATATGATACCGAGTCCTTCATTGTGACAGAAGCAGATCGGGGTACACAGAATCCGATAGCAATTCAAACCGAATCAGATTCATAATCGCCATTGACAGAGTCTGATGCATCAGGAACAGAAATCGAATTCTTCAACTTCTATGAATTTTCACGAACATCAAACTTGAAGATTCATTAAATCATCAAATTGAGGCTTGTAATATGTTGTAATTGATTTCAACAGCAGTGTGTAACATATTCCATGTGGATATTGAATCCAGAAAATCAACAAATTTGTGAATTACTCGATGAACAGGAGGTGACCTTCATATGAACACGAAATCCAAAATACACAATTTAGATGTTGTTAGGCTTTGATTATAGCATGAAAGATGCTCCAATTCATGATTCAAACACTCGACACTCGTCAAATAATCTCCAAATTAACTGAAACATCCCAACCCGTATTAAAACCGGCCCATAAAATTTTTTCCTTTTAATACGCTTTAAATAACACTTTAGGTCCCAATTGTGTTTCCATAAACATCTTTAATACGATAGAAGGTTTAATAAACCTTAAAACATTTAATACATTGATTAATTGTCCAAAACGGACATACACGACCCGACTAGTTTAGTTTCCAACCAAAACCGAGCATGGTGATTTGGGACTACGCTACCCAAATCCTAATCGAATACGAAATCAAGATCTTCTAAGCAACCTAGCCAAGATCTCTAATCCCCAGGCTTACCCGAGCCGCCAAGCATGCAAACCTATAAAAATATCAACAACGAGAGGGTAAGCTAACGCTTAGTGAATGATAATATATTACATACATATATATGTATAAAATGGACACGCCACACAAATATCAAATACAGCATACCGAAGCATCCATGAATAAGGCAACTACACTAAGCATACCGTACTATCTCTAAGCAACAACCTAAAGATATCAACAAAGCGTAAGTTCACCAACGACGATGTGAACAACGCCAATAAGCTACACCCGGAGGGTTAGCTACAACACAACATTACATTAATATATATAACAATATAAAACGAATAAGGTTAACCCCTTAACCCATTACCGAATACCAAACGCCACAATGAAGATTGGCCAAACTACACGAGCCTTAGTAATCCGAACCCACACGAGATTACTATCTTCGCAACATCGAGGTTGGCCGAACTACACGAGCCTTAGTAATCCGAAACTACACGAGATTACTACCTCTATAAGATGACCGAACTACACGAGTCACCATGAATCCGAACTACACGAGATTCATTTTAGATAAGATGACCGAACTACACACGTCATCGTGAATCCGAACTACACGCGATTCACTTCTCCAACTCAACCCACGGTCACGGGATTATAAAATCCACCACATCGGGGTTATCCACATCACGACAATATCAACCCTTCGCCATTTGGGGTTACAACATCCAAATCACAACCACGTGTGATAACGTACACACAAACGTGTACCTCGCCAAAGGTGGTCAACCAAAATGCACAACCGTGCCAATTGGACTCATACAAAAGTCCATCAAATCCACCTATATGTGAAGTGAGCTCTATGATCGAGAACCACTTCACCCGACCCGCACCCATCCTACACATACATATGCGTATAGGATATTAACACTCACCTTGTCGCCTTGAAGAAATGCTTCCAAGTAATCCACAACTCGTCAGTGGAAAGTACCTAATCCATTATCACAAATTCAATCAACACACTTAGATTGGATCTACAAACCAACCCAATTCGACACTTAGTGCAATTTTGAGCCAAATGAACTTCCAAGGACAAACCGCGCCCAAACTACCCAATAATCACTAACACAAGTGATAATGGTCCTAATATGCCAATTAAACCAGAACACAAGTGTTAAACACTTATCGTTCTCAAAATCGCCCATAAACCCTAATTTTGACCCATAAGGTTAAAATCTCACCATTTACAAGTTTTGACACCAAAACATGTTTAACTCGGTTTTATACTTCAACTTAATCCATTTTAAGTTTACAAACCTTATTAAATCAACAATCGGGTCATAATCCTCAACAAACCCTAATTTTGACTCTAGTCAAAATTAGTCAACCACGAAAACCCTAAAAGTCTCCAAAACACCAATAATCACTAATGCTAGTGATTATACACCATTCTCAAGTCTTAAACATGGTTAAATCATTAACCAACCCAAAACCTGCCTTTAACACTTACAAACCCGAATCTTGGTGTTAATCTCCAATTAACAACTAAATGGGTTCCATCTATGAATCATACAATCAAAAGCCCCAAATTTGAATGATGAACACGAAAATGAAATTCAGAGTTAGAGCTTACCACTAGTATCACCGTGTAGCTAGGAACGAGGAGCACAACCTAGTCAACTACGCCAAAGATCAAATCCCGCTTCTTCCTTTCCAAAACTCCCTTTGAATTCAATTGGGTGTTTGAGTTTTGAGAGAGAAAATGAAAAGAAAAGGAAAAGGAAATTAGGAAAATGAAATGAGTGGATGAGGTTAAAACCTCAAATCTGGCTCAAATGCGAAATGACCAAATTGCCCTTGAACCTTATTTAAAATTACAAGAATCTGGTACCAGTTTGCCCGTATCGCCGCGCCGCGGCTTATATTTCGTGCCGCGACATTTGCCTAGTTCTGGGATCATTTTTTGTCCTACTTCTGATCTCAATTTCAGTCCATTACCGCGCCGCGGCCTCCTTTGTCGCGCCGCGACACAAAGCACGATCTGAGTAATTTTCTCCTCACACAAGACTTAACACTAGAAAATGTCCCGAACCCTTCATACGCCTATCGTACATACACAATACACTTATAAATCATGTACGGAGAAAAACGAGGTGTTACAACTCTCCCCCACTTAGATTCGATCACGTCCTCGTGATAATCGTCACTTAACCAAACGGATCACACTTCACTGTCCTCAAACATAAGTCCCAACCGACTTTCCTAAGAAATTCTTCCCAATGAATTGCCTTTGACAACTAAATCGTCACCCACGATTTATCAATTCCACAATCCGAGCACTAAAACCATGCTCATTCCCTAACATCGGGAAAACTCAACCAATCTCGTACCGAGATATCAACCCCTTAGCGTACCCTTACCGAGTACAACGCTAAAAGCAACCAAGTCTCAACCTAAGGTCAACAATCTGAGACGATGAAGACCGAACCAAACGAATCCTGACGGATAACACCAATCACTATACATCCCTTGTAGTGCGCAATACGACCAATACGCAACTACCGTAACATCATAATCCAACGGCTAAAACCGATAGCGCCCAAACGACTATGGAAACGCAAATCCCAAGGTGTACCAAATCGACTATTTTCACACCCATAACAACATGTGAGCGAAACACGGCTATCGCATCACTAATCAGACAACACGGTCGTCACGACCCCACCATCGGCGTATAAAACAACCGATAGTTCACACAACATGGTCCTTACGACCCCACCATTGGTGTATCAAACAACCAATAGATCACACGACAAGAAGGCTGGCCGAAAACACACGCGCCTTAGTAAATTCGAACTACACGCGACTCACTACCTTCACCACAATAACACTCGGGATTGGCCGAACTACACGCGCCTTAGTGAATCCGAACTACACGAGAGTCACTATCCCGGAGGAATGACCGAACTACACGAGTCATTTGTGAATCCGAACTACACGAGACTCACTCCTTAATACAATCACCGAAACCACACGAATCATTTGTGAATCCGAACTACACGCGACTCACTTCCACAATACGATGACCGAAACCACATGCGTCATCGTGAATCCGAAACCACATGCAATCCACTACCATGATGAATTCAGCGGACCCGAAGATCATGCTTCACCAATCTCAACACCGGATGAAGTCAGCGAACCCCGTCAACGGTCATGCTCCACCGATATAACAGCTCGCTCATGATGAAGTCAGCGGACCCCGAAGGTCATGCTCCACCAATCGCATACTCCCATGATGAAGTCAGCGGACCCTAAAGGTCATGCTTCATCAATAACCAATACCATGATGAAGTCAGCGGACTCCAAAAGTCAATCTTCATCAATCTACGCCCTTTTGGCCTCGAACGACGAGTAGCGTAACATCGCGCTCTGCTACGCCATAGTGAATCCTAACGGATACCACTAACCATTCACACACTCGAGCAAGAACCACCTATATCAAACATAGGCACAAAACAATAATTCTCTAGAAGAGAATCCGACACACACCTCCCTTAACCGAAGGATTTCACCTTGCTCACCAAATACGTCCATTATCTCTCAACGAGATTTACCACATTACCACCTCGGTGATAATTCAAATCCAAACCATACGTACAATTTATCCGAAATTGTAATCTACCACAAATCGACCAAAACCAGGTCTCGACAACATTTTCCGGATCTACCAAAAGCATCATCCAAAATCTCACACTAAAACTTCCTCGTGCGGAAGTGTAACTCCCCCACTTGGAACTACGTTCCATATCCGCACCTTGTACAACCTTACAATGCTACCAAAGATAGACTTTACCAACAATTGGGTTCACACGACCCATCACCATCTCTTGCTCCAACCTTGAGCATACGAAGGATTTCAACCAATCCTTAAACACTTCGAACGAAAAGTGTACCGCAAATTACACCACTCTACTCTCGCAATCATCCAATTGCTTTAGTTTGTCAAATTTCACCCGATCACTCATGTACCTAAGGGTTTCACTTCGGTACCCTAAGTACAATGTAACCGCAACACAATCGGAGTGGAACACCACGCTAGTAGGTATAAAAGAGGCACCTAATGTCGCGTCATATTAACTCCATTACCAACGTACATCGAGATCCAAAACACTTGATTTCAAGGGTTTCATCCCACCCGCCGAACCTCATGGTTCATCAACTTCAACACACGAGCGAACACGCGCTTAACAACCGAACACCAAAACCCATTTCCATGGTTTGGTAGAAACATTTCCCAAATACTAAGGAATGCTTGGTTGCACCAAGTCTTACGCCCTTCACCTGACAACCAAATGTCACCATAGAGTACTTCCATTAGGAACGTCACCCATATCAATAACATGCACAACACAATGCATCGAATAAACTCAAACTCAATGACACATAATAAAAAATCAAGGACATATTTATCAAAATGAAACGTACCTTAACGTCTCCTTGCCACACCCGTCCCCGCTAACTTGGGACATTCCGACTTACGATGTCCTTCTTCTTGGCAGTTGAAGCACACCATACCATCACCCTTTGGTACCGAACATTCCCAAGACTTGTGACCCCTCATGCCACAATTATAACATCTAGATGTACTAGAATCCGGTATACCCGTCCGCGTACCACCCGTGCTCACACTCGGACCCTTAGTCCTCTTACTCGGAGCACCATACGAAACAACCCTTCTCTCACTTGAAGGTTCACCAATATTTAATTGCATATAGGACTCGAAACCTCTAGCCATGGCGAATAATTCCGCAAACGATTTCGCTTGACCTCGACTAATTTTACTCTTCAAGTCATCATTCAAGGTCCGATAGAAATCCTCCATCAACAAACGATCATTCCCCAAATACTCCAGGAAAAAACGAGCCTTCGCCATAAAGGTCGTTTTGAGAGTATTCAAGTCCATAGAAACCTGTTGCAAATTTCACAACTCATTATGCATTTCTGATAAATCGGCTGAAGTCCGGAACTCCTCGAAGAATTCCTTCTTAAACCCGTCCCACGATAATGCCATAAACGGTTCACCACCGACAAGATCAATCTTACCATCCAACCAATCCTTTGCCCTACCCCGCAACAAACTAGTAGCGAGTCTTGTCCTCTTCTCAGGAGGGCATTCAATAGTACGAAAACACCCTTCGACATCCGAGATCCAAGTTGTGCTTACCAAAGGATCCGGTTTCCCGTCATACATCGGGGGTTTAGTCCTCATGAAGCTCTTAAGACAACGCTCCATTTCACTACTACCCCGAAATTTGGAATACTTCCTATCCATTTCTTCTCGAAACGCACTCATTTGCTCCGCAACGGCTGCCGCAACTCTAGAGTTAAACTCCTCGTCATTTGTCTCGATCTCGTTTCGCGTCATCATTCTAAAGAATGTAAAACGATTAGTCCACGAACGTATAAAACAACACGCATAACACCGCCCCATCTTGCTCAACACTCGTCGTACATCACTTGTTAGACACGATTTACACCCGTAATAAGGTTTGCAAGTCCTTATTACGGACACATGTCGTCTCAACTCATTAGTACAACGACCACCTCGCTCGATGATATAACCAACACAATGACAATTCCACGCGATATAAATACACGCAAGGGAATAGCATCACAACACAAGCCAGAAATCCTAGTTAGTCCACCTACAAACAAGGCACTAACTATAACCCGTTCCGACCCGTTCACCTACAAGTCCCGCAACAAATAAGCACACATAAAAGTCTAAGTCTAGGCACCTATCTCAAGTCGCCTAAATCCCTTAGACCATGCTCTGATACCACTTGAAACATCCCAGCCCGTATTAAAACCAGCCCATAAATTTTTTTCCTTTTAATATGCTTTAAATAACACTTTAGGTCCCAATTGTGTTTCCATAAACATCTTTAATACGATAGAAGGTTTAATAAACCTTAAAACATTTAATACATTGATTAATTGTCCAAACGGACATACACGACCCGACTAGTTTAGTTTCCAACCAAAACCGAGCATGGTGATTTGGGACTACGCTACCCAAATCCTAATCGAATACAAAAGCAAGATCTTCTAAGAAACCTAGCCAAGATCTCTAATCCCCAGGCTTACCCGAGCCGCCAAGCATGCGAACCTATAAAAATATCAACAACGAGAGGGTAAGCTAACGCTTAGTGAATGATAATATACTACATACATATATATGTATAAAATGGACACGCCACACAAATATCAAATACCGCATAGCATCCATGAATAAGGCAACTACACTAAGCATACTGTACTATCTCTAAGCAACAACCTAAAGATATCAACAAAGCGTAAGTTCACCAACGACGATGTGAACAACGCCAATAAGCTACACCCGGAGGGTTAGCTACAACACAACATTACATTAATATATATAACAATATAAAACGAATAAGGTTAACCCCTTAACCCATTACCGAATACCAAACGCCACAATGAAGATTGGCCGAACTACACGAGCCTTAGTAATCCGAACGCACACGAGATTACTATCTTCGCAACATCGAGGTTGGCCGAACTACACGAGCCTTAGTAATCCGAAACTACACGAGATTACTACCTCTATAAGATGACCGAACTACACGAGTCACCATGAATCCGAACTACACGAGATTCATTTTAGATAAGATGACCGAACTACACACGTCATTGTGAATCCGAACTACACGCGATTCACTTCTCCAACTCAACCCACGGTCACGGGATTATAAAATCCACCACATCGGGGTTATCCACATCACGACAATATCAACCCTTCGCCATTTGGGGTTACAACATCCAAATCACAACCACGTGTGATAACATACACACAAACGTGTACCTCGCCAAAGGTGGTCAACCAAAATGCACAACCGTGCCAATTGGACTCATACAAAAGTCCATCAAATCCACCTATATGTGAAGTGAGCTCTATGACCGAGAACCACTTCACCCGACCCGCACCAATCCTACACATACATATGCATATAGGATATTAACACTCACCTTGTCGCCTTGAAGAAATGCTTCCAAGTAATCCGCAACTCGTCAATGGAAAGTACCTAATCCATTATCACAAATTCAATCAACACACTTAGATTGGATCTACAAACCAACCCAATTCGACACTTAGTGCAAATTTGAGCCAAATGCACTTCCAAGGACAAACCGCGCCCAAACTACCCAATAATCACTAACAAAAGTGATAATGGTCCTAATATGCCAATTAAACCCGAACACAAGTGTTAAACACTTATCGTTCTCAAAATCACCCATAAACCCTAATTTTGACCCATAAGGTCAAAATCTCACCATTTACAAGTTTTGACACCAAACCATGTTTAACTCGGTTTTATACTTCAACTTAATCCATTTTAAGTTTACAAACCTTATTAAATCAACAATCGGGTCATAATCCTCAACAAACCCTAATTTTGACTCTAGTCAAAATTAGTCAACCACGAAAACCCTAAAAGTCTCCGAAACACCAATAATAACTAATGCTAGTGATTATACACCATTCTCAAGTCTTAAACATGGTTAAATCATTAACCAACCCAAAACCCGCCTTTAACACTTACAAACCTGAATCTTGGTGTTAATCTCCAATTAACCACTAAATGGGTTCCATCTATGAATCATACAATCAAAAGCCCCAAATTTGAATGATGAACACGAAAATGAAATTCGGAGTTAGAGCTTACCACTAGTATCACCGTGTAGCTAGGAACGAGGAGAACAACCTAGTCAACTACGCCAAAGATCAAATCCCGCTTCTTCCTTTCCAAAAATCCCTTTGAATTCAATTGGGTGTTTGAGTTTTGAGAGAAAAAATGAAAAGAAAAGGAAAAGAAAATTAGGAAAATGAAATGAGTGGATGAGGTTAAAACCTCAAATCTGGCTCAAATGCAAAATGACCAAATTGCCCTTGAACCTTATTTAAAATTACAAGAATCTGAGATCATTTTTTGTCCTACTTCTGATCTCAATTTCAGTCCATTGCCGCGCCGCGGCCTCCTTTGTCGCGCCGCGACACAAAGCACGATCTGAGTAATTTTCTCCTCACACAAGACTTAACACTAGAAAATGTCCCGAACCCTTCATACGCCTATCGTACATACACAATACACTTATAAATCATGTACGGAGAAAAACGGGGTGTTACATTAATAGAATCATTGTAATTGATTTGTTGAGTTTATGAACATAAAGTTTGACTTCATGAATCTGAGCTCGAATCTGAATGATATGATTTGAAACTGTGAAGAAAGCATCACGATGTGAATTAGAACCTTTCTACATTTACACATTTCGTAAATTCGTTCCAAATCATTCCGGAGACCAAAACGAGCACGTGTTCGATTTAAGTGAAGAACTCGATCTGATTTTCTACAAATTTGTTGTTGTTAATCTGATAAAAGGATGAACGAGGTTAAGGAATCATGTAGTGAATTAATTTATGAAGTCAATTCGAAGTGAGAATCATGAATAACAAATTCGATGTTGAAGCTTCATGAGGAAATTCAATCTGACTGTGTTAACACGTACTGTAGCAGTTGAAGAAAAATCATGATCTGTATATGATGAAAGTGTAATCTGAGATGTAATGAAATAATATGAATGAATAATCTCAGGTTGTAATTTGTTTGTGAATTTGAATGAGTTTATGAATTATGTTTTGAAATAAGTTTCGGTTTAGATTCGGTAAATGAGATTCGGTATTTTTTTAATCTCATTTAGTTGTGTTTATGTTTTGGTTGGATTCGGTAAATGTTAAAAGGTTATGTCCGAAAATTTTTGAAGATCTTCATATCTTCATGATGAAGATGATGAAGGTTTGAAGGTTTAAAGTTGAAGGTTTGAAGATGTATGTGTTTTGGTTTGAAGGTTTGAAGGTGGAGGGAAAACATTCATGATATTCAACAGGATCTCCTTCATTTCGTTGAAGGTTAGGCTCTGAAACCAAATGATAGGTCAGATCATGTTGAGATTGAGAAAAAAGATAAGATATAGTGAGATTCGGTATATAGGAAGAAGACTCGGTATGAGAGAGAATCGGTACAAATTAAATTCCACAGCTTCTAGAACTCAGTTACAATGCAATGGCTATCTAATTAGGACTACATAGGTTCCTTATATAGCCCTCTTCTAAGGAACCTTCATTTAAGCTTAATTCACATTAACACTATACAACTTCGGGGTCCTAACAAAAAGTCAACTCGGTCAAAGTGGTCAACGAAAGTAAAACATCTCAGTATGTCATGCAAACACGGTCAACATGTAAAACCTAGGTCAAGTAACACTCTTAGCACATAATTCATATAAACATGGAAAACTCCAGATCACAACTAGACTCAAAATAGATTCCAAAAAGTCTAACCCGAGCCTCATATGATATCTACAAGTTGGGTTTCGGAAAAGGTCTAATTATGGTTTACCAAATCAGTTTTTGCCCGCGCGTTAGTTTTAGAACATTTCTCAAAAAATATAGAAAATAGATTTTGATGAACGGCTAATTGGAGATAACTCCTGAAATCCCATTGTTTTAGTGATAAAATAAACAAAGACATCTCTTTATCCAATTTTTACATATTATCCAATCTTTACAGACCCTTCAGTTTTAATCAACAAACAGACATGTCAAATGGTCAAGCTTATATCTCATGGAAAAACACGTTTTCAGAAGTTAGCATGCAAATGAAATACATCAAGGAACATATAAACTAACATAATCAAGAAGGTAAAAGTCTCAATCAATGTTTAGTTCACACAAGGTAATTTATTTCACATTCGAAAACGGTTTCAGTACTCTTTAAAACACGAATCTTCGTTTTGACGCACTGAGAGCATCACAAAATCTTTTGACGCGAATCTTAAGTCCAAAATGCATTATTTTTCACAAGGAATACAATAGTACACAACTCATTAGCCAAATCATAAAGTACATAACCCATAAAATTCGTATATCACGTAAACCCCAACGAGCAACTTTGATTCACAAAACTTTGTCTAATTTTGAAGATTGATGATGATGGTGGTGGGTTGTATGTCGACCACCAAAAGGGGAGGTGGAGAGCAAAAATAATCGACTAGAACAAGTGGGGGAATGAGGGTTTCAAGTCCCTTGCCTAGTATTTATAGGTAGGGCCTTTAATTAAGAAAGCTAATGACACAATTAACATGTTATAGTCCAAAACAAGTCAAAAGGGGTAAGGGGAATGGGGATTCGGCCGATGGCCCTATAAGGGGTCATTGGGATCGTTTTGTTAACTCTTGGTACGCACGTGGTCCGTTTCGAGTGCCGTTAACTGTACCGGGTCTCCGGAACGTTAACTAGTCGTTGAAACGCAATCACCATGTTTAATTCATTAAATAAATAATAAATTAAATACATTTTTCGTAAAAACAATAATTATTAAAAAAAATATTTCGTCATTTTTCTGAGTTCCGTATACTGAAAAGCTTTCTAGGCGATTAACTTAATCGTAACGTTTTCTAGTTATTTTGCTATTCGAAATAAGTTCATAAATTAATATAACATATTAATTCAAATAATCCACTAGGATCAATTATGCATTCAATTCCATTAAACACAAAAGGTCTAAGTAAACACCGTTAAATACTTAACGGACAAGTAACGATAGTAAACGGAAAAAGTCTGGTTGTTACATTACCCACCTGTTATAAAAAATTTCGTCCCAAAATTTTAGTGTACATCCGCGGTAGTCGTCTCCTCGGGAAAAAGTTATCACAACGCCTTGAAACCCAACCCACAGAAAGATTACCTAATAATACTATCCAAAATCCCTACATATATGAAGCTAAACAAATGGACTCCATAATCCCTAGGGAAGAACCACGGAGTAGGTCAGCTAAGCTCAAGAACAAATAAATATATACTCAAAAGCTGCCCACTCAAACTCCAATTCGTGTACCTTATCCTGAAAGGCTACAAGAAGAACCATCAAAGCTTGATACCTACAAACTTGATGGAAGATTCCTGGACACCATGTCCAAAGTCCCCAACCAGAAGAGATACATTCGGAGTCTTCTCTCTGCAAAGGAAATGATACCAGATTCCAACAAAATTCCACTGTGTGAAGAATGCTCAGCATTACTCATATACTCTCTACCACAAAGGCTAGGAGATATGGGCCGATTCATTTTCCCGTGTTCAATCTACCAATCTGGAACAATTCATGCACTAGCAGATTTAGGAGCAAGTATCATCCTAATCCCCTATTCTCTCTACATGAGATTAGAGTTAGGAGACTTGTCACCAACTAAAATGACAATCGAACTTGCCGATCACATAATTTGATATCCTAAAAGTCGACAAATTCTTGTTTCCTACGGATTTCGTAGTGATGGACATTAAGGAAGACCTTCACACGCCGATAGTGTTAGGAAGACCTTTCATTAATACGGCTAGGACTGTCATTGATGTGTACAATCAAAACTTGATCTTGCGATCACATGGGAAGAGAATTACCTTCAAAATTTGACCGACCTATCGATCTTTCTGGACAGGCAGAGATGTTTGCTATATCCACCGGACGGATCACTTCCGATGATGAGTCTCTACCACCAGCCAATGATATGGAGTTAGGTGTCGAATCACAGTATGCTGACGACCCAGAAATGGAAGAAGAGGACCCCAGCGACGAGATAGAGGAAGAGGAAGAATCTGAGGAGTAAGAGGAAATGGGAGACGTAAAATAAACTGCGATAGTACCCTCTCTAAGCTTGGAACGTAACGAAGAATTAATGAGGCTAGATACGGAGGATCACAGTTTAATCATTCGTTTCAAGAAGAAAACTACTAAGGCTGAGGTTAAAGACATAGAGATTGACCTTGCAAGTGTTGAAATGGAGCACCAGACTACTGAAGAAGCCCGTTCATCAGATGAATACACAGAAGAAAGCTATACCGATGATAAAAAGGAAAAGCAACATGAAGACATTCTGGATGATTCATATTCTCCACCCGAACCAGATCAGGAGGAGCCGAACTCTTTTTCAAATCAGATTCCGGTAATATCTAATCACGTCGGCATGTTAACCTTCATCGATGACACCTATGAATTTGAAGATATTCTCGAAGCCATCCGTAAATCAACAATCAATTTTACACCGTGCTTAAAGGAATAGATCAAAGCTATCGAAGAAGAATACAACCTCTATCGACAAAGAGAAGACGATGATGTTGAAATCTTAGAAGGGCGCATTCAAGACTTTATCAATACTCTTCACGGTCATATCTACCATGAAGAAAGGCAACGAGAGCACAATTAAGTGGTTCGTACTATTCTCGAGACAAGATTTTGTCGAGATCAGAAGGTCATTTACTCTAAGGTTTACAACGCCTTTGCCAGATCTGCACATCCGTTCTCAGTAAACTAACGAGCACTACTGACTTTCATCCGGAAGCATATGCATCTTTCCATCGGACGCCCGACTTATCACTCTGATTTGAAAATGATCGAAGATATTCACAGTCTCTTCGTTCTCTTAGAAAAAGATAATTTCGAAAGCACACCAGACAGGCTAGTAATTTATGTAACAATTGATCATTAGACTAATCTGATTATCAATGAGTTACGAGACGTAATAGCAGAAGAAGGGAGATGCAACAACCCGTTCTCACATATAGAACCAGATTGAGTCAACATTTCCACCTATGTTACGAAGTAAATAACACGTATCTTCCACAAATTCGCAGATCCTAGTTTCATATTCAAAGCTGGATGTCGGGAGAGATATTCTAAGACGGTGACATTAATGCTTGGGTCAGGACTGCTTTTCACTTCTTTTCTGCTTCGCCTCTTGAAAAATTTGTACCAAGCTATAGACCCCTACTGTGGAGATCACCGTTCAGAAGATTTCGAGATACTGAAGATACAATTTTTGACACTATTTGAAGACCTCCAAAATGAACATCCTATCAGAGAAGTAATCATTACGAGCACTGCCTCGATGATTGACATTCATGGATCAATAAGTAGAGCCGTGGATCACATTCTCATCGTACTTCAAGATTTGTCACGAGCCGAAACCGCACATTATCTCTCCTTCAGAAGATCTTCAAGAGAAGTCCCGGATCTGCTACCACTTTTGGTCCGACACTTTCTCCGGATTTATCCACCAAGACTCACATTCCCCCGAGAAGACCACGATTACAACTACCACAGGGGAATGTCTGCTTTTTAAGGCATCATTACGGTCGAGCCAACGACCTTAAACAAAAGCGTTTCTCGAGAGGAAACCCGTGCAATAAAGTAGAGTAGAAGAATACAAGTCAGCATGTTTCTCAACAAGCAACCACGATTATCGACTGGGGTACTCCTTACTTCCAGTTACTAGCTCAAATTTTAATTATGCCACATGCTAGCTTATCACTAAATGTGGGATTCCAACCCAAATAAACACTAAACAAATATTCCCAAATCTTGAACTAAAAGTCCTAAGTGTGGGATACACTAGGAACATTGGGAACAATGTTCGTCTAAGTGTGGGATGTTGGTATAATCTTTTTATGCTCAATTTAAATAACCCCATTACAAAGATTCTAAGTTTTTAAGCTAAATTTCATAATTTTTAACAAAAGGAAACCTTTCCAAAAAAGTACTTTCGAAAACTTAAAACGTTTATAAATAAAATTAAGGTAAAGTAAGGTAGAAATCTTGTTGGGACGAACCGAATCTATAATAGAGCATTGCATGACTAGGCATTATCTACCTAAATTGATCATGGTGAGGCACCCAAATAAGACCATATGAGCATTCCTCTTTAATGCTTCACTATTTTTCGTTGAGAGTGCTGATGTCTGTACTCAGAATCAGAACTTGCTCTAGATCTGCATTTCCAAGTAACGAAATGTGATTTGTGTATAATCAGAAGAGCTAGCCATTTGTTAAAATAAGTCTTTCACACCTTTACCACTTCTACCACATCAAACCCTCATCCACATCATCTTTAATATCACTCGAAAAATCTAGAAAATGAGATTCCTACCGAAAACCCAATGTTATAAACCTCTCAAGTATCATGGAAAAGGTCTTGAAAAAGTTTACCGGCAGAAAGTTTCTCGAGATAAAATCTCCAAAAAAAAAATGTGTATTTTCAAAGTTCTGCCACAAACGCCTATCACTCCAAAGGAGAGAAAGTCAAAGTGCTTCTCAAAAATATCGGCACTCCTATCTATCTTATATTTCCCAAAATTCTGAATAAAAGTCTTTAAAAAATCTATATTACCCTTTTCTCACCCCCTTTAAAACAACTTCACCACCACCCCAAAATTCCTTTCCATCATTCCAAATTGACAAATGACCTAGAAGCTATGATTACTACTGTTTTCACCTTAGTAGCAAGGATTTGAGTCTTTATCAAGCCTATGACAATGGGTAAAACATGACTGGCTATGAGAGAATTCATTTCTTAGATCTATAGGTAACCCTAAATACTAGAGTGATTTGAGTGACCCGTGAAAGCTAGCCTAAAGTCATGTAACCTCCTCGCATGCTTGCAGAGATAGTTTCAATCCTAACACAGATAACTCACCTTATTTTTCTCCCTTTTAATAAAAAATAAACCTATTAGGCTAATAGAAAGGAAACTCCGAATAGATTTCTTAAAGTAAAAACGAGAAGTTTACATGAGGACAAGCAAAGTCTAAGTGTGGGATATTTCATATCAGCTAAAAAGTTACATTTTTACCCCGATATTGAGGCCTAAAAACAACATAGTTCCAAGATTTATTGCTAAAAATACTCGCCTCATCGGTTAAAATTGAAGATTAAGTAATTACAAAGATGGTGCAAAAAGAATCAAGAGAATCAGAGCTAAAACGAAGATTCTAGAGCGAAAACGATGAAAGACGAGAAACCAAGTTACGATCAAGGAAATCAAATTACGAACCAGTGAAAACAGCATACCAGGGCAGGCCATATGGCCTGGCATACAGCCTGTCAGTGTGAAAAACAGCCTGCCAAACAGCCAGACCAGACTGCCAGGCAATCCGGCTCACCAGAGCAAAAGGCCACCAAAAAGCGCCTTCCATACGGCTTACCAGCCTATGCAGACCAATTTTAGGTCTATTTAAAGGGTCTTTGTCATCCATTTTTACACATACTTCAATTCACTTATCTTTCTCTCTTTATACAATATTAGTCATATTTTCAAGGTCTTCGACTTTGTGCAGGAAACCTAGTACCCGGAGAAGAATGCCGATGATTGTATTCAGAGCGGTCTGGAGTTTGAAGTTGTCACTTTTGTATCTGGAACTTGTTTAATCTACTTGTACTTCTATCCTCTGTCTTTATATAATGTCTTTCATTATTATGCTTTGTGATATTGTTGCCATGATTAGCGAGTAGTTATCTTTAGTGTATGCTAAGATGTAGTCAGTTATAATGCCGAAATAATATTATGGTTTGTGTATGTTTTCGAGATGTTTTCTGATTATACTTTAAACTCAATCGCTTTTTCAACTAATAGAACGTAGTTATCGGCTTTGTTATTGGGAAATCGCGAACCCCGATTCAGAGTACACTATCTGTGTCACCCTTTGGCAAGAGAAGTCTATCGGATACAACGTAAGTTTGAATGAGGCACACTGGTTGTAGTAAGTCCACCAATCCTTGTACATTGTCAGTCCTAGACCATGCTAGTGTAGTCACCAAGCATATAAACTTTGTACGTGCACGCTGAAGCACAATGGTTGTTGTAAGCTGTACAGTAAGGCCATAGAACCCAGTCAGTGCTGATTAGTACACTTTACCATAACACGGTCTCAAGCATTGCACTCCGCTTGAGGGATTCTTATTTAATTAAGGAACTGTTTGTTTTAACACATAAAGGATTAGACCATTAGGATAACCGAACGTGTTCTTAGAAGTCAAATCTGACTTGGCCATGATGTTTTTTATGGTTGAACTCTTTTCAAGAGCCTAAATACCTTTTTAAACCCAATCATTAATAATAGCATTGAAACACATCACATCTCTCAGATATGGCAAACTCTGTATTCGATTATGCTTAAGAAATTTAGACCTTTGTGGAATGTTAATACGTCACCCAACCGAGTCGCTCAATTGGATGAGTCGTCTGAACGTGTATGCCTGTATTCAGATTGCACGGGCATCGATGGTAAAGGATGTTGCTGTCTATTCAGAATCTTCAAGCCTAACGCATTACCCAGTGACATGTCTTATGACAGGGGCGTTTAGTACATGTGTAATGAATACAAGGTCACTACCTATTCATGAGCCAGCATTCTATAATCTCGGCAAAGTAACTGATGAAACCATAGTATGCACTTGTTTTAACCTTATCTGAATTACAAATTTTATCGCATTTACTTTAATTTATCTTATAAACTAGAAAACCCAAAAATATGTAATAAACCACTACTCCTTTACTTTAGGATTATCTTAAGCATAAATTAAAGGTTCGATTCTACTGATATATTAAAAATACGACCCTATGTCATACTTACCTTACTCATAATAAGGAGTAGTACGAATTAGACCCTGCTAAATATAAATTTAAAACTTTTACCAACCCCCTATTCGATTGGCTGATTCTGACACCTTGCTGCCTGAGGACACCGCATAAATAAAACTGTCCGTTTCAGTCATATCATGGTCCTATAGTACATCAACACT
The DNA here is from genome assembly GCF_046630445.1 of Rutidosis leptorrhynchoides. Classification (NCBI taxonomy): domain Eukaryota; kingdom Viridiplantae; phylum Streptophyta; class Magnoliopsida; order Asterales; family Asteraceae; genus Rutidosis; species Rutidosis leptorrhynchoides. Next base: position 231,600,693 of record NC_092334.1, on the reverse strand, counting down.
GTACTCTACTGTTGCAAAAGTATTTTCTCGAGTCTTATACTCTTGACCAATGTCTTGATATGGTCCTATGAAAATTCCCCCATGTACTTTATAGTATTTCCGATGGGTTCAAACCTTGACAAATGTATAAACACAAATAATTAATTACCTTATAATTGTCGACTTTATAAAAGGTTTTAATCACATTTATTTGTTGAATGTGAAATGTCCCGTTCATATTGATTATAAACGTTCCATATTAATTGATTTCGTTGCGAGGTTTTGACCTCTATATGAGACGCTTTTCAAAGACTGCATTCGATTTTTAAAACAAACCATAACCTTTATTTTATCGATAAAGGTTTAAAATATTACGACGATTATCAAATAATGATAATCTAAAATATAGCTTTTTCACACTATTAATACATAATGGATTACAATAATAATACACAACAATATATGCCTTCGAATGCAGTTTTTAAACAATATCATACAAACATGGACTCCAAATCTTGTCCTTAATTTAGTATGCTGTAAGACCCAAATATTTGTTGTGTACATAAGCGTAAATAAGATGCTTGAAGTTGGGGTTTTGTTGTACATATTTAAAGGAGAAAGAATATGATCTGGGGGAGTGGCGCACCGCGCAGGCCTTTGGCGTGCCACGCCATTGGTCTGAGACAGATTCCTTTCTCTTTTAATTAGATATTTTGAGGGCAAATTGGTAAATTCACTAAAGGGCCGACTTTAAGGCTCTAGATTCACTTTGGTGAGCCTCATAACACCATTTTCACCTACTTCACCTCTTCCAAATTAATTTAGTAAGAGAAAGGGTTTTCTAGAGTGAGAGAACTGAAATCAAGGAAGAAGAAGCCGATTTCGGGTCTAAGTGCAAGCATTAAAGTTGTTCACCTACTTCCTATCTACATTTTGAGTGTAGTGGTATGCTTTAATCTTAATTTCCTTGTTAATTTGATTAAGGGTTAGGGTTTGGGGTAAATGATGAACTTAAAACCCATTTGTGGGTGAATTGGGTGTTTTGGGTGAAATTGAGTCATGTAGACTCAAAGATGACTAACTAAGGTTTTCAAAGTGTTAGATTGATGTTTATGAACATAAATTAGTTAGTAAATTGCTAGCACACCTATATTTATGTAAGTGGGTGTTGTGCGAGTTAGTGGATGACCCAAAATGGGTATGTTGACTTTAAAATAGTCAAATGGGTTATAATGGACCTAAGTTGGTTAATGGTTGTGAAAGATGCATAAACTTTGTATTGAAATGTGTTTTAAACCAACCTTGGCTAATTTTAGGTTTTTGGTGTAAGTTAACCCAATTTTAGGGTTAAGGGTGCAAATGGGTCGAAATTGCACCTTAGGTCAAAATGGCACTAGAATGAAGTTAGTGGTTGACCACCTTGAATGAATGATTGATATGTGCATAATGTAATAGGTGCGTTACATTGAAGTTGAAAGCTCGGATATCTCTCGCCAAGACTTTGAAGTGAGTGAAAAATCTATATATGTATGTATATGATTTACGTGCCGTATTAATGGTGTAACATAGCCGTTTTGTGACCATAGTTGTGAGACATAGCCATTTTGTCCACGTTTACTATTTATGCACATAGACGTGTTTGTGCATATAGTAGCGAGTAATAGCCGTGTTTTACTCCCACGATGTATTCCGTATTATTTTGTGCACATAGCCGTGTTTGTGTACATGATTGTGAGTAATAGCCGTGTTTTACTCGCACATTGATCAAGTGATGCCATAGCCGTTTTTGGAGCACTTAGGGGTGATGTCATAGCCGTTTTTGGAACACCTCGGGGGTTAGTATACCATAGCCGTGTTTGGGAGCTAACGGTTGTTATGAACATCGATGACTTGTTTAGCGAAGTCATTCCCTTGCGAAGAACTTGGTTAACCATGGTTTATAGTTGTTGATGTTAGCATTTAATTATTATCATGAATATTATGCTATTGATGTTACTAGTTGTACGGATTGACGATACTAGCTTGTTTATTGAGACGTTATGCGTTTGTATGCGTTATATGATATCGTGGATGCGAGTAGGTAAGTCTTATATGCATGTATATATTTATTCTACTCACTAAGCGTTAGCTTACCCTCTCGTTGTTTACCATTTTATAGGTTCCGGCATGGATAAGGGTAAGGGTATACGGTTGGATTAAAGATCCCGCTTATTGTTAGGGGACGCTTTTTGGATGTGTTAGCTTTTAGAGTTTGACCATGACTTGGGTAGTTTAATCCCAAACACCATGCTCATCGCGTCGTTTGGTACTTAAACTTTTTGGTGGTCGAAACTCTCGTTATGTATTAAACTCGTAAAACGGCCGATGTGGGCCTCGCTTTGTAAAACTTATTTTATGTTTGAAAAGTGTTAGTTGTACACATTTGAATTTGTTGTTAAAAGCGTTTTGTCTAATTATGTCGGGAAGTGGCCAATCTTTTTCACGTTTCAAGACTTTTTGGACAGACCAGATCGGCGCGCCGCGCGGGGTACTGGCGCGCCGCGTCAGTTGCTGAACAAACAAATTTTTTTTTTTTTGATATTTTCCGCGGGTTCGATTGTGGTTTGGTTTGGGTTGTTACAAGTGGTATCAGAGCATGGTCTAAGGGATTTAGGTGACTTGAGATAGGCGCCTAGACTTAGACTTTTTGTATGCGCGTTATGCGGGACTTGTAGGACTTTGGGTCGGATCGGGTTTCGGTTAGTGCATAGGATTATGTGAACTAATCATGCGCTATTTTTTTGTGTGGTATTTGAAATCGTCAAGCGAGATAGACGTGGTACTAGTGAGTTAATGCGATGTGCTCGCATAACAATGATTAGCTACCATTGTTACAGGTTCAAATCGTGTCAAACAAGCGATGTACGACGATTGTTGAGCAAGATGGGGTAGTGTGGTGTATATGTATATACATATGTATTAAGTCCTTTCGTTTTGTTGCTTAATTTACTTCGTTTTATAGAATGAAGATGAGAAATGGACACGACACCAATGACGGAAGTACGAGTGAGGACGTTGAACTCACGGCCAAGGTTGAGGCTATCTTTAAAAGGCTAAAGAAGGATTTTCTTGACGACGTTCGAAAGGTCTTCCAAGAGTCGGTCGATGGACATGTGACCGAAATGATCAATGATCGAATGAAAGCCGCAATAGAGGTGGCTTTAGAGGCTAGAAACATTTATCCTCGAAGCGAAGGGGGTGAAGGTAATGGTGGGGGTGGAAGGCGGGACTTCCACTACAAAAATTTCAAGGATACTCAACCTTTGATGTTTAATGGGGCGAGGGATCCATTGAAAAGCACTTGTTGGATTTCCGATATCGAGGGAGCGTTTCGTACCGCGGAGTGTCCTCCCGAGAAGAAGACGAGGTATGGGTCTAGCATGTTGCGTGAAGAGGGCAAGTTGTGGTGGGACGATAAAATCAAATTATATGGTGAAGAGCAATGCATGTGGTTGACATGGGAGGAGTTTAAGAAGGAATTTTTCCAAGAATACCGAACTTCTTCCCATCTTGATAAAATCCGGGACGAGTTGCACAATTTGCGACAAAGTTCGATGGACTTGGTTACTCTCAAGTCTACCTTCTTGGCAAAGACTCGTTTTTGTCCTGAGTATGTAGGTGATGATCACAAGTTGATGCTAGATTTCTACCGTACTTTAAGTGATGAGTTGAAGGGTAAGATTAGCCGGGGTATGGCTAAGTCTTTTGAAGATTTATATGAATTGGCTAGGGGTTTTGAGCCGGAAGTTCCAAGAAAGAGTGATTTCATTTTTTACAAAAGAAAGTTTGAAGGTTCTAGTCATTCTAACTTCTCAAACAAGAAAAACAAGAACAAGAAGGGGTCCGAAAGCGTCGGAAGTGGGAAGAAGGGTGGTTCAAATACTTTTACACCTACTTGTTATAGTTGTGGGAAGCCAGGTCATTACGCCCGTGATTGTTTGACCAAGTCGGTCACGTGTTTTAATTGTGGAAAGGAGGGGCACAAGAGGCCGGAATGTCCCGATTTGAATAATGATCATGTCAAGAAGTTAGAAAAGGCGACGGGCACAGCTAGGGGTCGCAACTACTTGATGACCAATGATGAAGCAAAACAATCCAACGAAGTTGTCTCAGGTACTTTTATGGTTAACTCTACTCCGGCAAGGATTCTTTTTGATAGCGGTGCAAATTTGTCGTTTGTGTCTCCAAAATTTGTGCCTAAACTTAATAGACCGTTAGCTAAGTTAAGTCATCCGGTAGAAGTCAAAATAGCGGACGGCAAGATGGTGCTAGTGGTTGATGTGTGTAAGAATTGTGATGTTGTTTTTTGTGCTGAAAACTTTAAGATTGATCTTATCCCGATGACTTTGGGCGATTTCGATATCGTTGTTGGTATGGATTGGCTCGATCATAATAGAGCCGATATTGCGTGCCATGAAAAATTTATTCGTGTGAAGGCCCCAAGTGGGGGAGAGTTAATTTTTCACGGTGATAAGCGTAGAAGACTTGTGCCGATATGCACTTTTGCACGGGCACGTCGTCTCCTTGATAGTGGCGGCATGGCTTTTCTTGCCCATGTTGTTGATACTCGTGATGAGCCACCACCCATTCGTGAAATTCCGGTGGTTAGTGAATTCGAAGACGTTTTTCCGGATGAGTTACCGGGTGTTCCGGCGGAAAGATAAGTTGAATTTCGCATTGAGTTGGTTCCGGGGGGCTATCCCCATTGTTAAAACTCCTTATCTTTTAGCTCCGACGAAAATGCAAGAGTTGTTAAATCAAACCCAAGAGCTACTTGAAAAGGGTTTTATTCGACCGAGTGCTTCGCCATGGGGCGCTCCGGTTTTATTCGTGAAAAAGAAGGATGGAAGTATGCGGATGTGCATCGATTATCGGGAGTTAAATAAAGTGATGATCAAGAATCGTTATCCATTACTGATGTGCGTAGAGGTGTATACAAAATACTATTATTTTTATTACGAAATACGATACAATTTACACAAGTTATTTATTTATTTATATAGATGGGATATACTTAAATCTTGCTACAACACTTATAGGCAGTGTACCTAATCGTAGAGTAGTGTAGTTTTTAGTAAGTCTAGTTCATTCCACAGGAAGCTAGCTGAGTTTAACGCTATATTTTTAACAACTATATTATATAAAATATATATAATTATATATAGTAATATTATTATAAAAGGGGGTTTTTATCGTTTAGTGACCGGTTTGTCGATTTTATGTAAAGCGTAAAGATAAATGACGATAATATAAATGACAGAATTTAAACTGCGATAAAGTAAATTGTAGTAATTGAAATGACAGTAATAAAGGTACGATGAAATATGAAATAAAAATATTATGCTTATTTAAACTTCCGTAATCATGATGTTTGACATTTTGATTTTAATTAATTGTTGCCCGGGTTAATTGTACTTTGTTCTGGTTTATTTGATACCTTTCTGGTTTTTATCCATAATAGTCCATCGGTCATAATTATAAAATGCTCGTCAAATTAACCTTATTCCCGAAGTCAAATATTCCAACTAATTAGGGATTCGAACTGTAACAAGGTTTTAATACTTTGTTAATAATTACACCAGGTTATCGACTGCGTGTAATCCAAGGTTTTAATACTTTATTAACAATTACACCAATTATCCTTGTATGTAATCCACCCCTGTTTTAATTAGTCCATGATACATTAATTTATTCACTTGGCCAAAATGAATAATCAATTACCCAATCTAATTGATTAATTAAATGATTGTAAACGATGTCGTATAAACGTCACTAAATAGGACATTCGTAATCAATTTAATAATTATTAGATTAACTAATTTGAAGATAGGTTCGACAGGTTCCAATGAGTTGTCATTCAATTAGACAATACCCCTACCTATTAATAGTCAATAGTCCAATGTTCACAAGTGTCGGTCTTTTGTCCAAACCCTAATTATGGTACAAAATCCAATATCCCCATCTTAATATTTAGTCCAACATCACGATTACTTCGGCTCAAATAAGCATAATAATAACTTAGTTACAAAACATTAATTTAAAAGGAAGAAAACATAGCTTACAGTGATTATTTATCGCGTAGCATTACACGGACAGAATTTCGACTTAAAAACTTAAAACATTCGCCAACATAAACTTATTATTATTAAACTTAAATTAAAATTAAAATTAAAATTATATATATATATTTTTACGTATATAGAAAAGAAAGAAAAGGAGTAAGTGAAATCGATCAGAATGCGCGGCCTTTTATAGGCCCACTTTGAACTGTTGTGCTCTGCGAGTGCGGAGTTTTTGTGCTTCACAGCTCCGCGAGTGCGGAGCTTCGGATTCCAGCTCACCAAATTGAGTTAAATGTGGGCTGCTGAATTTTATAATATATAATATAATAATATATAATTTTATATAATTATATATATATATTATATTATATTCTTGTGCATAGTTGACTTATAATTTTAGCTCCGTTGAGTTGTACGTTGATGCTCGGTTTATGTCTCAGTTTCGGATTTTTGAACGCCTTTTCGTACGCTTAGATATCTTGTACTTTGCGTTTCGCGGCTTGTACTCTTGTCATTTTTAGGCGTTTCTTATCAATAATTTGAACCACTTGAATTATACCTTTTACATTTGAGCTTTTTGGTTATTTGTGTCTTTAAATCGTCATTTTCTTCTTTTGTCTTCGTACTTATTTATTTAAACGATTATTAAATAAAAATAAAACAATAGTAACTAAAAGCTTTACATATTGGAAGGATATTGATACTAAATATATGTTCATTTAGAGCACTATCAAATATCCCCACACTTGAACGTTGCTTGTCCTCAAGCAATACAGAACTTGAAATTAAATCACACTTCACTCGAATCACTTTTTTTATTCTCACACTTTGTACAACAGTGATTTTAATACGGCGGTATAAACAATGATAGTAACGATGTGGTTTACAGTCCCACATGACTATGAAAATTTACATCCTTTAAGGAAATTGGATCTTTATGAAAACATTTGATCTTTTGAAAATTCAATCTAGTTTTTACCCTAGATAAGTTTTCCGGAATAACCCTTCACCGGTGTTCGCAAAATGTTTTTGTGGGTTTTGTGGGTTTTGTGGGTTTCAGATTTGAAAATTTTAGCTTAAAACTTGCGGTTTTGTGTCACCCACTTGCTAACCTTGTATTAGGAAAGCACACATCCAGTATACTTGCACTGTATATTATCTTTCGGTGAACTACCATCCGGTTGTAAAGGAAATCGTTGAACAAGCAACTGTTAAGGTAATGTCTAATGACATGCAGATGTTCATGGTCCACAACGTGTCGGATGCAATTACTATCCTTTGTAGGAGCAATAGCAAAGATCACCCTATAATTTTTCGGTCTGGTACAAGGTCCTGTCTTCGACCATGCTATGCAACCACCGTTCTTACGGTTGACACCCGATTTGGTTCAGGTGACCTAATGAATTCCAGGTGAATTCCTAGGATTTTACGTTCAATGGTAATGAACGCATTGAAAATAGGTTTTCAGAAAAACAAATCGATTTTAATTTGATCAAAATATTTTCTCATTCAAGCTCGAGTTTAGATATCATTGAATTCCATGAGTTTGTAATTCTCAATCTTTAAGGTTAAACTCAAGGATTGAGTAATATCAGGCTTAAAAGCTGATTTTTAATCTTTAAGGAGATTATCCTTTCTGGGGGTCTGATTCATTAGTCTTATCAAGCTAATTTGCACGGCGCCCTCCTCATTTTACGAGACAGATCCTCTCATGGTTAGGATAGGTCTGACCACATGGCGACCCTGTTTGATGCTGAGGTCCGTGGATTTCCTGCTGATTTTAGAGATGACTTTTATAGATTTTTCGTCAACCTACAGCTGGTCTGGACGACAACTTCCTGACCTAAATCAAGAAGCGCGTGTCTTTTTCAGAAGGCTTTACTTCCTTTTAATAATGGAATTGATTCATCGTGTAGATCTATCTTTCTTTCAAATATATTACAGTAAATCGGGTAAAACTGATTAGTTTAGTCCAAAACAAAAGTACCTGCAATAATCTTGTACAAAAATATGTGATATATGTCTTTCTTTGCCTTTTTATTCTCTTCTATTCCATTTTAAATGAATTCAAGCGTTTTGGGTTGTTTCTCAATTTATGTCCTTTCCGAGCTAGCAATAATTTCGGTATTATCACCTAGTTCTATCGTTCATAAATATGTATAAACATGATTTTGAATTCATTTAATTGAAAATTTTTTAAATATTCACAAAATTTGGCAATTAAACTAAGTGTAAACCCGAGAGAATTTATAACCCTTCCCCACACTTGAGATCATGCAATGCCCTCATTTGCATGAAATCAGACTATAATTATAAATTCATAAGGGTGATTAGTGTAGAAAAGTGATTAAAAATACCGAGTTTGCAAACATATTATTTTATATCACATTTGATATTTGCGTCTTGTCATTAAAATTAGTAGCTTTTGCTGAACTTTAATGTCAGTCTTTGAAAATGCGCTGTTTTACCCTGTTTTGTACATAAGATAAACTACAAACATATATACATATATATATATATATATATATATATATATATATATATATATATATATATATATATATATATATATATATATATATATATATATATATATATATATATATAAAACCTTTATTTATTAAAACAATTTAAATGAATAATTTTTTAAAATTTTGTTTCCTTTTACTTTAGGTAGTTTCGGTATGTTTACCTAGTCCGTCCCTCGACAAAATTTAAAAATTGTCGTTTTTAAAGCGAGTGTTTTAATAAGCAAAGATTTTCGGGTTTTTTTTATTTTTTTGGTATACTTTAGATCAATAAAATTAAAAATAATTATAACAAAATTTTTCGCCCCGCCCTCGGGTAAAGCAATTTCGGTTCCATGACCTACTCTTTAACTTACGATGAATTTTAGAAATCATTTTTTAACTTCACACAAAACTTAAATTTAAAAATGCAAATTAATTTAATACAAAACCTACAAAACAAAAATTCAGAATGGGGGGAGAAAACTAGTTCTTTAGTGTCTGCTAGTGGAAAAGACCAATCAGATTCCATTCTCGGAACTACACGAGTACAGAACAACTAACTCTGTACAGCGTTATTTCTTAGAACATTTGAATCTCCCCACACTTAGGTAGCTGTGGTGTCAAAATTGTGATTAACTTCCTCGTCAATTTCTCTTGGACCATAATCAAATTGCATATCTGTGACTTTTGCTTTAAGCCATTGGTCGGATTCTTGTGTAATATCCACAAATTCAACTAGTTTCGCCTTTTCTTTAGGCGATAGATTAGATACTAACCGGTTACATAACTTAAAGTTCCCCTTGGTTCTAGCATCGCGAATTCGTTTAATAAGTTTCTTCATTGAACTGTTAATAACGGGGTCATTTAATTTCGTATCAACAATGGGGTTCTTTGTTATCAGGTCATCATTAGGTTTTACTTCATCTTCCCCACACTTAGGCATTTTATTATTGTTAAGAACTACCGTTGGAGTTGGTAAAACAACATGGTTCTTACCAATCATTTTTGGTGGTTCAACGGTTTTGGTTGGTAGAGATTTACCCTTTCGACTCACAAAGGTGACCGATTTTGTGAAGACCCGTCCTAATCCATCCGGACGAAGTCCATATCGATTATAAACGATTCACAACAGTTGATTACATCGCGAGGTACTTGACCCCTATATGATACATTTTACAAACATTGCATTAGTTTTTGAAAAGACAAACTTTCATTACATCGAAAGTTGACAGCAGGCATACCATTTCATAATATATCTAACTATAATTGACTTAATAATAATATTGATGAACTCAACGACTTGAATAACGTCTTTTGAAATATGCCATGAATGACTCCAAGTAATGTCTCTAATATGAGTTAATGCACAGCGGAAGATTTCTTTCGTACCTGAGAATAAACATGCTTTAAAGTGTCAACCTAAAGGTTGGTGAGTTCATTAGTTTAACATAAATAATCATTTCATAATTTTAATAGACCACAAGATTTCATATTTCCATTTCTCATAAACATACGTCCCATGCATAGAGACAAAAATATCATTCATATGGACTGAACACCTGGTAACCGACATTCACAATATGCATATAAGAATATCCCCATGATTTCGGGATCCTCCTTCAGACATGATATAAATTTCGAAGTACTAAAGCATCCGGTACTTTGGATGGGGCTTGTTGGGCCCGATAGATCTATCTTTAGAGTTCGCGTCAATTAAGGTGTATGTTCCCTAATTCTTAGATTACCAGACTTAATAAAAAGGGCATATTCGATTTCGATAATTCAACCATAGAAGTAGCGCATGTATTCTCAGTCCCAAAAATATATAAAAAGGGAGAAATGAAACTCACAATACTGTATTTTGTAGTAAAAATACATATGACGACATTGAACAATGCAGGGTTGGCCTCGGATTCACGAACCTATATCATTTATATATATATATTAACACACATATTTATAGTCGAACAATATTTATATATTATATCTTAAATTATATATCTTATATATTTAGTTTGTATATTCATTTAAAATAACTAATATTTAGATAGTTTTATTTATATATGTGATTAGTATTATGTAGAAAATCAATAATTTGTTATATGTAAATATTTATATAATTAGTGCTAATACATTTATTATTTTATAATTTTATGTTACACTAATATATTATGTATCAAATATATTTTTATATATCTAATATTTCTTAGATAAATAATGTTAATAATAATAGACATAAAAATAAAGTGTATATACCCTCTTGAAAGCTTTCTTAAAAATAAATGCCCTGGACCGGGCTCGATCCCGTGACCTCCCGGTTAGACAAGTCACCCCATAACCATTTGATCTGTGTCATTTTTTTTCTGTTTCCTAGTCGTATTAAAATACATAACACATCTTTATCTGTTTCTTATATCTTCTAAACAACAGGACCCATTTACAACTTCAAGATATACACCATAACCTCATTATCTTAATCCGTATTATCAACATCGTTTACCTCATACACCATCATCATTCATTACCGTCTTCTTTTTAAATATCAACGTAAGCAGCAGTAGCAGGAAACAATCCCCATAGCTAAACCGAATGGCTGTTGGGCTTTTTAATACTAAGTTAAATTAACTGGCCCAATTTAAATTTATCTTAACTTAAATGGACTCCTCCTTCACCACTCATATTATTTAGTGTTGAGGTCCAAAATAGTGCGGTGGCCCAATGATCTAATAAGTCCCGAATTATGAAGGTAAAAATTATGTGAGATGAATGGTAGGGTTCGGTTAGGAAAAAAAACATAAAAGAATAAAAGAAGAAGGAAAGCAACTGATAATCATAGATAACCCACTGGTCGCCCATAAATTGCAACATATTCAACTTATGTTCTCCTTCATCGTCTTTATTCGATATTACTAGTCATCATCATTCTTCGATGCTGTAACCGAAGCATAAATAACAACTAGTGGCAGTAGCAGTTGGTGATGGATCTAAAAGAAACAGAAACAGAAGCAAGGGAGTATCAAAGGTAATGAATCACGATGATGGTGGTGGTGTTTCTGGTTTTTGGTTAACAGAAAAATCAACAATTTATGTGGGTTTGGTGTGGTTCGATGGTAGTGGTGATGGCAAAAACAGTCGTGAAGCAGCTGTAGCAATAGATAGTGAAAAGGTAAGGTTCTGATGGAAACTGATAAATGGTGGAGGAGGGTTTACGAAGAAGAGGAAGAAGAGGGTAGAAGTGGTTGATGGTTTTATGGTGATTATGAAACAAGAGGTGTTTGCAAGATGGTTGTGATTGGTTAGGATCTCGATAATAGTTCATACGGTACTTCCCAACGTTGTTGTTTGAGCATTGTTTATGTGAACTTGCAAACGGGTCATCAATTCATGCTTGATGTACAAGTTGTCGTCCAGGATTGAATAAACTCAACTTGAAAGCTTCCATCTCCTTTTGAAATTAATGTTTGGTTTATGGTTAAGGGTTGTGTGGGTGTGATTGGTGGAGGTTGAAGTGTCAAAGAAAAGAAAGATATCTCCTTCTCTACATCTCGAGCACATGCACATATAACATATTACTTTACAAATCATATAATAACAATATTAATACTATTAATAATAGTGACTAATATTATTTAACACACAAGTTGATAAGTAAACGTGTTTCTTAATAGTGCGATACAGTGATGTGTGCGAGGTGTACTAGGAAATAGTATTATTTTTACAACAAAATACTATTAAATACGATACAATTTTACACAAGATATTTATTTATTTATAGAATGGATATACCTAAACTTTGCTACAACACTTATAGGCAGTGTACCTAATCGTACAGTAGTGTAGTTTTTAGTAAGTCCGGTTCGTCCACAGGGAACTCTTAAACAAGCTTAACGCTATATTAGTTTTAAATTTATAAAAATACAAATATATATATATATATATATATATATATATATATATATATATATATATATATATATATATATATATATATATAAAAGTAATTTTATTATTATAAAAAGGGGGTTTTTACCGTTTAATGACCGGTTTGTCGATTTTTAAAACGTTAGTCACAGTTAAAACCTAATGTAAAATATTAAATAAATAAAAGACTTAATTTAAAGCGTAAAATAAATAACGATAATGAAATTGCGATAAATAAAAGTGCGATAATTAAAAAGTACGATAATTAAAAGTGCAATTAAATACAATGACAATAAATAAAAGTGCGATAATTAGAAGTGCAATTAAATATGAAAATAAAAGAATTATGCTTATTTAAACTTCCATAATCATGATGTTTGACGTGTTGATTTTAGTTTATTCCAATGGGTTAATTGTCCTTTGTCCTGGATTATTTAATATGCCCGTCTGGTTTTTGTCCATAACAGTCCATCAGTCATAAATATAAAGTGTGAGTGTCCTCGTCAAATTATCCTTATATCCTAAGTCAAATATTCCAACTAATTGGGGAATCGAATTGTAACAAGGTTTTAATACTTTGTTTAATGAATACACCAGGTTATCGACTGCGTGTAAACCAAGGTTTTACTACTTTGTTAACAATTACACCAATTACCCTTGAATGTAATTCACCCCTATTTCAACAAGTTTATTAACTATTAATCCAGTTCCGTGTCCGGTAAAATGAACAATTATTGGTATTTATAGATATCCCGCCCACCGTACCCAGTCAAGCGTATGTGGTTATATATAAATACGTCAAATTATAAGTCTATATTTTAATTTAACGAGGTATCGTTTAGTTAATATAAGACCCATTAATAGCCCATAGTCTAATTTCCACAAGTGTCGTTCTTTTGTCCAAACCCCAATTATGGTCCAAAACCCAATTACCCAATCTTAAATATTTTGGCCCAACATCATGATTACTTCGTTTTAAATAAGCATAATAATAACTTAGCTACGAGACATTAATTTAAAAATAACATTAACCATAACTTACAGTGATTAAAAATAGCGTAGCGTTACACGGACAGAATTTTGACTTACACCCTTACAACATTCGCTAACATACCCTTATTATTAGAATTAAAATTAAAATTAAAATTTAAAATATAATATATATATATATATATATATATCTTTATGTATGAAGGAAGAAGAAAAATAAGTGTAAATTTCGTCCAAAACTCGCGAACTTTATAGGACCAGGCCTGGATTTCAGGGCCATGCGCTCGCATGGCTTTTGTGCCTCCAGGCCATGCGATCGCATGGTGGTAGGTAACAGCTCACATATTTTTGTTTCTTTGCTGGTTGACGTTTTAATAAATAAATATAATATATAAATAATTATAAGAATTATTTAAATATTATATTATATTTATGTGCATAGTTGACTTGTAATTTTTAGTCCTTTGCGTCGAGCGTTGAGAGTTGACTTTGGTCCCAGTTCCAGATTTTTGAACGTCCTTGCGCACAATTTAATATCTTGTATTTTACGTTTCGCGTCTTGTACTCTTGTAATTTTGAGACGTTTCTTATCAATAATTGGAACCATTTTGATTGTGCTTTGTACTTTTGAGCTTTTTGGTCGTTTGCGTCTTCAATTCGTCGAATCTATTTTTTGTCTTCACCTTTTATTATTTAAACGAATATTCCTTGTAAATAGAACAATTGCAACTAAAAGCTTGTCTTTCTTGAGGGATAATGCTATGAAATATATGTTCGTTTTTAGCATTATCATACAGTAATGCTTAACTCAATCAATTCAATTTTAAAGGTAACAAGTGGGTAAGAAAGTCAAGACTAAAAAGGCAGGGTGTTTGTTATCTCTGCAAATTATATACATATCTTTATTTAAATCATGCATTCAAAACAAGATATAAAGTAGCATGTATGTATCAAATTTCCAAATTGTGGGTTCCATGAATTTGTTTTAGTCGAGCATCAAAACAATGGACCGGTTTTCTTTTAATCAACTACGCATGGATGTATGTACATAATTAAATATATAAAGTTAATAATATATATATATATATATATATATATATATATATATATATATATATATATATATATATATATATATATATATATATATATATATATATATATATATATATATATATATAAAAGGAACGGACATGTTGAAAAAATAATATATAATAGCACACTTGTGTCTTCTCTTACCGACGTCTTATTATGGGTAATATTTCGTGCTCCTTTGTTAAATTTAATGGCGAATAAAAGTCTTCGAAAAATTTCTAAAATTTTAAAATAAATATTTTTATTTATTCTAGTCATTATGGTATAAAATTCGGTCATAAATTATAAAAAAAACTTACATTAATTATTCACTCCCAACCCCCAAGTAAAATATAAAAAGTTTAGAATTTGACAAACAACTTCTAAACATATTAGTAATAAGCCTAAAATTTATAGAACTCATTTTCAGATCACCGTTTATTTTAAAACCATATAAGTTCAAATTAAACTTCTCTAATATCAATCGGAATATCAAACGAGTATTACAATCATTTAAATATTTATTTTTAATATACTTTTATGTATATATAGATATGTTTTAAATAATAACTATTATAATATCATATTTCTTAACAACAACATTCAATATTTCAAATTATACTTCCAATTATTATTTATATATATACACCCATATCTATTTACAAATAGTCGTTCGTGAATCGTTGGAGATGGTCAAAGTCAAATGCTTTCATGGAAATAGTTCAAACATTATGAGACTCAGTTTAATAGAATTTGCTTATCGTGTCAAAATCATATAAGATTAAGTTTAAATTTGGTCGGAAATTCCCGGGTCACTACAGTACCTACCCGTTAAAGAAATTTCGTCCCGAAATTTGATCGAGGTCGTCATGGCTAACCATAAAAATGTTTTCATGACGAAGATGATTTGATACTTAGGGTTTTATCATTATTGAGTAATATAGATAAAACCATTTGATTACGCAAGGAGCATAATTGAAGCTATCACAAGAGTGTGAAATGAGTAAATGTATATTCGCTTTAACCGATGACGTAGTTATGATTGACTTCCGGAATTCAAGGGATTTAAAGAAAATCTTCGTAATAAGATTTGGTTCTTCGGCGATTAAGTAAATCAGGATCTTCTTTGATTAAATGCGATAATCTGTTTCGATTGCTCTGTCGGATATTTCACTATAAATCTACCCTCTTCGTTTCTTTATTTTCCACAACTCACACCTTTTATTCTTTCTCCTCAACTCATACTTTAAAACATTCGTTAATATGCTCCATCCCATTCTGATCCTTAATATCCTCTTACTTCCATATCTGTCATTCTTCTTTTTCATCTGACACCGGAAGAATCTATTTACTTCTACTATACTCTTGGGTTTATAGTGTTTTTAGTTCTCCCGTGTCTTTATGTTTCTATAAGCATCGATATATGCAGTTTGTAATTTCGGGGTTGTTGTTGGGTTTTATATCTTCCCTTATATTTCGAAGTCCACGCTTCTGTTTCCCATAATCATTGGCATCCACAGTTAATGCTCTCTCTTATTTGCTGTGGTTTATACCCCCATTTACACTTTGAATTTTCATTCTTTCGTTTCCTCTACTTGCGATTAAGCATCGTATGTAATGGTCCAGAATTTCGTAGGTATGGATTTCAGAATGAACATAGTAATTGTTGTAAGAAGGGAATCGTAATGGCACAATCTTGATTTGTCAAATTACCAGAATATCCCGGAAAGATAGAATTATCAAGAAGATATGTTCTTAATATGTTTGGAGATTGAGTAGAATGTAAGAGTCGTGTAAATGGCACATGATGATGGTACTGTGAATCATCACATTCCATTAGAAATTCGGCATGAATTACTGTAATATAATCACGTTGATCAAGTGTCATTATATTATACTAACTCATGCTTCAGTTCCCAACACTACTTCAAAAACATTCATATTTTAAATTCGAAAGTTCGCAGAATATAGAAACTAAAACAGTTTCCTTTTATGATATAATACGGATAGCGCAGAGAGATAATTAATATCGAACGAGAATATTTATGAAGATATCTTCAGAAATATTGAGGATATTAATAAAGAAAGGTATGATGATAACTTAGGATTTCAGAATCAAATTGTGATGAAGAAATTCATTCACGATGATTTAGAGTGGTTAAGGGGTAAAGTATTCGCTAAAGATTTCATCAGAAACAGAATCATCTGGATTCTTTATGTACAAGTTTAGTCCTTGTAATTTGTTCAGATTCTCCATCATGGTTTGCTCAATCCTATTTCCAGTTCCAACTTTTCTGAACTTTGCCAATATACTATTATTTATCTTTATACCTTCGACGGTTAGGGTCGTGTACAGTTTTTGCTGCTGTATTCGGCTTGTACAGTTTTTGCTGCTGTATTCAGCTTGTACAGTTTTTGCTGCTGTATTCAGCTTGTACAGAATTTAGAGTATTGATTTGTAGACTGGGTGCTTTTCAGAATTTCAGAATGGAAGATCATAATTCTAAGAGCTAAATGTTATACATATAACTGTTGATGTAGATATGCTGCGAGATTTCAAAATACTGATTGCTGGTTTTCGGTAATCGGTATGGCAATTCTCGTTACAAAATGCAGATGAGTATATGATAGGGTTTCAATGAATATAATGATTTTTCAGAGAGTCAAAGATCAATGATGTTGCTGGTAAGTTTACTGCTAATGTGGTGGAATATAAACAGTTCCCCGGTAATGATGACGAAAGGTAAACTTATATATCAAAGTTATAATAAGATTTATTCAAATGAAAAGTTGAAATTGGTTTGCTGAAGCTGTGACATAATTGGCTACTTTGAAAAGGAATTGCATGGTTATTTTCAGTAATAACAATACCGAAGGAGCTAGCACAGATGCGTGTTAAATGTTTACTCAGGTTCCGAGTATGTTCAGGTGCATAACTATATGCATCAATCTTTTCTTCGGTAGATGTAGCGCGGTTGGTTCAACCTCTTGATTGAGGTGTTTTCAAGAATCATAAAAGATTTGAACGCAGATTATAATCATCAAGATACAAATGAGGTTTAAGATGAAATCAAGTGGCAAACTTGAAGAATTGTTTAGTTTCATATGTTATAATTAATATTTTAATTCATTTTAATTGTCCAATGTTGCTAGTCCACAGTTAGCAACTCAATAATTCATATATAGTTTAATATATTATATTCGAATTAATTAATACGTATCGTGACCCGTGTACATGTCTCAGACTAAATCACAACTCAAATTATATATATTATTGTAGAATCAACCTCAACCCTGAACTCGATCATTACTGTATATAGAGTGTCTATGGTGATTCCAAATAATATATATAGATGCGTCGATATGATATGTCAAAACCTTGTATACGTGTCCCGATATTTAAAGTGCGTAAAATAAATAACAGAAAATAAATGACGATAAATAAAGTGCGTAAAGTAAATAACAGAAATTAAATGACGATAAATAAAATTGCGAGAATTTAAATTGCGATAAATAAATTGCGATAAATAAAATGTAATCAGTTAGCTAGGAACAGTTAGCTAGGATTTTTGTTAGCGTGGATTCTTAACAAAATTTCTCATAGTTAATTTGTTTTTTTCTAACAAATTTTTTTTTTTTATTTTATCAAATGTTTTCTTCATTATGCCACTTGTTGGATTCTGATAGGTCAAAATCCAAATATGAAATTGAATGAAAATGGTTATTCTGCGGTGAACAGATACGTATATCGGTGAGTGCAAATAGGATAGTAAATGACTGTTGAATCAGCTTTGACAAATGTACAGTGTAACTTATTAAGGTGAAATCTAAATATTCCTCGGGTATTACCTACCCGTTAAAATATTTCCACCATTAATAGTTTGTACAAAAGAATTTTTAATTACAATCTTTATAATAACATATATACATATATATTTTCTTCATATGTAATCATGGATTTAATGAGTCAATATGATATTAGACTCATTTGATTTACCGTTAGAATAAGAATATGTAATCTCTAAAACATTAGAGATTATATAATCGCCATGTCGAACGAAGATAAATGATGTAGAACGATTCGTGGAACGATAATTATACTCGAGGTACAGAATGAGATGTTGAGGCATGGATTGTTGATGGTACTGGTGCCGTTATTGATGGTACTGTTGGTGTCGGTGATGTTGCTGAAGCAGGTATGTTTTGCACCATATTTTCCAAGGCTACAACTTGGGCACGAAGCTCGTTGACTTCTTCCATTATTCCAGAGTGATTGTCAGTCAGAACGAGCGAATGAAAAAGATCTAAAATTGTGGATAGAATATAATCATTGTGGGATATCCTGGCAATGAGGGTGAATATGGTGTTTCGAATAGATTCGCCGGTAAGTGCTTCAGGTTCTTCACTAAGAGGTGAATTCGGTTGGTGGAAAGGATCGACTTATTCTCATCTTCATTGATTAAGTTGACTACGAACCCATCAGATGAATTGGGAATGGCTGATTGGTTAATTTATTCTGGTGACGTTGCTTCCGGAGCTTAGGTGAATATCCATGTCGGAATAGCTGTCGGAATAACTGTCGGAATAGCTATCGAAATTTGAGGGACTCGAACTGGTTGAGGGATTCATCTCGTACGATCAGATGAAGGATTTTTGATAAGAAATAGATTATAGGATGTAGATTAGTACCCTGAAATACATAATTTACATATGCATATATAATACTAAAATCCCATAAGTTATGGAGGAATCTACGGAAGTTGTCAGGCAAAGTCTACAGTAACAGATATGCTAAGATATGAATTTTGTCTATACACTATTCATGAAGTCAATGCAGTAAAACGTTTCTAGACTAAGAATAATGAGCAGGTAATTTCCTAAGGATGATAAGCAGATGATTTCCGACAAAAATGATAAGCAAAACTTTTGACATGCAGACACGGTCGAAGTCCAGACTCACTAATGCATCCTAACGACTATCAGTTAGACACACTAATGCAAGACCTGGTTCGCTAAGACCACTGCTCTGATACCAACTGTGAAGACCCGTCGTAATCCATCCAGACGAAGTCCATATCGATTATAAACGATTCACAACAGTTGATTACATCGCTAGGTACTTGACCCTTATATGATACATTTTACAAACATTGATTTTGTTTTTGAAAAGACGAACTTTCATTACATCAAAAGTTGACAGCAGGCATACCATTTCATAATATATCTAACTATAATTGACTTAATAATAATATTGATGAACTCAACGACTTGAATGCAACGTCTTTTGAAATATGCCATGAATGACTCCAAGTAATGTCTCTAATATGAGTTAATGCACAACGGAAGATTTCTTTCGTACCTGAGAATAAACATGCTTTAAAGTGTCAACCAAAAGGTTGGTGAGTTCATTAGTTTAACATAAATACTCATTTCATAATTTTAATAGACCACAAGATTTCATATTTCCATTTCTCATAAACAAACGTCCCATGCATAGAGACAAAAATATCATTCATATGGACTGAACACCTGGTAACCGACATTCACAATATGCATATAAGAATATTCCCATCATTCCGGGATCCTCCTTCGGACATGATATAAATTTTGAAGTACTAAAGCATCCGGTACTTTGGATGGGGCTTGTTGGGCCCGATAGATATATCTTTAGAGTTCACGTCAATTAGGGTGTCTGTTCCCTAATTCTTAGATTACCAGACTTAATTAAAAGGGCATATTCGATTTCGATAATTCAACCATAGAATGTAGTTTCGATTACTTGTATCTATTTCGTCAAACATTTATAAAAGTAGCACATGTATTCTTAGTCCCAAAAATATATAAAAAGGGAGTAATGAAACTCACAATACTGTATTTTGTAGTAAAAATACATATGACGACATTGAACAATGCAGGGTTGGCCTCGGATTCATGAACCTATATCATTTATATATATATTAACACACATATTTATAGTCGAACAATATTTATATATTATATCTTAAATTATATATCTTATATATTTAGTTTGTATATTCATTTAAAATAACTAATATTTAGATAGTTTTATTTATATATGTGATTAGTATTATGTAGAAAATCAATAATTCGTTATATGTAAATATTTATATAATTAGTGCTAATACATTTATTATTTTATAATTTTATGTTACACTAATATATTATGTATCAAAAATATTTTTATATATCTAATATTTCTTAGATAAATAATGTTAATAATAATAGACATAAAAATAAAGTGTATATACCCTCTTGAAAGCTTTCTTAAAAATAAATGCCCTGGACCGAGCTCGATCCCGTGACCTCCCGGTTAGACAAGTCACCCCATAACCATTTGATCTGTGTCGTTTTTTTTTTCTGTTTCCTAGTCGTATTAAAATACATAACACATCTTTATCTGTTTCTTATATCTTCTAAACAACAAGACCCATTTACAACTTCAAGATATACACCATAACCTCATTATCTTAATCCATATTATCAACATCGTTTACCTCATACACCATCATCATTCGTTACCGTCTTCTTTTTAAATATCAACGTAAGCAGCAGTAGCAGGAAACAATCCCCATAGCTAAAACGAATGGCTGTTGGGCTTTTTAATACTAAGTTAAATTAACTGGCCCAATTTAAATTTATCTTAACTTAAATGGACTCCTCCTTCACCACTCATATTATTTAGTGTTGAGGTCCAAAATAGTGCGGTGGCCCAATGATCTAATAAGTCCCGAATTATGAAGGTAAAAATTATGTGAGATGAATGGTAGGGTTCGGTCAGGAAAAAGAAACATAAAAGAATAAAAGAAGAAGGAAAGCAATCGCTAATCATAGATAACCCACTGGTCGGCCATAAATTGCAACATATTCAACTTATGTTCTCCTTCATCGTCTTTATTCGATATTACTAGTCATCATCATTCTTCGATGCTGTAACCGAAGCATAAAATAACAACTAGTGGCAGTAGCAGTTGGTGACGGATCTAAAAGAAACAGAAACAGAAGCAAGCGAGTATCAACGGTAATGAATCACGATGATGGTGGTGGTGTTTCTGGTTTTTGGTTAACCGAAAAATCAACAATTTATGTGGGTTTGGTGTGGTTCGATGGTAGTGGTGATGGAAAAAACAGTCGTGAAGCAGCTGCAGCAATAGATAGTGAAAAGGTAAGGTTCTGATGGAAAGTGATAGATGGTGGAGGTGGGTTTACGAAGAAGAGGAAGAAGAGGGTGGAAGTGGTTGGCGGTTTTACGGTGATTATGAAACAAGAGGTGTTGGTATGGCAATTCTTGTTATAAGGTACGAATGAGTATATGATAGGGTTTCGATAATTATAATGATTTTTTTTTTAAAAGTCAAAGATCAGTGTAGTTGTTTGAAAGTTTATTGCTAATGTGGTGAATATAAACGATTCCCTGGTAACGTTGGCGAAAGGAAAACGTATCTATCGAGGTTATAATAAGACTGTTTTGATTGAGAAGTCGAAGTTGACTTGCTGGAGCTGTGACAAAACTGTCTATTTTGAAACGGAATTGAAAAGTTATTTTAGCTAGTAAATGCCAAAGGGTCTAACACGGATACGTGTCGAACTATGACTTGGGTTTTGAGAGTTTTTCAGGTGTATAACTATGGGTAACATGTGGTTGGATCATCATCTCAATTGTTCCTTAGTTGAAGTGTCTTCAGGAATTTCGAAGGGTTTGAGCACATATTGTAATCGTTAATACATATGATGTTCTAACACAGTTTTGAAGTCAAAGTATAGGTTTGAACGATATAGGAAACTAAGAGTGATGATACTGGTTATATTTCGAATTGAATTATGCGATTTCAAAATCAGAATATGTAATTGAATTTGAATGAGTATGATTGTTTTGATTTATATGAAAGAATGGATATTGTTGTGAAAGTATGGAGTATAGTTGAGGTTTGCTGACTCAGTTTCGAAAAATGTAATCTATTAATTGTGAATTTATATATCTCTTGGGTATTACCTACCCGTTAAAAAAAATTTCACAATTAATATTTTGTACAAAAGAAGTTTATTACAGTCTTTATGAAAATATATGTGTATATTTTCTTTAGATGTAATATAGATTTAATGAGTTAATATTAAACTAAACTCATTTGTTTTATGGTTGGAACTAGAATTGAGTAATCCCTAAAACTTTATAAATTGCATAAGTATTTCTTCAATAATATTGAAATTATGAATCATTACTTTGTTATTTGTTGGTTTTCGTGAAATTCTTGCGAACTTCGCAAGGTACGAATGATGTTATTTGAAAAGTTTCGAGTACATCGATGATGAAAGTGTAAAATCAAACATATATTCGAATAATACACTTGATTTATTATGAATTGGATTTTTATTGAATTGAGACAGAGATTGAAATTAACGATGGTTAAGTTGCGGACGAAGGACGTACATCATTGCATATTTGTAATATGAATTAACTGAGTAGTTAAGATTCACACATAATAGCTTAGTACGGGAAGATTTATTATGGTTTAAAAATTTATACATATAAAATATACATATAAATCTTTCGATTGGAAATGAGTTAATACTTCATAACTCGTTGATACAATATATTTGTTGTTGATTCGTAATGATGTCCACAATGATTCTTGAACTGACAGAGTTTGTGATGTTACAGGTGCTATTGATTCTGACGATACTGACGGCACTGACTGTGTTGATAATGCTACGGTCCTGTTGATGTTGTTGGTAAAACAATTCTAGCTTGTAAATCATACACCATTTTCGATCCAAGTTTCTACTCTACCATCTCCGTTCACTCATCCGATTTACGGTCAGAATTAAATAATCTCTAAGATTTTGGAGATTACATAACTGCCGCAGAGATATCTCTTCAATGAAGTTTATGAATTAATACTTCATCGTTTGTTGTTGTTGATATTCCTGGATATTTACAGGGCGTATGACGTTGATGTTTGAGATACAGATTGTGATGTTGCGGTGTGGGATGTGGATGTTGTTGTTGGTGGTGGTGATGGTACTGTTGGTGTTGCTGATGGTGGTACTGTTTATGCTGCTGGTGCTGCTGCTGGTGTTTGTAACCTTTACACCATATTCTCCAAAGCCACTACCCGAGCGCGAAGCTCGTTGACTTCTTCTATTACACCGGGGTGATTGTCGGTTCGGACGAGCGGATAAATAAAATCTAGAATTTGGTGTAGTATGTAATCGTGACTAGATACTATAGAAATAAGAGAGAAAATGGTGTTTCGGATAGGTTCGCCGGTAAGTGCTTCAGGTTCTTCGCCAAGAGGGCAATGTGGTGGATGGAAGGGATCGCCTTCTTCTTGTCTCCAATGATTAAGGAGGCTACGAGCCCATCGCCAATTCATCCAGAATAGATGATGAATAATTGGTTGATCCATTCCGGTCACACTGCTTTCGGAACTTGAGTGGGATTCCATTTCGGAATCCGAGGGACTTGAACTAATGACGAATTCTATTTTGTACGATTGAATAAAGAATTTTTCGATATGAAATGATTTTCTGGCTATCGGGTGGTATTCTAATTATATAGAGCAAAAGGTTTCGTAGATTACGGAGGAATTTACGGAATATGTCAGGCAAAGTTTACAGTAATAGATACGCTAAGATATGAATTAGCAGATACGCTAAGATATGAATTTTGTCTATACACTATTCATGCAATCAATGCAATAAGATGTGTCTAGACTTAGAATGATAAGCAGGTAATTTCCGACAAAAATGATGAGCAAAACTTTTGACATGCAGACACGGTCGAAGTCCAGACTCACTAATGCATCCTAACGACTATCAGTTAGACACACTAATTCAGACCTGGATCGCTAAGACCACCACTCTGATACCAACTGAAAGGACCCGTTCATATACATTATAAACGATTCACAATAGTTGATTACATCATAAGGTATTTGACCTCTATATGATACATTTTACAAACATTGCATTCGTTTTTAAAACACAAACTTTCTTTACAATGAAAGTTGACGGCGTGCACACCATTTCATAATACATCCAACTATAATTTGGCTTAATAATAATCTTGATGAACTCAATGACTCGAATGCAACGTCTTTCAAAATATGCCATGAATGACTTCAAGTAATATCCTTAAAATGAGCTAATGCACAGCGAAAGATTTCTTTAATACCTGAGAATAAACATGCTTTAAAGTGTCAACTAAAAGGTTGGTGAGTTCATAGGTTTATCATAACAATCATTTCAATATATTAATAGACCACAAGATTTCCGTTTATAAATATATGTACACTCGCAAGTGTATAAAAGTATTCTATAAGTTGTAGGCACCCGGTAACAAGCCTTAACGTTCATGTTTTACCCTATGAAGTACACCAGATCAGGTGTGTTTAAAATAACCTCGAAGTACTAAAGCATCCCATAGTCAGGATGGGGTTTGTCAGGCCCAATAGATCTATCTTTATGATTCGCGCCTACCATACATAGACAAGTAGTTTAATGTTACCAAGCTAAGGGTATATTTCTGGTTTAAACCCACATAGAATTAGTTTTAGTACTTGTGCCTATTTCGTAAAACATTTATAAAACAGCGCATGTATTCTCAGCCCAAAAATATATATAAAAAGGGAGTAATGAAACTCACAATACTGTATTTCGTAGTAAAAATACATATAACGTCATTTAACAAGTGCAAGGTTGGCCTCGGATTCACGAACGTATCAATATTGAGATTCAATATTGCAGGAAAGTACGTAGACACAATGGAGATGATAAACACTAGATTGACCTCACGAGCATACCCATGAACCATACCCATCACCTCCATAGCTATAACCCATAATTTCCTTAGCTTCGACTCATTCAAAAAACTATTTTGAAATCACTCGGACAGCACTCCGTCGTAATATTTTATGTACACTAATAATATCTTGAAATAATACAGAGCAAATATATATATTTATATATATATATATATATATATATATATATATATATATATATATAAATCGATTGAAAGAGTTTAGAGAAATATATTTTCAAGTTTCTATGAAATAATGAAACCTACTGAATTCTATTTATAATAGATTTTTGAATTATTAAAGTGAATTATTAAAGTATGAATTATCAAAGTGAATTATTAAAGTATGAATTATTAAAGTGAATTATTAAAGTATGAATTATTAAAGTGAATTATTAAAGTATGAATTATTAAAGTGAATTATTAAAGTATGAATTATTAAAGTGAATTATTAAAGTATGAATTATTAAAGTGAATTATTAAAGTTAAAGTAAAGTAAAAGTAAAGTAAAGGTAAAGTTAAAGTATAGTAAAAGTATAAAAACTATGTATGTATAATACGCGTATAAATATATATAATATTAATTTAAATTGTTATATATATTTAATGAAATAAAATATAAATATCGTTATATTTATTATACTGGTTAAGTAATGAGTTGTCAAAAGTGATTCTAGATATTTATAAAAGTTATATACGTTTTAATAATAAAGTTCTTTTTAAACTGAAAACGTCTTTGTACGTTTGAAAATAGATTAATAGAATATTATGGAAACCAATTCTCCACTAACTTTTGTCTAACTTTCGTAAATGACACTTTTTGTTTTTATTTATAAACAGCTTTACAAATTATTCTGAATATCGTTCAGAGGAATAGATTTTCTCAAATCATAGTGGACCTCTCAACAGAGACTTGTAATCATAATTCAATGTTTCTGATAATTCAATCAATTAATATTTTTTTTTTAATTTCGTCGAAAATCATATTGAAACGAATACGTTCGTGTAAAGTATTATACGTTTAATACTTTATTAATATCCTCAAGTTATAATATATATATATATACATATACATATCTATTTATATATAACGGTTCGTGAATCGTCAGAATTTGGTCGAGGTTATAATGAATGTATGAACACAGTTTAAAATTCTTGAGATTTAACTTAACAAACTTTGCTTATCGTGTCGGAATAATATAAAGATTAAAGTTTAAATTTGGTCGAAAATTTCCGGGTCGTCACAATACCTACCCGTTAAAGAAATTTCGTCCCCGAAATTTGATAGAGGTCATCATGACTAACAATGAGAATGTTATTATAACGATTATAGAGTTTTGTCATGTTCAAGAAGAATGGATAAAATAATTCGATTACTCGAAGCGTGTTAGTGAAGTTATCGTAAATGAATGAAATAAGATAATAGTGATTCGTCGTATCTTTTGAAGTCATCACGATTGATCTCTGAAAAGAAAATCTTTGTAATCTATATCGGATTTGATTATTCGGCGATTAAGTAAATTATGATCCTCTTCGAATTAATGCGATAATCCATTTTGATTTCTCTGTCGGATATTTCACTATAAATCCACCTCATTTGTTTTCTTACAACTCACACCTTCTCAACTCATATTTTAAAGTATTTGTCAATATGCTTCATCCAGTGCTGATTCTTGATATACTCCTCACTTTCATATCTGTCGCTCTTCTTTTTCATCTGCCTCCGGAAGAATCTATTTACTTCTACTATACTCTTAGTTTTATAGTGTTTTTAGTTCTCTCGTGTCTTTATATTGCTATATGCATTGATATATACGGTTTGTGATTTCTAGGTTGTTGTTGGGTTTTATATCTTCCCTTATATTTCAAAGTTCTTGCTTCTTCTATAATCATTGTCATCCACAGTTAATGCTCTCTTCTATTTGCTATGATTTATACTCCCATTTCTAGTTCGGAGCTTTGTCCTTTCTTTTCTTCTTCTTGCGATTAAGCACCGATTGTAATGGTCCAGAATTCGCAGATATAAATTTTGAAATGAACATTGTTAATGTTCTAGGA
This sequence comes from Rutidosis leptorrhynchoides, assembly GCF_046630445.1. Classification (NCBI taxonomy): domain Eukaryota; kingdom Viridiplantae; phylum Streptophyta; class Magnoliopsida; order Asterales; family Asteraceae; genus Rutidosis; species Rutidosis leptorrhynchoides. The sequence goes on along the minus strand of NC_092334.1, from coordinate 231,573,241 downwards.
AGGAAATTGTAATGGCACGATCTTGACTTGTCAAATTACCATAATACCTCGGAAAAGGCCGAATCATCAAAAAATATTTTCTTGATATTTATAGATCAAAGAGAATACAAGAGTCGTGTAACATAGCACATGATGATGTTATGATCTGTGAATCATCATGTTCCATTTAGAAACTCAGCATGAATTACTGTAATATAATCAGGTTGATCAAGTGTCATTATATTATACTAACTCATTCTTCAGCTCCAAACACTTCTTCAAGAATATTCCTATTTTAAACTCGAATGTTTCAGAATTTAGAAACTAAATAGTTTCTTTTATGATATAATACAGATAGCGCGAAGAGGTAAATGATTTCAGATAAGAATAATTATAAAAATATCTTCAGAAGTATGGATGATATTTATAATGAAAGATACGATGATATCTTAGAATGTCTAATATCAGAGGATGATGAAGGATATTGTCCGTAGGGGTTTAGAGTCAGGAGCAAGGTATTCGTTAATGACTTCAGCAAGTACTGAATCATTTTGATTCTTTGAAGGCAGGTTCAGCCTTTATGATTTGTCCACAGCCTCCTTCATACTTTGCTCAATCCGTTTTCCAATTCCAAAGCTTCTCTTATTCTGAGCTTTTCCAATATACTATCCTTTATCATCCAACTTTTTACTGTTAAGGTCGTTTACAGTTTTTGCTGCTTCATCAGCATTTTTCAAAATTTTGAGAACTGGTTCGCAGTTTAGGGTGTTTTTCAGAAATTTCTCATTCAAAGAATGGAAGTCTTGGAGGTAGACGTTGTGTGTATATGTAATTGTTGATGTAGACATACTGTGAGGTTTCAAAATACTGATTGCTGATTCTCAATAATTGGTATGGCAATTCTTGTTATAAGGTATGAATGAGTATATGATAGGGTTTCGATAATTATAATGATTTTTTTTTTTGGAAAGTCAAAGATCAGTGTAGTTGTTTGAAAGTTTATTGCTAATGTGGTGAATATAAACGATTCCCTGGTAATGTTGGCGAAAGGGCAACGTATCTATCGAGGTTATAATAAGACTGTTTTGATTGAGAAGTCGAAGTTGATTTGCTGGAGCTGTGATAAAACTGTCTATTTTGAAACGGAATTGAAAAGTTATTTTAGCTAGTAAATGCCAAAGGGTCTAACACGGATACGTGTCGAACTATGACTTGGGTTTTGAGAGTTTTTCAGGTGTATAACTGTGGGTAACATGTGGTTGGATCATCATCTCGATTGTTCCTTAGTTGAAGTGTCTTCAGGAATTTCGAAGGGTTTGAGCACATATTGTAATCGTTAATACATATGATGTTCTAACACAGGTTTGAAGTCAAAGTATAGGTTTGAAAGATATAGGAATCTAAGAGTGATGATACTGGTTATATTTCGAATTGAATTTTGCGATTTCAAAATCAGAATATGTAATTGAATTTGAATGAGTATGATTGTTTTGATTTATATGAAAGAATGGATATTGTTGTGAAAGTATGGAGTATAGTTGATGATTGCTGAATCAGTTTCGAAAAATGTAATCTATTAATTGCGAATTTATATATCTCTTGGGTATTACCTACCCGTTAAAAAAAATTTCACAATTAATATTTTGTACAAAAGAAGTTTATTACAGTCTTTATGAAAATATATGTGTATATTTTCTTTAGATGTAATATAGATTTAATGAGTTAATATTAAATTAAACTCATTTGTTTTATGGTTGGAACTAGAATTGAGTAATCCCTAAAACTTTATAAATTGCATAAGTATTTCTTCAATAATATTGAAATTATGAATCATTACTTTGTTATTTGTTGGTTTTCGTGAAATTCTTGCGAACTTCGCAAGGTATGAATGATGTTATTTGAAAAGTTTCGAGTACATCGATGATGAAAGTGTAAAATCAAACATATATTCGAATAATACACTTGATTTATTATGAATTGGATTTTTATTGAATTGAGACAGAGATTGAAATTAACGATGGTTAAGTTGCGGACGAAGGACGTACATCATTGCATATTTGTAATATGAATTAACTGAGTAGTTAAGATTCACACATAATAGCTTAGTACGGGAAGATTTATTATGGTTTAAAAATTTATACATATAAAATATACATATAAATCTTTCGATTGGAAATGAGTTAATACTTCATAACTCGTTGATACAATATATTTGTTGTTGATTCGTAATGATGTCCACAATGATTCTTGAACTGACAAAGTTTGTGATGTTACAGGTGCTATTGATTCTGACGATATTGACGGCACTGACTGTGTTGATAATGCTACGGTCCTGTTGATGCTGTTGGTAAAACAATTCTAGCTTGTAAATCGTACACCATTTTCGATCAAAGTTTCTACTCTACCATCTCCGTTCACTCATCCGATTTACGGTCAGAATTAAATAATCTCTAAGATTTTGGAGATTACATAACTGCCGCAGAGATATCTCTTCAATGAAGTTTATGAATTAATACTTCATCGTTTGTTGTTGTTGATATTCCTGGATATTTACAGGGCGTATGACGTTGATGTTTGAGATACAGATTGTGATGTTGCGGTGTGGGATGTGGATGTTGTTGTTAGTGGTGGTGATGGTACTGTTGGTGTTGCTGATGGTGGTACTGTTTATGCTGCTGGTGCTGCTGCTGGTGTTTGTAACCTTTATACCATATTCTCCAAAGCCACTACCCGAGCGCGAAGCTCGTTGACTTCTTCTATTACACCGGGGTGATTGTCGGTTCAGACGAGCGGATAAATAAAATCTAGAATTTGGTGTAGTATGTAATCGTGACGAGATACTCTAGAAATAAGAGAGAAAATGGTGTTTCGGATAGGTTCGTCGGTAAGTGCTTCAGGTTCTTCGCCAAGAGGGCAATGTGGTGGATGGAAGGGATCACATTCTTCTTGTCTCCAATGATTAAGGAGGCTACGAAACCATCCCCAATTCATCCAGAATAGATGATGAATAATTGGTTGATCCATTCCGGTCACACTTCTTTTGGAACTTGAGTGGGATTCCATTTCGGAATCCGAGGGACTTGAACTAATGACGAATTCTATTTCGTACGATTGAATAAAGAATTTTTCGATATGAAATGATTTTCCGGCTATCGGGTGGTATTCTAATTATATAGAGCAAAAGGTTTCGTAGATTACGAAGGAATTTACGGAATATGTCAGGGAAAGTTTAAAGTAACAGATACGCTAAGATATGAATTAGCAGATACGCTAAGATATGAATTTTGTCTATACACTATTCATGCAACAATGCAATAAGATGTGTCTAGACTAAGAATGATAAGCAGGTAATTTCTGACAAAAATGATGAGCAAAACTTTTGACATGAAGACACGGTCGAAGTCCAGACTCACTAATGCATCCTAACGACTATTAGTTAGACACACTAATGCAGACCTGGTTCGCTAAGACCACCGCTCTGATACCAACTGAAAGGACCCGCTCATATACATTATAAACGATTCACAATAGTTGATTACATCGCGAGGTATTTGACCTCTATATGATACATTTTACAAACATTGCATTCGTTTTTAAAACACAAACTTTCTTTACAATGAAAGTTGACGGCATGCACACCATTTCATAATACATCCAACTATAATTTGGCTTAATAATAATCTTGATGAACTCAATGACTCGAATGCAACGTCTTTCAAAATATTCCATGAATGACTCCAAGTAATATCCTTAAAATGAGCTAATGCACAGCGGAAGATTTCTTTAATACCTGAGAATAAACATGCTTTAAAGTGTCAACCAAAAGGTTGGTGAGTTCATAGGTTTATCATAACAATCATTTCAATATATTAATAGACCACAAGATTTCCGTTTATAAATATATGTACACTCGCAAGTGTATAAAAGTATTCTATAAGTTGTAGGCACCCGGTAACAAGCCTTAACGTTCATGTTTTACCCTCTGAAGTACACCAGATCAGGTGTGTTTAAAATAACCTCGAAGTACTAAAGCATCCCATAGTCAGGATGGGGTTTGTCAGGCCCAATAGATCTATCTTTAGGATTCGCGCCTACCGTACATAGACAAGTAGTTTAATGTTACCAATCTAAGGGTATATTTCTGGTTTAAACCCACATAGAATTAGTTTTAGTACTTGTGCCTATTTCGTAAACCCTTTATAAAACAGCGCATGTATTCTCAGCCCAAAAATATATATAAAAAGGGAGTAATGAAACTCACAATACTGTATTTAGTAGTAAAAATACATATAACGTCATTTAACAAGTGCAAGGTTGGCCTCGGATTCACGAACGTATCAATATTGAGATTCAATATTGCAGGAAAGTACGTAGACGCAACGGAGATGATAAACACTAGATTGACCTCACGAGCATACCCATGAACCATACCCATCACCTCCATAGCTATAACCCATAATTTCCTTAGCTTCGACTCATTCAAAAAAACTATTTTGAAATCACTCGGACAGCACTCCATCGTAATATTTTATGTATACTAATAATATCTTGAAATAATACAGAGCAAATATATATATTTATATATATAAATTGATTGAAAGAGTATAGAGAAATATATTTTCAAGTTTCTATGAAACAATGAAACCTACTGAATTCTATTTATAATAGATTTTTGAATTATTAAAGTGAATTATTAAAGAATGAATTATTAAAGTGAATTATTAAAGTATGAATTATTAAAGTGAATTATTAAAGTGAATTATTAAAGTATGAATTATTAAAGTGAATTATTAAAGTATAAATTATTAAAGTGAATTATTAAAGTATGAATTATTAAAGTGAATTATTAAAGTTAAAGTAAAGTAAAAGTAAAGTAAAGGTAAAGTTAAAGTATAGTAAAAGTATAAAAACTATGTATGTATAATACGCGTATAAATATATATAATATTAATTTAAATTGTTATATATATTTAATGAAATAAAATATAAATATCGTTATATTTATTATACTGGTTAAGTAATGAGTTGTCAAAAGTGATTCTAGATATTTATAAAAGTTATATACGTTTTAATAATAAAGTTCTTTTTAAACTGAAAACGTCTTTGTACGTTTGAAAATAGATTAATAGAATATTATGGAAACCAATTCTTCACTAACTTTTGTCTAACTTTCGTAAATGACACTTTTTGTTTTTATTTATAAACAGCTTTACAAATTATTCTGAATATCGTTCAGAGGAATAGATTTTCTCAAATCATAGTGGACCTCTCAACAGAGACTTGTAATCATAATTCAATGTTTCTGATAATTCAATCAATTAATATTTTTTTTAATCTCGTCAAAAATCATATTGAAACAAATACGTTCGTGTAAAGTATTATACGTTTAATACTTTATTAATATTCTCAAGTTATAATATATATATATATATATATATACATATACATATCTATTTATATATAACAGTTCGTGAATCGTCAGAATTTGGTCGAGGTTATAATGAATGTATGAACACAGTTTAAAATTCTTGAGATTTAACTTAACAAACTTTGCTTATCGTGTCGGAATAATATAAAGATTAAAGTTTAAATTTGGTCGAAAATTTCCGAGTCGTCACAAATAGTGACTAATATTATTTAACACACAAGTTGATAAGTAAACGTGTTTCTTAATAGTGCGATACAGTAATGCTTAACTCAATCAATTCAATTTTAAAGGTAACAAGTGGGTAAGAAAGTCAAGACTAAAAAGGAAGGGTGTTTGTTATCTCTGCAAATTATATACATATCTTTATTTAAATCATTCATTCAAAACAAGATATAAAGTAGCATGTATGTATCAAGATTCCAAATTGTGGGTTCCATGAATTTGTTTTGGTCGAGCATCAAAACAATGGACCGGTTTTCTTTTAATCAACTACGCATGGATGTATGTACATAATTAAATATATAAAGTTAATAATATATATATATATATATATATATATATATATATATATATATATATATATATATATATATATATATATATATATAAAAGGAATGGACATGTTGAAAAAAATATATATATAATAGCACACTTGTGTCTTCTCTTACTGACGTCTTATTATGGGTAATATTTCGTGCTCCTTTGTTAAATTTAATGGCGAATAAAAGTCTTCGAAAAATTTCTAAAATTTTAAATTAAATATTTTTATTTATTCTAGTCATTATGGTATAAAATTCGGTCATAAATTATAAAAAAAACTTACATTAATTATTCACTCCCAACCCCCAAGTAATATATAAAAAGTTTTAGAATTTGACAAACAACTTCTAAACATATTAGTATTGCGTGAATATCTTTATTCATCTTTTCCATTCGTCTTTCGAAAGCATCTATTTTTGCTGAAACGGAATCAAAGTCATGGCTAGAATCGGCTCTAGCCACTTTAGATGAACGAAAAATATCTTTTTCCTGGTGCCACTCATGCGAGTGGGAGGCTGTGTTATCAATAATTTTGTAAGCTTCAGTTGAGGTTTTCTTCATAATGGAACCACCAGCTGTTATGTCGATGTGTTTTCGTGTAGCAACGTCGACACCTTGGTAGAATATTTGTACTATTTGATAAGTGTCTAAACCATGTTGCGGACATCCTCTTAATAACTTTCCAAATCTTATCCACGCCTCATATAGAGTTTCATTTGGCTTTTGTGTGAACGTAACAATTTCTCCTTGAAGTCTCACGGCTTTAGATGCCGGAAAGAATTGTTTAAGAAATTTTTCAATTAAGACATCCCATGTATCAATCGCCCCTTCAGGTAACGATTCTAACCAATCTTTGGCTTCTCCCTTTAAAGTCTAGAGAAATAACATGAGATATATCTGTTCATCCTCCACTTCTCGGATTTTAAATAGAGTACAGATCCTATTAAAGGTTCGAAGATGTTCATTTGGATCTTCTTTTGGCGTACCACTATATTGGCATTGATTAGTTACCATGTGTAGGATTTGTCCTTTGATTTCATAATCTGGTACATTAATGTCTGGCTTAATAATGGCATGACCTTGGTCCGTGCGTGTGGCTCTCATTCGGTCTTCCATACTTAGAGGTTCCGTTACTTCCATAATTGAAATTGTTGAATCTGAATCACTAGAAGATTCTGATTTAACGGTTTATGGTTCAGGAGGAATGATTAGTGGTTCAGGATCTTGGAATTGTCCTTGAATATCCTCCGGGTTCTCGGGTTCAAAAAGTGGATTATCGGAAATTTGAATTGGAGTACTTGGTCGACTTGATGACGATTCTAAAGAAAAATCAACGGCGACGATATTGGCTAAATGTCTTGATCGAGTTGCAGGTGGTGAACGTATAAAAGGTGGTGAACGTTTTGCTCAGTGCATTCACTGAATATCCTATTAGTTATAAAGATAAAAATTATTAAAGTTATCAAATTAATAGACTTTTCTGATTTTTCCCACGTTTCAAATAGCCAATAGATACAGCAGGTAGCCAGGACCCTTTAAATCGGAAGCCCACAACTCGCCACTAACAAATCCAACTATTACTACGAACCAGAAAATTTTGGATGTCTATCAATTTAACCGCTTAAAATAATTTTTCGTTTTAAAATTTTAGAGAAGAAATAGAAAATTCTATGTCCTAAAAACTAGAGCGTCGAGAAATAAGAAAGAAAAAGAGCGCGTCGGAAAACGTCGAAAAATAAAAGGTCGAAAAATAAAAGGTTGAAAAACAAACAGTCGAAAAATAAAAATAAGAAAATAAGCATCAAAACTTAGTATTCTAAATACTAAAAATTAAAAGTTGCGTCTAAAGGTATTAAAGCTTAAAGGAATTCTATATCCAAAACGGCAATAACTTAAAAGTCACTAAAATCTAATAAATATTTAAGCGATAAGCGACGTCGTAAAATTCTAGAGCATCTAAATCTTAGTCTAAAGAAAAAGTACTCAAGGGATTTTATGGCAAAGTCTTAAAAGCTAAAAATATAAAATAACTATGGCAAAACTAAATTTAAAACTAATTACTAACGATAAATATACAAATTACGATTAAACGATTAAAAAGATACAGAATATAAAAAAAAAACTTAAAGTTATAAAAATACAATTTTTATAAAAATATTATTTTTATATTATTATTTTATAAAAGTATTAATCTATAATTAATAAAACTAATTAAAATTTAAAAATACCAAATTAAATAAACTAAAACTAATTATTATTAAACTAAAACCCTAATTATTATTAATTATAAATAATTATAACCCTAATTTCGTAATAAATGCAGGCAGAGGGTTTGACCTGTGAGACGGCTCCGCGAGTGCGGATGTTTGCTGCCCAAGAAGCTCCGCGAGTGCGGAGTTACGCAGTCTCAGATTGATGCAGGCCAAAATTGCAGGTTCATCGTAATTTTAATTAATTTTTTTAAATATAATTTAAATAAAACTTATATTTTAAAAATTACTTATTAGTTTTATAATTCTAAAAAAATTTAAACTTTTTAATTTCGTACTTAAAAATATAGATATATATTTTTCTTTTTTATGTTTTTATATTTTTTTAAACTTATATATTTTTACAAAAATAGCTTAAAAACTTATTTTTTTATATATAGCGTTTCACTGTCCCCGGCAGCGGCGCCAAAAACTTGATGTGCGTAGAGGTGTATTAAATACTATTATTTTTATTACGAAATACGATACAATTTACACAAGTTATTTATTTATATATATAGATGGGATATACTTAAATCCTGCGACAACACTTATAGGCAGTGTACCTAATCGTAGAGTAGTGTAGTTTTTAGTAAGTCCGGTTCGTTCCACAGGGAGCTAGCTGAGTTTAACGCTATATTTTTAACAACTATATTATATAAAATATATATAATTATATATAGTAATATTATTATAAAAGGGGCTTTTTACCGTTTAGTGACCGGTTTGTCGATTTTATGTAAAGCGTAAAGATAAATGACGATAATATAAATGACAGAATTTAAACTGCGATAAATTTAATTGCAGTAATTTAAATGACAGTAAATAAAGGTACGATGAAATATGAAATAAAAGTATTATGCTTATTTAAACTTCCGTAATCATGATATTTGACGTTTTGATTTTAATTAATTGTTGCTCGGCTTAATTGTCCTTTGTCCTGGTTTATTTGATACCTATCTGGTATTTGTCCATAATAGTCCATCGGTCATAATTATAAAATGCTCGTCAAATTAACCTTATTCCCGAAGTCAAATATTCCAACTAATTAGGGATTCGAACTGTAACAAGGTTTTAATACTTTGTTAATAATTATACCAGGTTATCGACTGCGTGTAATCCAATGTTTTAATACTTTGTTAACAATTACACCAATTATCCTTGTATGTAATCCACCCCTGTTTTAATTATTCCATGATACATTAATTTATTCACTTGGCCATAATGAATAATCAATTACCCAATCCAATTGATTAATTAAATGATTGTAAACGATGTCGTATAAATGTCACTAAATAGGACATTCATAATCAATTTAATAATTATTAGATTAACTAATTTGAAGATAGGTTCGACAGGTTCCAATGAGTTGTCATTCAATTAGACAATACCCCCTACCTATTAATAGTCAATAGTCCAATGTTCACAAGTGCCGGTCTTTTGTCCAAACCCTAATTATGGTATAAAATCCAATATCCCCATCTTAATATTTAGTCCAACATCACGATTACTTTGGCTCAAATAAGCATAATAATAACTTAGTTACAAGACATTAATTTAAAAGGAAGAAAACATAGCTTACAGTGATTATTATCGCGTAGCGTTACACGGACAGAATTTTGACTTACAAACTTAAAACATTCGCCAACATAACCTTATTATTATTAAACTTAAATTAAAACTAAAATTATAATTATAATTATATATATATATATATATATATATATATATATATATATATATATATATATATATATATATATATATATATATATATATATATATATATATATATTACATATATAGAAAAGAAAGAAAATGGGTAAGTGAAATCGATCAGAATGCGCGACCTTTTATAGGCCCACTTTGAACTGTTGTACTCCGCGAGTGCGGAGTTTTTGTGTTTCACAGCTCCGCGAGTGCGGAGCTTCGGATTCCAGCTCACCAAATTAAGTTAAACGTGGGCTGCTGAATTTTATAATATATAATATAATTATATATAATTTTATATAATATTCTTGTGCATAGTTGACTTGTAATTTTAGCTCCGTTGAGTTGTACGTTGATGCTCGGTTTATGTCTCAGTTCCAAATTTTTGAACGCCTTTTTGTACGCTTAGATATCTTGTACTTTGCGTTTTGCGACTTGTACTCTTGTCATTTTTAGGCGTTTCTTATCAATAATTTGAACCACTTGAATTTTATCTTGTACATTTTTAGGCGTTACTTATTTATTTAAATGATCATTACATAAAAATAGAACAATAGTAACTAAAAGGTTTACATATTGGAAGGATATTGATACTAAATATATGTTCATTTAGAGCACTATCAATTACCTCGGATTGACGATTTGTTTGACCAACTCCAAGGTGCAACGTATTTCTCTAAAATCGACCTACGGTCTGACTATCACTAAATGCGGGTCCGTAAGGAAGATATTGAGAAAACGGCTTTTCGAACGCGTTATGGGCATTTTGAATTCGTAGTTATGCCTTTTGGTCTTACGAACGCACCGGCGGCATTCATGGATCTTATGAACGTAGTGTGCCAACCAATGTTGGACAAGTCGGTAATTGTGTTCATCGACGATATACTTGTTTATTTGAAGAGTATGAACGAACATGAACGTCATTTGCGTGAAGTATTAAAGACGTTACGAAAGGAGAAGTTGTATGCTAAGTTCTCCAAATGTGAATTTTGGCTAAGGGAGGTTCAATTCCTCGGCCACATTGTGAACAAAGACAGTATTCAAGTAGATCCGGGGAAGATATAGATGGTGAAGAGTTGGAGACAACCGACTACGCCTACAGAAGTCCGAAATTTTCTCGGATTGGTCGGTTATTATCGTCGTTTTATCCAAGACTTTTCTAAGATCGCTTCTTCATTGACGAAATTGACGAGGAAGAATGCGAGGTTTAATTAGGAGAACGAATAAAAAATTGCTTTTCAATTGCTAAAAGAGAAGTTGTGTCAAGCTCCGGTGTTAGTGTTGCCAGAAGGAGTGGAAGACATGACGGTTTATTATGATGCTTCGTTAAATGGGCTCGGGTGTGTTCTAATGCAAAGAGGTAAAGTCATTGCTTACGCCTCTCGACAATTAAAGGAACACGAAACGAGATATCCGACTCATGATCTTGAGTTGGCGGCAGTGGTACATGCGTTAAAAATTTGGCGCCATTACTTGTTTGGTGTCAAGAGTACAATTTATTCGGATCATAAGAGCTTGAAACATCTCTTTAATCAACGAGATTTGAATTATCGTCAACGTAGGTGGATGGATGTGGTGAAAGATTATGATTGTGAAATACTTTATCATCTGGGCAAGGCGAATGTGGTCGCGGATGCATTAAGTCGAAAGGGTCATCACCCGGCGTTACGATTGGGATTGTTAGGTATGATTATTACTAACGAGTTTCTTGAAAAACTTGGTGTGATTCAAATAGAGGCTTACGTTCACAACAAGCATGCGGGAACGAATCATGGGGCAATCGGAGTTCATTACTATGGGCTCGCGTGGTTTGTTGTCTTTTCAAGGAAGAGTGTGGGTGCCTAAGATGGGTGATTATCAACAAGTGCTACTTGATGAAGCACATAAGTCAAAGTATTCCATTCATCCGGGCGTGACAAAAATGTATCTAGATTTAAGAAAAGATTATTGGTGGCCGGGCATGAAACGTGATGTTGTGAAGTATGTTGAGCAATGCGTCACGTGTTTGCAAGTTAAGGCCGAGCACCAAAAGCTGTATGGTAAGTTACAACCGTTAGAATTCCCGAAATGGAAATGGGAGCATATTACCATGGATTTCATCACAAAGTTACATAAAACGGCGAGAACCCAATCTGATTCGATTTGGGTTATAGATGATCGATTGACGAAAAGTGCTTTGTTTCTTTCCATTCGGGAAGCGATATCGCCGGAGACCTTGGCTAAGTTGTTCATCAAGGAAGTCATCTCTCAACACGGTGTTCCTATATCTATTATTTCGGATCGAGATACCCATTTTACATCTCGGTTTTGGGAAAAGTTTCACGAAGATATGGGTACACAATTAAAATTGAGCACGGCGTATCATCCTCAAACGGACGGTCAAACCGAACGTACGAATCAAACTTTGGAATATATGTTACGGGCGTGTATTATTGATTTTTGGTGGGAGTTGGGACGAGCACTTACCTTTGGTGGAATTCTCGTACAATAATAGTTATCATACTAGTATCGGGATGCCACCTTACGAGATGCTTTATGGGCGGAGGTGCCGAACTCCAATTTGTTGGGGTGAAATTGGTCAAAGAGAAATCTAGAGTACCGATTTGGTTTTGGAGACGAATAACAAGATTGATATTATTCGGGATCACTTGAAGAAGGCTCAAGAAAGACAAAAGTCGTATGCCGATAAACGTAGACGAACGATCAAATTTCAAGAAGGTGACATGATGATGCTTAAGGTTTCGCCATGAAAAGGTATTATTCGATGCTTAAGGTTTCATAATACTTTTCATGTCTCCCATCTCCGTAAGTGTCTTGCGGATGATTCATCTTGGGTACCATTAGACGAAATTGAACTAAACACAAGTTAGAATATATTGAGGAGCTGATTGCCATACTCGATGAGAAGGTCAAAAGGTTGAGAAATAAAGAAGTGAGGACTTTTAAATTTCAATGGCGTCAGAGTAAAGGTTCCGAGTTTACGTGAGAATCGAAGAATTCGTGTTAGTTTATCTTCCTTCTTGTCATCCTGCTTGGATCGCGAGGACGCGCTCCGATTCAAGTGGGGGAGAGTTGTAAGACCCAAATATTTGTTGTGTACATAAGCGTAAATAAGATGCTTGAAGTTGGGGTTTTGTTGTACATATTTAAAAGGAGAAAGAATCTGATCTGGGGGAGTGGCGCGCCGCGCAGGCCTTTGGCGTGCCGCGCCATTGGTCTGAGACAGATTCCTTTCTCTTTTAATTAGATATTTTGAGGGCAAATTCGTAAATTCACTAAAGGGCCGACTTTAAGGCTCTAGATTCAGTTTGGTGAGCCTCATAACACCATTTTCACCTACTTCACCTCTTCCAAATTAATTTAGTGAGAGAAAGGGTTTTCTAGAGTGAGAGAACTCAAATCAAGGAAGAAGAAGCCGATTTCGGGTCTAAGTGCAAGCATTAAAGTTGTTCACCTACTTCCTAGCTACATTTTGAGTGTAGTGGTATGCTTTAATCTTAATTTCCTTGTTAATTTGATTAAGGGTTAGGGTTTGGGGTAAATGATGAACTTAAAACCCATTTGTGGGTGAATTGGGTGTTTTGGGTGAAATAGGGTCATGTAGAGTCAAAGATGACTAACTAGGGTTTTCAAAGTGTTAGATTGATGTTTATGAACTTAAATTAGTTAGTAAATTGCTAGCACACCTATATTTATGTAAGTGGGTGTTGTGTGGGTTAGTGGATGACCCAAAATGGGTATGTTGACTTTAAAATAGTCAAATGGGTTATAATGGACCTAAGTTGGTTAATGGTTGTGAAAGATGCATAAAGTTTGTATTGAAATGTGTTTTAAACCTATCTAGGCTAACTTTAGGGTTTTGGTGTAAGTTAACCCAATTTTAGGGTTAAGGGTGCAAATGGGTCGAAATTGCACCTTAGGTCAAAATGGCACTAGAATGAAGTTAGTGGTTGACTACCTTGAATGAATGATTGATATGTGCATAATGTAATAGGTGCGTTACATTGAAGTTGAAAGCTCGGATATCTCTCGCCAAGACTTTGAGGTGAGTGGAAAATCTATATATGTATGTATATGATTTACGTGCCGTATTCATGGTGTCACATAACCGTTTTGTGACCATAGTTGTGAGACATAGCCATTTTGTTCACGTTTAATATTTATGCACATAGACGTGTTTTGTGCATATAGTGGCGAGTAATAACCGTGTTTTACTCCCATGATGTATTCCGTATTATTTTGTGCACATAGCCGTGTTTGTGTACATGATTGTGAGTAATAGCCGTGTTTTACTCACACATTGATAAAGTGATGCCATAGCCATTTTTGGAACACTTGGGGGTGATGCCATAGCCGTTTTTGGAACACCTCGGGGGTTAGTATATCATAGCCGTGTTTGGGAGCTAACGATTGTTATGAACATCGATGACTTGTTTTGCGAAGTCATTCCCATGCGAAGAACTTGGTTAACCATGGTTTATAGTTGTTGACGTTAGCATTTAATTATTATTATGAATATTATGCTATTGATGTTGCTAGTTGTACGGATTGACGATATTAGCTTGTTTATTGAGACGTTATGCGTTTGTATGCGTTATATGATATCGTGGATGCGAGTAGGTAAGTCTTATATGCATGTATATATTTATTCTACTCACTGAGCGTTAGCTTACCCTCTCGTTGTTTACTATTTTATAGGTTCCGGTGTGGATAAAGGTAAGGGTATACGGTTGGATTAAAGATCCCGCTTATTGTTAGGGGACGCTTTTTGGATGTGTTAGCTTTTGGAGTTTGACCATGACTTAGGTAGTTTAATCCCAAACACCATGCTCATCGTGTCGTTTGGTACTTAAAATTTTTGGTGGTCGAAACTCTCGTTATGTATTAAACTCGTAAAACGACCGATGTGGGCCCCGCTTTGTAAAACTTATTTTATGTTTGAAAATTGTTAGTTGTACATATTTGAATTTGTTGTTAAAAGCGTTTTGTCTAATTATGTCGGGAAGTGGCCAATCTTTTTCACGTTTCAAGACTTTTTGGACAGAACAGATCGGCGCGCCGCGCGGGGTACTGCCGCGCCGCGCCAGTTGCTGAAAAAACAAAAAAAAAATTTTGATATTTTCCGCGGGTTCGATTGTGGTTTGGTTTGGGTTGTTACATATGCAACAGCGGAAGCTCTTAATAATCACCTGAGAATAAACATGCTTTAAATGTCAACAAAATTGTTGGTGAGTTATAGGTTTAAAACTATATATCAAATTGTAATAATAGACCACAAGATTTCATCTTTCAATAACATGCAATATGCATAAAAATCCTTCATATGTTTGAACACATGGTAACCGACATTAACAAAATGCATCTAGAATATCCCCATAAATAACATCGAAGTACTAAAGCAGTTCAAATTCTCTGACTGGAGCGTGTCAAAGCTCATAGATCTATCTTTAGGATTCGCGTCAACTGGTGGCAATTATAATAAACACCAATTCAAAGGTTACCAAGTTCAACAAAGGCGATATCCGGTATAACGATTCAATATAGAATGTAGTTTCAATTACTTGTGTCTATTTTGTAAATCATTTTCAAATCTGTATGTATTCTCATCCCAAAAATATTCGATATTAAAAATGGGACTATAACTCACTTTCACAGATTTTTCCTTCGTCGGGAAAATAAGACTTGGCCACGGGTCGATTCACGAACCTATAACAAATATGTACGTATATATCAATTTATGGTCGAAATATATTCACAACATTTTTTTTATTATATTTTAATGATTTAAGTTTGTTAAGTTAGCAGTCCAACGTTAGTAATCTACAACTAGTTGTCCACAGTTAGATGTACAGAAATAAATCAATATTATCTCGAATCAATCCACGACCCAGTGTATACAAGTCTCAGGCTAGATCATAACTCAAAGTATATATATATATATATTATTTTGGAATCAACCTCAACCCTGTATAGCTAACTCCAGCATTACTGCATATAGAGTGTCTATGGTTGTTCCAAATAATATATATAGAAGGGTCGATATGATATGTCAAAACATTGTATACGTGTCTATGGTATCCCAAGATTACATAATATGTATAATACAATATAAATTAGTTAGGATATGTTTAGTCTAGATTTGTTTCAAAATTTTTGTAGGTAAAACTAGAAAATTTATCCAATTTTGTTTTACCCGTCATTTCTTCGTTTCAAATCCGTTTTGAGTGATTCAAGTTGCTATGGTTTTATAATGAACTGAAATTTATGAAACTAAACAGAAAAAGTATAAGTTTATAGTCAAAAATATAGGTTACAATTCATTTTTTAAAGAGGTAGTCATTTTTGTCGAAAGAACGACATCTTGATGACCATTTTGAAAAGCATACTTCCACTTTGAGTTTAACCATGATTTTTGGATATAGTTTCATGTTCATAAGAAAAATTATTTTCCCAGAACAACAACTTTTAAATCAAAGTTTATCATAGTTTTTAATTATCAAACCCAAAACAGCCCGCGGTGTTACTACAACGGCGTATGTCCGGTTTTACGGTGTTTTTCGTGTTTCCAGGTTTTAAATCATTAAGTTAGCATATCATTAAAAGTCAAGTTAGAAGGATTAACTTTGTTTGCGAAAAAGTTTAGAATTCACTAAACTATGTTCTAGTGATTACATGTTCAAATCTTCGAATAAGATAGTTATGTATATATGAATCGAATGATGTTATGAACATCATTACTACCTCAAATATAGTAGGTAAACCTACTGGAAATGACAAAAATAATCTTGAGCTTGAATGGATCTTTGATGGCTTGGAAGTTCTTGAAGCAGAATCATGACACGAAAACAATTTCAAGTAAGATTATTACTCGAATTAAGATAGTTTATAGTTATAGAAATTGAATCAAAGTTTGGATATGAGTATTACCTTGAATAAGAAAGATAACATACTGTAAATAACAAAGGTTTCTTGATCTTTGATGATTACTTGGATTGGATTAGAAAGCTTGGAAGTAATCTAGTAAACTTGAAGGTGTTCTTGATATGTTCTTGAGTTGTTGTTTTGTAATTTGTTTTATGTTTAGATTTTTGAGCTAGATTGAGCTAGATTTTGATGAAGATGATGAAGAACACTTAGAACATCAAGAGAGAACTTGAGAGAGGTGAGTTTTATTCATAAAAATTGAAAAATAAAAGTGTTAATGATGGTGATGAAAAACGTGATATTGCATGGCCATATAAGGTCACATTACTTTGTAATTTTGTGTAATCATTCATGCTAGTTGCCAAATAATAGTTCCCACATATTTAATGACTGACATGGGCTGCTAAGGAGCTGATGATTGAGTGTATATACCAATATTATATACATCTAGAAGAGGTGTATTGTACGAGTACGAATACGGGAGCATACGAGTAGAATTGTTGACGAAAACGAATGAGGATGTAATTGTAAGTATTTTTGATAAGTAGAAGTACTTTGATAAGTGTCTTGAAGACTTTCAAAAGTGTATGAATACATATTAAAACAGTACATGTGTATACATTTAACGAAGTCGTTAAGTCATCGTTAGTCGTTACATGTAAGTGTTGTTTTGAAAGATTTAAGTTAACGATCTCATTTAATGTTATTAACCAATTGTTTATTATATCTAATGAGATGTTAAATTATTACATTATCTTGATATTATGATTTATGAATATATCTTAATATGATATATATACATTAAAATGTCGTTACAACGATAATCGTTACATATATGTCTCGTTTCGAAATCCTTAAGTTAGTAGTCTTGTTTTTACATATGTAGTTCATTGTTAACACACTTAATGATATACTTAATTATCATTTTATCATGTTAAACATAGTGTAACAATATCTTAATATGATTCATATGTATTTAGTAAGACGTTGTTATAACGATAATCGTTATATATATCGTTTCAAGTTTCTTAATTCGATAAACTCATTTTTATTTTTATAACTCATTGTTAATATACCTTGTGAGATATTTACTTATAATAATATCATATTAACTATATATATATATATATATATATATATATATATATATATATATATATATATATATATATATATATATATTCATATATAAGTCATCATATAGTTTTTATAAGTTTTAACATTCGTGAATCGCCGGTCAACTTGGGTGGTCAATTGTCTACATGAAACTCATTTCAAATAATCAAGTCTTAACAAGTTTGATTACTTAACATTTTGGAAACATTTAATCATGCAAATATAGTTTTCATTTAATATATAATCATGGAATAATCATGGAAAAGTTCGGTTCACTACAGTACCTACCCGTTAAATAAATTTCGTCCCGAAATTTTAAGCTGTTGGAAGTGTTGACGCATCTTCTGGAAATAGGTGCGGGTATTTCTTCTTCATCTGATCTTCACGTTCCCAGGTGAACTCGGGTCATCTACGAGTATTCCATCGAACCTTAACAATTCGTATCTTGTTTTGCTTAAGCCTTTTAACCTCACGATCCATTATTTCGACGGGTTCTTCGATGAATTGAAGTTTTTCATTGATTTGGATTTCGTCTAGCGGAATAGTGAGATCTTCTTTAGCAAAACATTTCTTCAAATTCGAGACGTGGAAAGTGTTATATACAGCCGCGAGTTGTTGAGGTAACTCAAGTCGGTAAGCTACTGGTCTGACACGATCTATAATCTTGAATGGCCCGATGTATCTTGGATTTAGTTTCCCCCGTTTACCAAATCGAACAACACCTTTCCAAGGTGAAACCTTAAGCATGACCATCTCTCTAATTTCAAATTCTATATCTTTTCTTTTAATGTCCGCGTAGCTCTTTTGTCGACTTTGGGCGGTTTTCAACCGTTGTTGAATCTGGATGATCTTCTCGGTAGTTTCTTGAATTATCTCCGGACTCGTAATTTGTCTATCCCCAACTTCACTCCAACAAATCGAAGACCTGCACTTTCTACCATAAAGTGCCTCAAATGGTGCCATCTCGATACTTGAGTGATAACTGTTTTTGTAGGAAGATTCTGCTAACGATAGGTGTCGATCCTAGCTATTTCCAAAGTCAATAACACATGCTCGTAGCATGTATTCAAGGGTCTGTATCGTCCTTTCACTTTGGCCATCAGTTTGTGGGTGATAAGCAGTACTCATGTCTAGACGAGTTCCTAATGCTTGTTGTAATGTCTGCCAAAACCTTGAAACAAATATGCCATCCCTATCAGAGATAATAGAGATTGGTATTCTATATCTGGAGATAACTTCTTTCAAGTATAATCGCGCCAACTTCTCCATTTTGTCATCTTCTCTCATTGGCAGAAAATGTGCTGATTTGGTGAGACGATTAACTATTACCCAAATAGTATCATAACCACTTGCAGTCCTTGGCAATTTAGTAATGAAATCCATGGTAATGTTTTCCCATTTCCATTCTGGGATTTCAAGTTGTTGAAGTAGACCTGATGGTTTCTGATGTTCAGCTTTGACCTTAGAACACGTCAAACATTCTCCTACATATCTCGCAATATCGGCTTTCATACCCGGCCACCAAATATTTCTGGAGGTCCTTGTACATCTTTCCCGCTCCGGGATGTATTGAGTATCTGGTTTTATGTGCTTCCCCAAGTACCATTTCTCTCACATCTCCAAACTTTGGTACCCAATATTAAGGTGTTTCTCCGATCCTTTGGGTATTTCATTCTTTAAATTCCCTTCTTTTACAACACCCTGTTGTGCCTCCTTTATTTGAGTAGTAAGGTTAGTGCGAATAATTATATTCATAGCTTTTACAAGTATAGGTTCTCTATCCTTTCTATTCAAAGCGTCAGCTACCACATTCGCCTTCCCCGAATGGTAACGAATCTCAAAATCGTAATCATTCAATAACTCAATCCACCTACGCTGTCTCATTTTCAGTTGTTTCTGATTAAATATGTGTTGGAGGCTTTTGTGATCGGTATATATAATACTTTTGACTCCATATAAGTAGTGCCTCCAAGTCTTTAATGCAAAAACAACCGCGCCTAATTCCAAATCATGCGTCGTATAATTCTGCTCGTGAATCTTCAATTGTCTAGACGCATAATCAATTACCTTCGTTTGTTGCATTAATACACAACCGAGACCTTGCTTTGAGGCGTAACAATATATCACAAAATCATCATTCCCTTCAGGCAATGACAATATAGGTGTCGTAGTTAACTTTTTCTTCAACAATTGAAATGCTTTTTCGTGTTCATCCTTCCATTCAAATTTCCTCCATTTATGCGTTAATGCAGTCAAGGGTTTTGCTATTTTGGAAAAATCTCGGATGAATCTTCTGTAGTAACCAGCTAATCCTAAAAATTAGCGCATGTGTTTCGGAGTTTTCGGGATTTTCCATTTTTCAACGGTTTCAATCTTTGCCGGATCCACCTGAATACCTTCTTTGTTCACTATGTGACCGAGGAATTAAACTTCTTCCAACCAAAATGCACACTTTGAAAACTTTGCGTACAGTTTTTCATTCCTCAACAACTCTAGCACTTTTCTCAAATGTTCTTCGTGCTCTTGATCATTCTTTGAGTAGATAAGTATGTCATCGATGAAAACAATGACAAACTTGTCAAGATATGGCCCACACACCCGGTTCATAAGGTCCATGAACACAGCTGGTGCATTAGTTAAACCAAATGGCATAACCATAAAATCGTAATGACCGTAACACATCTTAAAAGCTGTTTTCGGAATATCATCCTCCTTCACCCGCATTTGATGATATCCAGAACGTAAATCAATCTTCGAATAAACCGACGAGCCTTGTAGTTGATCAAATAAGTCTTCGATTCTTGGTAGTAGATAACAGTTCTTAATGGTAAGTTTGTTCAACTCTCGGTAGTCGATACACAACCTGAATGTACCATCCTTCTTTTTGACAAACAAAACAGGAGCTCCCCATGGTGATGTGCTTGGTCGAATGAAACCACGTTCTAACAGTTCTTGTAGTTGACTTTGTAATTCCTTCATTTCGCTGGGTACGAGTCTGTAAGGAGCACGAGCTATTGGTGCAGCTCCTGGTACAAGATCTATTTGGAATTCTACGGATCGATGTGGGGGTAGTCCCTGTAATTCTTTCGGAAATATGTCGGGAAATTCTTTTGCGACGGGAACATCACTGATGTTCTTTTCTTCAGGTTTGACTTCTTCGATGTGTGCTAGAATGACATAGCAACCTTTTCTTATTAGTTTTTGCGCGTTCAAATTATTAATAAGATTTAACTTCGCGTTGTTCTTTTCTCCGTACACCATTAAAGGTTTTCCTTTTTCGCGCATAATGCGAATCTCATTTTTGTAACAAACGACCTCTGCTCACACCTTTTTCAACCATTCCATGCCAATTATTACATCAAAACTCCCTAACTCGACTGGTATTAAGTCAATCTTAAATGTTTTGTCAACTAGTTTAATTTCTCTATCCCGACATACTTTGTCTGCTGTAATTAGTTTACCGTTTTCTAATTTGAGTAAAAATTTATTATCCAAAGGCATTAATGGATAATTTAATTTGGCACAAAAATCTCTACTCATATAGCTTCTATCCGCACCCGAATCAAACAAAACATAAGCAGATTTATCATCAATAAGAAACGTACATGTAACAAGCTCCGGGTCTTCCTGCGCTTCTGCCAAAATAATGTTGAAGACTCGTCCACGGCCTTGCCCATTATTATTCCCTTGATTAGGGCATGCTTTGCTGAAATGGCCAGGCTTTCCGCATCCATAACAAATAATGGAATTATTTGTTCTGTTATTTTTATATGCCTCTGGTCCATAGACTTCACACTTCGTTACACTATTTCCGGTTCTATTACACTTGGTACACACTACTACACAGAACTTATTTGGATGATACCCTCCACACCTTAGACATTTATTATTCTGATTGTTGTTGCCATTGTTGTTATTGATTTGGTTGATGTTGCGATTGTTATTGTTGTTAGGACGGTTATTGTGGTTGTTGTTGTTGTTGGGATAGTTGTTGTTGCGTTTGTTTTTGCGAAAAATGTGGCGATTGTAGTTGTGATTGCTGTGTTGGTTATTGAAGCGATAGTAACTGTTGTTTTGTTGGTGACTCTTGTCACTGTTTTCTTCCCACTTCCTCTTGACTTGTTTCGTGTTGGCTTCTTCGGCCGCCTGCTCTTTAATTCTTCCCTCAATCTGATTTATGAGTTTATGAGCCATTCGACTTGCCTTTTGTATGGAGGCGGGCTCGTGTGAACTCACATCTTCTTGAATCCTTTCTTGTAACCCTTTTACAAATGCATCGATCTTCTTTTCTTCATCTTCGAACGCTCCCGGACACAATAGGCACAACTCTGTGAATCGTCGTTCGTACGTGGTAATATCAAATCCTTGTGTTTGTAACCCTCTAAGCTCTACCTTGAGCTTATTGACCTCGTTTCTGGGACGGTACTGCTCGTTCATCAAGTGCTTGAATGCTGACCACGATAATGCGTAAGCAGTATCTTGTCTCACCTGCTCGAGATAGGTGTTCCACCATGTTAACGCAGTACCTGTGAAGGTATGCGTAGTGTACTTTACTTTGTCTTCTTCAGTACATTTACTTATGGCAAACACTGATTCAACCTTTTCATTCCACCGTTTTAATTCGATTGGACCCTCAGTTCCATCGAATTCCAAAGGTTTGCAGGTAGTGAATTCTTTGTACGAGCATCCTACACGATTTCTTGTGGAATTAGTTTCACTGCTAGAACCAGAGTTATTATTGTTATTTTGCATTGCGGCCTACACTGCGGCTATGTTCGCAGCAAGGAAAACACGGAAGTCTTCCTCACTCATGTTCAAGTTCTGACGACTAGTCGGTGCCATTTTCTTCAAAAATAGCCAAAAGAATTAAGTTAATCATATAGAATATTAAGAGTAGTCAATAGTATTTCGTAGCATAATATGAACTTATTTATAAAAGCTTTTTCTTCATATTAGCGTTTTATAATTTTCCATTCGGGTAGTACCTACCCGTTAAGTTCATACTTAGTAGCTAATATACAATTCAACTACTACAATTCTATATGAAAAACTGATTACAATAATATTTCGCGTTCAAACTTATATACAATATTTTACAAATTTAGAATACCGCTATTTTACATATAGCATAAAATATAACACACAATATCTTCAATACAAGGCAATTGTGAAGATAATTCTAGTTAATACGCAAGCTCCGCACTCGCGAAGCTGTAAGGCACAAAAGTACTGCACTCGCGGAGCAAAAAGTAATAAAGACACGTAATTCATAAGTTCAGAAACAAGTCATGCATTCTGGCTTTACTAAGACTACTTCCCATCCTTGGTCTTGTGGAACATAACCGTTGTGGTCGTTGAAAAGACAGCATGTTGTAACATCGTCAAAGGGACAAGGGTTTCGTAATGCCCAACAGCCCCGTAATAATCTAAAAACCTTGTTTCTCACTCCAACTACTGAATCCGTCACTTGTGGGAAGGTTTTATTTAAAAATTGTAATCCGATGTTCTTTTTCTCACTTTGGTGAGAAGCGAACATCACTAACCCGTAAGCATAACATGCTTCTTTATATTGCATGTTAGAGGCTCTTTCTAACTCACGAAGTCCTACGTTGGGATATGTTGAGTCAAAATAGGTTCTTAACCCGTAGCGTAAAATTGCATTTGGGTTCTCCGCTTTTAACGCTTTAAAAAAACACGGCGTAACTTACGATGTCCCCAATGTGATGTACCCCATCTTTCAAATGAAAGCGTTTTATAAACTAAGGCATGCCTGGAACGTTCTTCTAATGTTCTACAAACTATTTTTGCCATAAATAATTGTGCCGACGAATTCTGACCAACTTTAGACAAGATTTCATCAATCATGTCCCCGGGTAGGTCTTCTAAAATTTTTGGTTGTCTATCCTTAACGTCCATTGTGTTTTTATACTGTAAAACATACGAGAATTAGATTGGTAAAAGATAATTATCAAATAATATAAGCAATTTTTACATATAACAAGAAAGTACAAGCACACTTATATTACATATATTACACTACATGATTACAAATCTTTATTCCGACTCACTTGTTTCTTCTTCTTCTTCGGACTTGGTTTGTTTCGCTAATTTCCTAGGGATATATGGTGCTCCCCTAATACGAGCTGTTCTTTTCACAAATGGTCTAGAAGGACCCGGTGGCTTAGATGTTCCCGGGTTATAGCTAAAACATAAGAAATACGGGTGTTGACGGTATTTTCCATCGGGACATTTCATGTTAACAAAGAGGTCATCGGGGTTGGACTCGGGTTTTTTTATTTTTATGCCTTTTCCCTTATTATTTTCTTTTGCTTTTTCAAATTGGGTCGAGGAAATTTCTACAACATCATCGGAATCCTCATCGGGATCCGATTCATCAGAAAATTGGTAATTTTCCCAATATTTTGCTTCCTCGGCGGAAACACCATTGACCATTTTTAACTTTGGTCCATTGGTTGAGGATTTTCTTTTATTTAACCATTTTTCTGAAGTTATTAATATTTCTTCCTCCTTAACCTCTTCTTCTTCCGGTTCCTCTTCTTCCGGTTCCTCCTCTTCCGGTTCCTCCTCTTCCGGTTCTTCCTCTTCCGGTTCCTCCTCTTCCTGTTTTTCCTCGGGAATTTGTGAATCTTCCCAAAATATATTCGACTCTTCATTATTATTAGGTGAGTCGATGGAATTTTTAATAGAGGTAGACATCTATCACACAATATCAAACATGTTAAGAGATTAATATATCACATAATATTTACATATTAATAATATATAGTTTCCATAAAAAAATGTTAAGTAATCTTTTTTAAAGAAAACACGGTCGAAGTCCAGACTCACTAATGCATTCTAACAAACTCGATAAGACACACTAATGCAATTTCTGGTTCTCTAAGACCAACGCTCGGATACTAACTGAAATGTCCCGTTCATATTGATTATAAACATTCCATATTAATTGATTTCGTTGCGAGGTTTTGACCTCTATATGAGACGTTTTTCAAAGACTGCATTCGATTTTTAAAACAAACCATAACCTTTATTTTATCGATAAAGGTTTAAAATATTATGACGATTATCAAATAATGATAATCTAAAATATAGCGTTTTCACACGATTAATACATAATGGATTACAATAATAATACACAACAATATATGTCTTCGAATGCAGTTTTTAAACAATATCATACAAATATGGACTCCAAATCTTGTCCTTAATTTAGTATGCAACAGCGGAAGCTCTTAATAATCACCTAAGAATAAACATGCTTTAAATGTCAACAAAAATGTTGGTGAGTTATAGGTTTAAATCTATATTTCAAGTTGTAATAATAGATCACATGATTTCATCTTTCAATAACATGCAATCTGCATAAAAATCATTCATATGTTTGAACACCTGGTAACCGACATTAACAAAATGCATCTAGAATATTCCCATAAATAACATCAAAGTACTAAAGCAGTTCAAACTCTCTGACTGGGGCGTGTCAAAGCCCATAGATCTATCTTTAGGATTCGCGTCAACTGGTGGCAATTATAATAAACACCAATTCTTAGGTTACCAAGTTTAACAAGGGCGATATCCAGTATAACGATTCAACATAGAATGTAATTTCAATTACTTGTGTCTATTTTGTAAATCATTTTCAAATGTGCATGTATTCTCATCTCAAAAATATTAGATATTAAAAATAGGACTATAACTCACTTTCACAGATTTTTCCTTCATCGGGAAAATAAGATTTGGCCACGGGTCGATTCATGAACCTATAACAAATATGTACATATATATCAATTTATGATCGAAATATATTCACAACATTATTTTTATTATGTTTTAATGATTTAAGTTTGTTAAGTTAGCAGTCCAACGTTATTAATCTACAACAAGTTGTCCACAGTTAGATGTACAGAAATAAATCAATATTATCTCGAATCAATCCACGACCCAGTGTATACAAGTCTCAGGCTAGATCACAACTCAAAGTATATATATTATTTTGGAATCAACCTCAACCCTGTATAGCTAACTCCAGTATTACTGCATATAGAGTGTCTATGGTTGTTCCAAATAATATATATAGATGGGTCGATATGATATGTCAAAACATTGTATACGTGTCTATGGTATCCCAAGATTACATAATATGTATAGTACAATAGAAATTAGTTAGGATATGTTTAGTCTAGATTTGTTACAAAATTTTCATAGATAAAACTAGCAAATTTATCCAATTTTGTTTAAACGTCATTTCTTCGTTTCAAATCCGTTTTGAGTGATTCAAGTTGCTATGGTTTCATAATGAACTGAAATTTATGAAATTAAATAGAAAAAGTATATGTTTATAGTTAGAAATACAGGTTACAAGTCATTTTTTAAAGAGGTAGTCATTTCTGTCGAAAGAACGACATCTTGATGACCATTTTGAAAAACATACTTCCACTTTGAGTTTAACCATGATTTTTGGATATAGTTTCATGTTCATAAGAAAAATTATTTTCCCAGAAGAACAACTTTTAAATCAAAGTTTATCATAGTTTTTAATTATCAAACCCAAAACAGCCCGCGGTGTTACTACAACGGCGTATGTCCGGTTTTACGGTGTTTTTCGTGTTTCCAAGTTTTAAATCATTAAGTTAGCATATCATATCAATATAGAACATTTGTTTAGTTGATTTTAAAAGTCAAGTTAGAAGGATTAACTTTGTTTGCTAACAAGTTTAGAATTCACTAAACTATGTTCTGGTAATTACATGTTCAAATCTTCGAATAAGATAGTTATGTATATATGAATCGAATGATGTTATGAACATCATTAATACCTCAAATATAGTAGGTAAACCTACTGGAAATGACAAAAATAATCTTGAGCTTGAATGGATCTTTGATGGCTTGGAAGTTCTTGAAGCAGAATCATGACACGAAAACAATTTCAAGTAAGATTATTACTCGAATTAAGATAGTTTATAGTTATAGAAATCGAATCAAAGTTTGGATATGAGTATTACCTTGAATAAGAAAGATAACCTACTGTAAATAATAAAGGTTTCTTGATCTTGGATGATTACTTGGATTGGATTAGAAAGTTTGGAAGTAATCTAGTAAACTTGAAAGTGTTCTTGATATGTTCTTGAGTTGTTGTTTTGTAAGTTGTTTTATGTTTGGATTTTTGAGCTAGATTGAGCTAGATTTTGATGAAGATGATGAAGAACACTTAGAACATCAAGGGAGAACTTGAGAGAGGTGAGTTTGATTCATAAAAATTGAAAAATGAAAGTGTTAATGATGGTGATGAAAAACGTGATATTGCATGGCCATATAAGGTCACATTAGTCTGTAATTTTGTGTAATCATTTATGCTAGTTGCCAAATGATGGTTCCATCATATTTAATGACTCACATGAGCTGATAAGGAGCTGATGATTGAGTGTATATACCAATAGTATATACATCTAGAAGCTGTGTATTGTACTTGTACGAATACGGGTGCATACGAGTAGAATTGTTGACGAAAATGAATGAGGATGTAATTGTAAGTATTTTTGATATGTAGAAGTACTTTGATAAGTGTCTTGAAGTCTTTCAAAAGTGTATGAATACATATTAAAACACTACATGTGTATACATTTAACGGAGTCGTTAAGTCATCGTTAGTCGTTACATGTAAGTGTTGTTTTGAAAGCTTTAAGTTAATGATCTCATTTAATGTTGTTAACCCATTGTTTATTATATCTAATGAGATGTTAAATTATTACATTATCATGATATTATGAGGTAAGAATATATCTTAATATGATATATATACATTAAAATGTCGTTACAACGATAATCGTTACATATATGTCTCGTTTCGAAATTCTTAAGTTAGTAGTCTTGTTTTTACATATGTAGTTCATTGTTAACACACTTAATCATATACTCAATTATCATTTTATCATGTTAAACTTAGTGTAACAATATCTTAATATGATTTGTAACATCCCGCCTTTTTCCGTCAATTTTCCGTTTAACTATTTAAGTTCCGTTATATGTTTATAACACATCTCGTTAATACGCGTTTTAAATTATCATGTTTAGGTAATTTAACGCACCCGCAACCGAACTCGAGGGACTAGTTTCGCCAAAACACCAAAGTGGTGACTAGCTTTTGACTAAGTCAACCACCTCCTCACCATTATCCATTCATTTCTCTTTTTCTAAAATACTTCCATATTTTTCTCTAATTTCATCAAAAGGAAATCATCATCCAAATTCGTTCAAGAAGGATTCAATCAAAACAAATTACATATTTGAACTCCTCGTGATCTCCTATTCGATTCCATACCGATTTCATCAATTTTGGGTAACTTTCTAAAATCACTAATTTTATGTGTTCTTGAGATTTTTGAGTTATAAAGTTGTTAATTAGTGTCTATGGCTCAAGTCTAGTATGATTATGTGTTTTGTATGCTTGTTCTTGCTATTTTGATGTAACTAGTTCATATTGAAAGTTCACATGCTTAATCTTGAATTTTGAGTGTTCATATGTTGTTTGATGCTAAGAGTTCATGTTTTAATCTTATTCCTAGTGTTACTAGCTTCGTTATGATGTATGGTTTGGTTAAAGAAACCTTCTAAACTTGATTATGAAATTTGGTGAATTTGAGTTAGGGTTTCATGAACCAGAAATGGACTTTTGATGCTTTAAATGACACGAAATGCTAATTGTAAGTGTTAGGTTGTGTTGTATGCTCAATTACCTACAAAATGGCATGTCATATGTATGCATTGAATACCCGAATCATTAAATGTGCATTGGTGAGTTTGAAGCATTAATGTGTGCATTGAATGATCACTTGGTTTGAAAACTCGGTTGTTACAAATGAGGTTTTTGATTAATGAATTGTGTTTAGTTGCATTCTACGTCAGAAGAGCTTTCCAACGATATAAGGTGCGAGTCCTAAGTGTTAGCGGTTTGTGTTTTATTCACAAAAAGGTTTTGGATTGAGACTTGAACATTTGGGACTGGCCAGGCAAAAGCACCCGGCCTTTGCCGCGGCGCGGCCCCTTCCTGTCGCGGCGCGACATATAAGGGGGCCAGGTTCTGACCTCCTTGTCCCAAATGTGAAAAATGTTTGGCACGTTCTAGACCTCCAATTCACATGCAATTTGTTCTAACATGCTTATATATGAATAATTAGCATAGAAAATTTGTTCGGGACCCGACCCGAACATGTTGACTTTTTCGTTGACTTTGACCGACCAAGTTTGACTTTTTATCAAACTTAACCAATTAATTATGCAATCTTTCTAACATGCTTTTATACTTGTGTCTTGCATAAAACTTGATGATTTGATTCACATGCTATATTAATCGAGTCGTATTGAGCCATAGGACTAATTGAACATCTTTGACCCTTCGTGACTATCGTTATTGATACAACCTATTTGTTTAGGTCAAGACTAGCATTGTTCTTTGCACACGTTACTTGTCGAAGTACTTTTTGATTCGTGCATACAAGGTGAGATCATAGTCCCACTTTTACTCTTTTTGAACTTACTTTTGGGATGAGAAAACATAAACGTTCTTTTAAACTACGTGAACACAAGTACAGGGAAAACAAACATTCTACATACGAGTTTGAACACAAATCCTCAATTCGATTATCATTAGTTACATCAGATGGTGTAAGCGAGAACTTATGTTATATGGCCATATGGGTTTGACAAACCCTCACTTCGGACGGTTCGCTACCGTCTACGGGTGAAATATATTTTCGGGAAACAGTGTATGTTCTAACACTATTATTACGTGGTTCAACGGACGGAATGTTAAGCTTTGATAATTGAGTGCTCGTGAATATTAACTTTTAGAATGTACTATGACTTTATCGATGTTGCAAATCTTGTGGTTCAACTTACTATTACTCACTTACTTATTTAAACCTATGATTTTACCAACGTTTTCGTTGACAGATTCTCTATGTTTTTCTCAGGTCCTTGAACTTAGGTGATACATGCTTCCGCTCATACTTTTTGATACTTGCATTGGATGTCGAGTATACTTGCATACGTGGAGCGTCTTTTTGACTACTTTTAATTGTGTCGCACGTGTTTCATACAAACTTTAAACATTGTTATGTACTTGTTATGGAAACTACTTTTGTAAACTTTGAAACATCCTTATTTATGAAATGAATGCGACATATTTTTCGGTCAAACTTCGTTATAAAGACTTACGACCATGTAATGGGACCATACGTAGATGATGCCGTCATTTGACGATTTGTCGGGGTCGCTACAAGTGGTATCAGAGCCTTGGTTGTAGGGATTTAGAGTTCATTGGTGTCAACCCCGAGTCATAGGGTACATTGGTGGGTCTAGACTACAACCGGCATATAGACTTGACATAGGAATTACTTGACTACATGTGCATTTATACTCGAGCTCTCTTACTCATATCTACTCTTATTCTATCTAAAATCTTGCGTTGTATAATTTAATTGACACGCCACCTTGACTATATGATGTAATGTCGAATGCACATATGAATTAGGGTAATATAATTCCCGGAAATTATATTACGGTGACTCATATGAACATACCGACATTATGACATAAAGAATTTAAGGCGAGTCAAGGATAATTTTCTCTTTATCTTTATTCCATATCACGGTTAGTATTATTTAGAATACTAACCAACGGTATTCTTTTGTTTTGAAGGAACAATGCCTCCTCGCCGTGTACGACGCAATGAAACTCCCGAACAAGCTTTGCAACGCATGATAGCCACCGCCGTGGATGCGGCCATGGCCGGTCACTCGTCCAACAACAACAATAATAATAACAACAACAACAACCAAGGAGCCGGTAACTCTAGCGAAGGGTGTTCCTACAAAGCTTTCATGGGGTGCAAACCTCACACTTATGATGGAACCGGGGGACCGGTTGTGCTTACTCGTTGGTTTGAACAAACCGAGGCCGTCTTTAGCATAAGCGGTTGTTGGGATCAAGACAAGGTCAAATACTCCACCCACACTTTCTCCGGAATTGCTCTAACATGGTGGAACACCTATGTTCAATCGGTGGGTACCGATGAAGCTCATGCCCTCTCTTGGGCCGATCTAAGGGAAAAGATGATTGTTGAATATTTTTCGCGCGAAGAAACCCGAAAGCTTGAGGAAGAACTAAGAGCTTTGAAAGCGGTCGGAAACGATCTTAAAGCTTATAATCAACGCTTCGCCGAACTATCCTTGATGTGTCCTAATCTTGTTAACCCCGAATCTCAAAGGATTGAGCTCTACATGCTCGGTCTTCCAAAAAGCATCAAACAAGGGGTGATGTCATCCAAACCCGCTACTCATCAAGCCGCTATGAACATGGCCCGCCAATTAATCGAAACGGTTGACGAAATCGTAGTGCCGGCTCCTAAGGCCGAGGACAAGTCGGGTGGCAACAAAAGGAAATGGGAAGCCACTCCATCAACCAACTACAACAACAACACCTTCACCAAAAAGCCTTTCAACAACGACGGCAAGAAGGGTTATGTCGGAAACTTACCTTTTTGCAACAAATGCCACAAGCATCATCACGGCGAATGTAACAAGCTAGTTTGTCACCGTTGCCAAGGTGTTGGTCATAGGGCCAACAATTGCACAAGCGCCGCCCCCGTTGCTCGAAAGGGGCCCAATCCTCCAAAAACGGTCACTTGTTACGAATGTGGCCAAACGGACCATTATAAGAACGAATGCCCGAAAAAGAAAGCCAACCCCAACAACCGAGGCCGAGCCTTTAACATCAACACCGAGGAAGCCCGAGATGACAATGAACTAGTCACGGGTACGTTTCTTCTCAACAACTCTTATGTTACTTGCTTATTCGATTCGGGTGCCGATAAATGTTTTGTGTCTAAGACTTTGGCTCCTACCCTTTGCACTCCACCACACCCTTTAGATACTACTTATTCCATCGAAGTGGCCGACGGAAAACTCTTAAGTGCCGACACATATTACCGGGGGTGTACTTTGAACATTTTGGGTAAGGAATTTGAAATTGACTTGATACCCATGGAATTAGGGAGTTTTGATGTAATAATCGGTATGAATTGGATGGTCAAAAATAAATCTCACATTCTTTGCGATCTTCACGCAATCCGAATTCCTATCGAGAATGGTGAACCATTGATTGTCTATGGCGACAAAAATTGCACCGGACTCAATCTCGTTTCGTGCCTTAAAGTTCGAAAGCTACTTCGCAAGGGTTGTTTCGCGATTCTTGCTCACGTTAAGAAAGTCGAGGCCGACGAAAAGCGCATCGAAGATGTGCCAATTGTTAGTGACTTTTCCGATGTATTTCCCGACGAATTACCGGGTCTTCCACCTCATCGACCGGTTGAATTTCAAATCGATCTTATTCCAGGAGCCGCACCCGTAGCGCGTGCACCGTATAGACTCGCTCCATCCGAATTACAAGAATTGCAAAGTCAAATCCAAGAGCTACTTGACCGTGGTTTCATTCAACCTAGCCATTCACCATGGGGAGCTCCGATTTTGTTCGTCAAGAAGAAAGACGGATCCCTACGAATGTGCATTGATTATCGTGAACTAAACAAATTAACGGTTAAGAACCGATATCCTCTTCCTCGCATTGATGACCTCTTTGATCAACTACAAGGTTCTCGTGTATACTCAAAAATCGATCTCCGTTCGGGTTATCATCAACTAAGGGTTAAAGGGGAAGATGTCTCCAAAACCGCCTTCCGGACTCGTTATGGTAGTTATGAGTTCCTTGTCATGCCTTTCGGTCTCACTAACGCACCGGCGGTGTTCATGGATCTCATGAACCGCGTGTGCAAACCTTACCTCGACAAATTCGTTATCGTGTTCATCGATGATATTTTGATCTATTCTAAAAATGAAGAGGAACACAAAGAACATCTCCGACTCGTGCCTGAACTCTTCAGAAAAGAACAACTCTATGCCAAGTTCTCCAAGTGTGAATTTTGGTTGAAGGAAGTTCAATTCCTCGGTCACGTTGTAAGTGATCAAGGCATTAAAGTCGATCCCGCGAAAAATCGAAGCCATTAGTAAATGGGAGACTCCTACTACTCCTACTCAAATTCGTCAATTCTTAGGTCTCGCCGGATACTATCGTAAATTCATCAAGGATTTCTCCTTAATCGCTCGCCCTCTAACTGCGTTAACTCACAAGTAACGAAAGTTCATTTGGTCATCCGAACAAGAAACCGCTTTTCAAATCTTGAAAACTAAGCTAACCACCGCTCCTATCTTGTCACTTCCCGAAGGCAATGATGATTTTGTTGTATATTGTGATGCCTCAAAAAACGGTTATGGATGCGTATTAATGCAACGAAAGAAAGTCATTGCTTATGCCTCTCGACAACTCAAAGTCCACGAACGAAACTACACGACACATGATCTTGAACTCGGTGCCGTCATCTTTGCACTTAAGTTATGGAGACATCATCTTCTTGGTACCAAAAGTACCATCTTTACCGATCACAAAAGTCTCCAACATATCTTCGATCAAAAGCAACTAAACATGAGACAACGAAGGTGGATTGAGACCTTGAACGATTATAATTGCGAGCTTCGTTACCACCCCGGGAAGGCAAATGTAGTGGCTGATGCCTTAAGTCGAAAGGAAGGAGCGGTGCCCCTTCGTGTCCGAGCTTTGAATATCACCATCCACTCCAACCTTAATAGCCAAATTCGGGTAGCCCAAGATGAAGCTCTTAAGGACAACAACATCGCACGCGAACTTTTAAACATTCTCGTCTCCCGATTCAAAGTTAAGGAGACCGGACTTCGATATTACGCCGGAAAAATTTGGGTGCCTAGATATGGCGATCTACGAAACCTCATCCTAGACGAAGCCCACAAATCGCGATACTCGATTCATCCCGGCGCCAATAAGATGTACCATGACCTTAAAGAACAATATTGGTGGCCGAACATCAAAAAGGAGGTTGCTAGATACGTCGCCAAATGTTTGACTTGCGCTAAAGTCAAAGCCGAACACCAAAGACCGTCCGGGTTACTTCAACAACCCGAGATCCCGCAATGGAAGTGGGAAAGGATCACGATGGATTTTATCACCAAACTACCGAAAACGTCAGGCGGTTATGATACAATTTGGGTCATTGTTGACCGTCTCACCAAATCCGCGCACTTTCTCGCCATGAAAGAAACCGACAAAATGGAGAAACTTGCACGACTTTACATTAAAGAGATTGTAGCCCGACACGGAGTACCGTTATCGATTATCTCCGACCGAGATGGTCGTTTCGTTTCTAGATTTTGGCGTACGTTACAAGAAGCGTTGGGAACGCGTTTGGACATGAGCACCGCATATCATCCCCAAACCGATGGGCAAAGTGAACGTACAATACAAACCTTAGAGGATATGTTACGAGCCTGCGTTGTTGATTTTGGAAAAGCTTGGGACAATCACTTACCTCTCGCCGAATTCTCTTACAACAATAGTTATCACGCGAGTATTAAGGCCGCACCTTTTGAAGCGTTATATGGTCAAAAATGTCGCTCTCCTCTTTGTTGGGCCGAAGTGGGTGACGTGCAAATTTCCGGGCCTGAACTCATTCACGAAACCACCGAGAAGATTCTTCAAATCCGAGATAGGCTTCGGACGGCCCGGAGTCGCCAAAAATGCTATACCGACAAAAGTCGCAAAGACCTCGAATTTCAAGTCGGTGACCGCGTCATGTTAAAAGTCGCACCTTGGAAAGGTGTCATCCGTTTTGGGAAACGTGGGAAACTAAATCCGCGGTACGTTGGTCCTTTCGAAATCTTAGAGCGTGTTGGAACCGTTGCGTATCGTTTGGATCTTCCGCCTCAACTAAGCTCCGTCCACCCTACATTTCATGTATCTAACTTGAAGAAATGTCTTGCCGAGCCCGATATCGTCGTCCCTCTCGAGGAACTTACTATTAATGACAAACTCCATTTTGTGGAGGAACCGGTTGAAATTGTGGACTATGTCGAGAAGGAATTAAAACAAAGCCGGATCCCGATTGTTAAGGTCCGTTGGAACGCCAAAAGGGGACCCGAGTTTACTTGGGAAAGAGAAGATCAAATGCGAAAGAAACACCCTCATCTATTCCCGGTTCCGGAAACGTCATATTCCGAGGAAGAAACAACGACCACTACGCCTACCTAAATTTCGGGACGAAATTTCTTTTAAGGTGTAGGTAATGTAACATCCCGCCTTTTTCCGTCAATTTTCCGTTTAACTATTTAAGTTCCGTTATATGTTTATAACACATCTCGTTAATACGCGTTTTAAATTATCATGTTTAGGTAATTTAACGCACCCGCAACTGAACTCGAGGGACTAGTTTGACCAAAACACCAAAGTGGTGACTAGCTTTTGACTAAGTCAACCACCTCCTCACCATTATCCATTCATTTCTCTTTTTCTAAAATACTTCCATATTTTTCTCTAATTTCATCAAAAGGAAATCATCATCCAAATTCGTTCAAAAAGGATTCAATCAAAACAAATTACATATTTGAACTCCTCGTGATCTCCTCTTCGATTCCATACCGATTTCATCAATTTTGGGTAACTTTCTAAAATCACTAATTTTATGTGTTCTTGAGATTTTTGAGTTATAAAGTTGTTAATTAGTGTCTATGGCTCAAGTCTAGTATGATTATGTGTTTTGTATGCTTGTTCTTGCTATTTTGATGTAACTAGTTCATATTGAAAGTTCACATGCTTAATCTTGAATTTTGAGTGTTCATATGTTGTTTGATGCTAAGAGTTCATGTTTTAATCTTATTCCTAGTGTTACTAGCTTCGTTATGATGTATGGTTTGGTTAAAGAAACCTTCTAAACTTGATTATGAAATTTGGTGAATTTGAGTTAGGGTTTCATGAACCAGAAATGGACTTTTGATGCTTTAAATGACACGAAATGCTAATTGTAAGTGTTAGGTTGTGTTGTATGCTCAATTACCTACAAAATGGCATGTCATATGTATGCATTGAATGACCGAATCATTAAATGTGCATTGGTGAGTTTAAAGCATTAATGTGTGCATTGAATGATCACTTGGTTTGAAAACTCGGTTGTTACAAATGAGGTTTTTGATTGATGAATTGTGTTTAGTTGCATTCTACGTCAGAAGAGCTTTCCAACGATATAAGGTGCGAGTCCTAAGTGTTAGCGGTTTGTATTTTATGCACAAAAAGGTTTTGGATTGAGACTTGAACATTTGGGACTGGCCAGGCACCAGCACCCGGCCTTTGCCGCGGCGCGGCCCCTTCCTGTCGCGGTGCGACATATAAGGGGGCCAGGTTCTGACCTCCTTGTCCCAAATGTGAAAAATGTTTGGCACGTTCTAGACCTCCAATTCACATGCAATTTGTTCTAACATGCTTATATATGAATAATTAGCATAGAAAATTTGTTCGGGACCCGACCCGAACATGTTGACTTTTTCGTTGACTTTGACCGACCAAGTTTGACTTTTTGTCAAACTTAACCAATTAATTATGCAATCTTTCTAACATGCTTTTATACTTGTGTCTTGCATAAAACTTGATGATTTGATTCACATGCTATATTAATCGAGTCGTATTGAGCCATAGGACTAATTGAACATCTTTGACCCTTCGTGACTATCGTTATTGATACAACCTATTTGTTTAGGTCAAGACTAGCATTGTTCTTTGCACACGTTACTTGTCGAAGTACTTTTTGATTCGTGCATACAAGGTGAGATCATAGTCCCACTTTTACTCTTTTTGAACTTACTTTTGGGATGAGAAAACATAAACGTTCTTTTAAACTACGTGAACACAAGTACAGGGAAAACAAACATTCTACATACGAGTTTGAATACAAATCCTCAATTCGATTATCATTAGTTACATCAGATGGTGTAAGCGAGAACTTATGTTATATGGCCATATGGGTTTGACAAACCCTCACTTCGGACGGTTCGCTACCGTCTACGGGTGAAATATATTTTCGGGAAACAGTGTATGTTCTAACACTATTATTACGGGGTTCAACGGACGGAATGTTAAGCTTTGATAATTGAGTGCTCGTGAATATTAACTTTTAGAATGTACTATGACTTTATCGATGTTGCAAATCTTGTGGTTCAACTTACTATTACTCACTTACTTATTTAAACCTATGATTTCACCAACGTTTTCGTTGACAGATTCTCTATGTTTTTCTCAGGTCCTTGAACTTAGGTGATACATGCTTCCGCTCATACTTTTTGATACTTGCATTGGATGTCGAGTATACTTGCATACGTGGAGCGTCTTTTTGACTACTTTTAATTGTGTCGCACGTGTTTCATACAAACTTTAAACATTATTATGTACTTGTTATAGAAACTACTTTTGTAAACTTTGAAACATCCTTATTTATGAAATGAAT
Source organism: Rutidosis leptorrhynchoides (assembly GCF_046630445.1). NCBI lineage: Eukaryota > Viridiplantae > Streptophyta > Magnoliopsida > Asterales > Asteraceae > Rutidosis > Rutidosis leptorrhynchoides. Next base: position 231,535,863 of record NC_092334.1, on the reverse strand, counting down.
GCGACATATTTTTCGGTCAAACTTCGTTATAAAGACTTACGACCATGTAATGGGACCATACGTAGATGACGCTGTCATTTGACGATTTGTCGAGGTCGCTACATGATTCATATGTATTTAGTAAGACGTTGTTATAACGATAATCGTTATATATATCGTTTCGAGTTTCTTAATTCGATAGACTCATTTTTATGTATATAACTCATTGTTAATATACCTTGTGAGATATTTACTTATCATAATATCATATTAACTATATATATATTCATATATATGTCATTATATAGTTTTTATAAGTTTTAACGTTCGTGAATCGCCGGTCAACTTGGGTGGTCAATTGTCTACATGAAACTCATTTCAAATAATCAAGTCTTAACAAGTTTGATTGTGTAACGACCCGGATTTTTCCAATCATTTTATACTTATGAGATTAATATTTACATAAATTAAACCTTACCAACATAATAAGCAATCTAAATTGTTGAGACTTATGTTTTTGAAAAGAGTTTTACACAATGTTTGACTGTCCAATTTGACCGATGATATCACGAACTATATAACATACGATAATTATACGTTTGTGTATATATATGTATTTATATATATTTAACATGATCTAAGGATGGTTTAACATCTCATTATGTACTAATAACAGTGATTTATAAATATACTTTGAAACTACTAACTTAAGTTTTCAAAACGATAACTATACGTAACATTCTTTGACATAAATACTTAAAACTTATAATGCTTATACATGTATCGTATAGATATGTATTTAATCACTTTTAAAGGGCTTTTATACATAAAACAATATAAGTATATTTACAAAAGATAGCTATATTTGAATCCTCGTTCCGTTTTCTCAAGATTTCTATACGTATATCAAGGGTATATGTACCCGTATCATACCCAGCTTCTATACGTATTTACTATTAGTATATACACATCAAATCAACATTCTAATCAACCATGTTACTGCCCTAAAGGAGGGGTAACTGCTTTTGTAAGATAGTATGACAATTTCACAAGATTACAAGTTAGGAAATTTGTCCATGTCTCCTCCATTTTCACATTTTTAAGGGGTCTTCCCCATTCCATTTTTGATTCAATTTCTATCTTCATTTCTTAGCTAAACACACACATTTTCATAACCCTTAAACACCTACTTCAATTCAGGAAGTTACCATGAAGATCTAGCCATAAAGCCAAGCCTTAATCTTCATAAGAAAAACCTTCCAAGAACACTTCAATAATCCTTCCAAGTAAACAAGTTTACTTCCAACCTTTTGATCTAACTCCACCACTCTTTGATTCCAAGATTATTTCTTCTCTTTTGAAGTAACTTTGTCCAAGTAACTTGAGGTAGTAACCTTGTTCATAATCTTATTCGATTCATATTCATATAGCTATCTTATTTTGTGTTGTAAAATTTTAACAACAAGAACATAGTTTGAATGATTTCAAACTTATTCGCAAACTAAATAGATTCTTCTAACTTAACTTTTAAAACACTTCAAGACCTGTAATATATCATAAGGATATGCTAACTTAACAAGATATGACTTGATTTTACAAAGAACACCTTAAAACTGAATCTACATCGTTGGAGTGCAACCGGGGGCTGTTTTGGGTTGGATAAATAAAAACTATCTTGAACTTTGAATTGGAAGTTCATGTTCTGGAAAAATGATATTTCTTATGAATATGTTAACACATAAAAATTTCATGGTTTAACTCAAAGTGTAAGTATTTTTAGAAAAATGATCATTAAATGTTGTTTTTATGATGGAAAATGATCCATTTCATAAGTTTCACCAAAGTTTGACCTATAACCTGTGATTTCGAATACAAACTAAGGTATTTTCAGTTCATATTCTTAAAATTTGACTCGATCCAAGGAAGTGGCAAGTTGAACCAACAAAAACGGAGTTGTAATGAAGAAACTACGACTAAAACAAGATTGGGTATCCGAAGCTAGTTTAGCTACGAAAATATTTGAAGAAAAAGTAAATTAATCATATCTTTGCTAATTAATATGATATTTTATATATATTTACTTATGATTTGATTTTATATATTTCAGGACCACCCGTAAACAACACGAGAAGATTAATCATAAGACCTCATGATTGTACGCAACACGTCATTTGACAACACGGTACTTTATGTACGCAACACGTCATTTGACAACATGGTACCATGGGTCGAGATTAATTCTAATCAATACAAATACGATGGGGTCTTTATTTATTTTATTGAGCAACTAATTGTGGACCACTAACATCGGACTGCTAACTACGGACTAAGAAAACATTATAAGTATTATAAGTATATATATATATATATATATATATATATATATATATATATATATATATATATATATATATATATATATATATATATATATATATATATATATATATGGTTAGGTTCATGATATCTATCGGAGACCAAGTCGAGTTAAATACATTCATGGCAAAAGTGAGTATATAGTCCCACTTTTAAACTCTAAATATTTCGGGATGAGAATACATGCATTTTATGATTTACGTTATGGACACAAGTGATTAAAAATATATATTCTACGTTGAGTTGTACCACTGGCATACTTCCCTGTAACTTGGTAACTACTATTTACATGAGGTATTGTAAACGCGAATCCTGTTGATAGATCTATCGGGCCTGACAACCCCAACCGGACTGGACGACCAGAATTCAACGGTTGCACAGTACTTCGTTTCGGTGACTACACTTGGTACGGTGTAATAAGATTTCATAATAAAGGGAATATGCGACGTTGATTAAATGTTAAGTATGGTTATCAAGTGCTCAACAACTTAGAATATTTTTTAAAACATTTATATATGAAATCTTGTGGTCTATATTTATAACGCTGCCGGCATTAAACCTATATCTCACCAACTTTATGTTGACGTTTTAAGCATGTTTATTCTCAGGTGATAACTAAAAGCTTCCGCTGCAACATGTTGAATTTAATCAAGATCTTCAGTATGCATATTTGTGTCAAAAATAAAACTGCATATCGGAGGATTTGTAATGTAAAATATGTTGGAAGTCGTATTGTTATTATCACATGTAAAGTTTGTAAGTCTAAGATTATTGCTAAACGATAATCATTATTAAGTTGTTTAAACCTTGTATTTGTAATAAAAGCTATGGTTTGTATTGTTAAAACGAATGCAGTTTTTGAAAAATGTCGCATATAGAGGTCAATACCTCGCGATGAAATCATATGTTATTATATTTGTCCTTATGGTTTAGGACGGGTTTTGACATGTGGTATCAGAGTGTTGGTCTTAGAGAACCAAAAAATTTGCATTAGTGTGTCTTATCGAGTTTGTTAGGATGCATTAGTAAGTCTGGACTTTGACCGTGTTTGATTTCAAAAACTATTGCTTATCCTTGTTGGTTAAAAATTAATATGTAAATATTATGTGGTACTAATTTGCTAGTTGTTATGTGATAGATGTCTGGCTTAGAACTTGTTATCACATTCAGCGACTCCGAACCAGAATCTTCAGATGGTGTTCTAGTCATTAACCTATCCGATGATGAAAACGACACCTTTGGGGAAGACTCACAATTTTCGGATGAATCAATTGAAGAGGAACCGGAAAGTGATCCTGAGGAGGAAGAAATACAGGAAATTACGAAAGACAAGTTTGAAAGAGGAAAGAAACGAAAGGCTACTGAATTGGAAAATCCAAATCCCAAGTTTAGTGAGGATGTTGTGACACCAACTCCACCAGACACTTCCACCCCTATTCCCGCTATTCCTATTAGTTCTATCCCGGCATCCAGTTCTTCATCCCCTCAGCCAAAACGTAGGGAGATAGTCAAGATAACCTTTAAGCGATTCCTTTGAACACAAACGTTTTGGGTTAAATGATGCGCTGTTATTTTAAACCATGGGATCATATAACGTTTTGTATAATATTACTAGTGTGGTTTGCTTAATGTTTGATGTAAGATAAGCATATGTAAAATAGTGAAGTGTGAAATGCAATAATTTTCCATGGTTGAGTATTATTTGGATGGTAGTAATTAATTTCTGTACTAAGCTATTAATTATGAACTTTAACGGGTAGATACTACCCTAGATATAATTATAAAACGCTAATAAAAAGAAAAGGCTTTTATAATAATAACTGGTTCATATTATTAATAAGCTACGATGTACTATAAATACATACTACATCTATAATATTCCATGTGAATAATTATTTTTCTCATTCTTATTGAAGATTATGGCGCGATTGAACCGAATGACGGAACAAGAAATCGAGGAACTCATCAATCAGCGAGTGGATGACAGAATGTTATGGGTCGAGGCTGCGAGAGGTGCTGCAGTTAACCTAAATCCTTGTGTGGGATGTACTTACAAAACTTTTCAGTGTTGCAAGCCCTCATCATTCAGTGGAACAGAAGGACCGGTCGGTTTAACCCGGTGGATCGAAAAGATTAAGTCTGTGTTTAAAATCAGTGGTTGTATTGAGAAGGACATGACCAAGTATGCATCGTGCACCTTACAAGATAGTGCACTCACGTGGTGGAAAATCTATGTGAAGGCCGTAGGAGGAGATGTAGCTTATGATACTCCCTGGGAAGAATTCAAAATAATGCTAATCAATGAGTATTGTCCAAGGAACGAGGTTAGGAAGTTGGAAGATGAATTACGAAGCCTGAAAGTTGTTGGTACTGAACTCACCAACTACAATCAGCGATTCATGGAATTAGCTTTGCTATGTCCCGAATTGGTACCAACCGAAGAACGGAAGATAGAATTGTACAAAGATGGTTTTCCTAAAAATGTCAAAGCAAATGTTACAGCATCGAAACCCAAGACTATTCACGAAGCCATCACCATGGCAAACGAGTTGATGGACCAGATTATTCTGGATAAGAACACCGATGTCAAGACATCAGAAAACAACAGAAAGTAGGAAGGTAATCAACAATCCAACAAGAAACAAGAAACCACGCAAGGTGCGGGTAGTGGTTCAAGCTCTGGTTATAAAGGACGAAATCCTTTATGTAACAGATGCCACAAACATCACTCTGGTTATTGTAATGTGGTGTGCGAAAATTGTAATCGAAGGGGTCATCTTGCTGAAGATTGTCGGATTCCTGTTACAAATACAAATGGCACCAAGACTCCTACCACCAATGCAAATAGAACTGCCTTGGCCACTGTTACCTGTTATGGGTGTGGGAAACAGGGTCATTATAAGAGTCAGTGCCCGAATCTAGAGAAGAATAACGGATCTGCACGTGGAAGAGCATTTATTATTAATGTTATAGAGGCTTATGAAGACCCGGAGCTGGTTACCGGTACGTTTATCATTAATAACTTATCAGCATCTATTATATTTGATACTAGTGCCGATAGAAGTTACGTGTGTAGAGACTTTTACGCTAAATTGAATTGTTCATCATTACCTCTAGATGCTAAGTACATGATTGAGTTAGCTAATGGTAAACTAATTAAAGCCGATAAAATTTGCCGTGATTGTAAAATAAATTTAGCCGGAGAAACATTTAAGATTGATTTGATACCCATAGAATTAGGAAGTTTTGATGTAATTATTAGCATGGACTGGATGTCCAAAGTAGGATTCGAAGTGGTGTGTGATGAAAAGGCAATTCGTATTCCTCGAAAGGATAAATCAATGATAATGATTTACGGAGATAAAGGTAACCCAAACCTAAATCTCATTAGCTGTTTGAAAGCTCGAAAGTGTTTAGAAAAGGGATGTTATGCCATCCTAGCACATGTAAAGAAAGTTGAAGAAAAGGAGAAGAATATTAGTGATGTAAATGTAGTAAGAGACTTTCCCGATGTATTTCCGGAAGAATTACCGGGACTACCTCCTTTCAGGTCTGTAGAATTTCAAATAGATCTTGTACCAGGAGCTGCACCGGTTGCTCGTGCTCCATATAGACTTGCACCGTCCGAGTTAAAAGAACTTCAGAGTCAGTTAAAAGAATTACTGGACCGAGGATTCATACGACCAAGTACTTCACCGTGGGGAGCTCCAATTTTATTTGTTAAAAAGAAAGATGGATCTTTTAGGATGTGTATAGATTATCGTGAATTAAATAAGTTAACTATCAAGAATCGGTATCCACTACCAAGAATTGACGACTTATTTGATCAACTGCAAGGATCATGTGTTTACTCGAAAATCGACCTAAGATCGGGCTATCATCATCTACGTGTCAAAGAAGAAGATATTCCGAAAACTGCTTTCCGGACACGCTACGGTCATTATGAATTTTTAGTCATGCCGTTTGGATTGACGAATGCGCCAGCTGTATTCATGGACCTCATGAATCGAGTTTGTAGTCCGTATCTAGATAAGTTTGTTATCGTTTTCATTGACGATATTCTTATCTATTCCAAAAATGAGCAAGAGCATGAACAGCATTTAAGGTTGGTATTAGAATTGTTAAGAAAAGAACAGTTATACGCCAAATTTTCTAAGTGTGCATTTTGGTTGAAAGAAGTGCAATTTCTTGGCCATGTTGTTAGTAGCAAAGGAATTCAGGTTGACCCAGCTAAAATTGAGGCCATTGAAAAATGGGAGACTCCTAAGACACCAACGCAGATACGCTAATTTTTGGGTTTAGCCGGTTATTATAGAAGGTTTATTCAAGATTTTTCCCAAATAGCTAAACCATTAACAGCGTTAACGCAAAAAGGGAAGAAGTACGTATGGACTTCTGAGCAGGAGAGTGCATTTCAATTACTGAAGAAGAAGTTGACTACAGCGCCTATTTTATCGTTACCTGAAGGGAACGATGATTTTGAGATATATTGTGACGCTTCACAACAAGGTTTTGGTTGCGTCCTTATGCAACGAAAGAAAGTTATTGCGTACGCATCCCGACAATTGAAGATTCACGAGCGAAATTATACGACGCATGATCTAGAATTGGGAGCAGTCGTGTTTGCATTGAAGATATGGAGACACTATTTATATGGGGTTAAATACACTGTGTTTACCGATCATAAAAGCCTTCAACATATCTTCGATCAGAAACAGCTGAACATGAGGCAACGTAGGTGGGTCGAGCTGATAAAAGACTATGATTGTGAGATTCGCTATCATCCCGGGAAAGCGAATGTAGTGGTCGACGCTCTAAGCAGAAAGGAACAGGAACCAATTCGAGTACGAGCAATGAACATAAAAATTCGCATGAATCTCAACTCACAAATCAAAGAGGCTCAACGAGAAGCTCTTACTAAAGAGAACATAGGAAATGAAATAATGAAGAAGTATGAGAAGCAACTCGTTATACGGGAAGACGGAATTCGATATTTTGCAAACCGTATTTGGGTACCAAAGTTGGGTGGATTAAGGAAGTTGATATTGAACAAGGCACATAAGACAAGATACTCGATACATCCTGGAGTTGGAAAGATGTATCAAGATCTTAAGACGCATTATTGGTGGCCTAATTTAAATACAGATGTTACAACATATGTTGGGGAATGTTTAACTTGTTCCAAAGTCAAAGCAGAACATCAGAAGCCGTCAGGGTTACTTCAACAACCAGAAATCCCAGAATGGAAATGGGATGGTATTACAATGAATTTCATCACAAAGTTACCTAAGATTGCATGGGGTTATGACACCATTTGGGTAATAGTTAATCGTCTCACCAAATCTGCACATTTCTTGCCTATAAAAGAAACGGATAGAATAGAGAAACTATTACGATTATATATAAAGGAAATTGTTTCAAGGCATGGAATACCTATTTCCATTATATCCGATCGTGATAGTAGATTTACATCAAAGTTTTGGCAATCACTACAGGAGACCCTGGGAACTCGTTTGGATATGAGCACCGCATATCATCCACAAATCGACAGGCAGAGTGAAAGAATGATTCAGACTCTTGAAGACATGCTCAGGGCATGTGTGATCGATTTTGGAAACGGATGGGATAAATATCTACCATTAGCAGAATTCTCGTATAATAATAGTTATCATGCGAGCATTAACGCTGCACCATTTGAAGCACTGTATGGAAGGAAGTGTAGATCCCCTATCTGTTGGAATGAAGTAGGAGATCGACAATTAACTAGTCCCGAGATCATACACGAAACGACTGAGAAGATAGTACAAATCAAGGAGAGATTGAAAAAAGCCCGTAGTCGCCAAAAGAGCTACGCCGATGTCCGAATGAAACCATTAGAGTTTTAGATCGGTGACATGGTTATGCTAAAGGTGTCACCTTGGAAGGTGTAATACGTTTTGGTAAAAGGGGTAAACTGAACCCAAGGTATGTAGGCCCGTTCAAGATTATCGAACGCATCGGTCCGGTAGCTTATCGACTCGAATTACCACAACAACTCGCCAGAGTACATAATACATTTCACGTCTCAAATCTTAAGAAGTGTCTTTTAAAGGAAGACCTCACCATTCCTCTTGAAGAAATCCAAGTCGACGAGAAATTATAATTCATAGAAGAACCAGTTGAAATCATGGACCGTGAAGTTAAACATCTCAAGCAGAGCAATATACCAATTGTGAAGGTTCGTTAGAATGCTCGAAGGGGTCTTGAGTTTACTTGGGAATGAGAGGATCAAATGAAACAAAAGTACCCACATTTGTTTCCCGAAAACGCAAAATAGGTATAACTTTAAAATTTCGGGACGAAATTTATTTAACGGGTAGGGACTGTAACGACCCGGATTTTTCCAATCATTTTATACTTATGAGATTAATATTTACATAAATTAAACCTTACCAACATGATAAGCAATCTAAATTGTTGAGACTTATGTTTTTGAAAAGAGTTTTACACAACGTTTGACTGTCCAATTTGACCGATGATATCACGAACTATATAACATACGATAATTATACGTTTTTGTATATATATGTATTTATATATATTTAAAATGATCAAAGGATAGTTTAACATCTCATTGTGTACTAATAACAATGAGTTACAAATATACTTTGAAACTACTAACTTAAGTTTTCAAAACGATAACTTTACGTAACGTTCTTTGACATAAATACTTAAAACTTATAATGCTTATACATGTATCGTATAGATATGTATTTAATCACTTTTAAATGGCTTTTATACATAAAATAATATAAGTATATTTACAAAAGATAGTTGTATTTGATTCCTCGTTCCGTTTTCTCAAGATTTCTATACGTATATCAAGGGTATATGTACCCGTATCATACCCAGCTTCTATACATATTTACTATTAGTATATACACATCAAATCAACATTCTAATCAACCATGTTACTGCCCTAAAGGAGGGGTAACTACTTTTGTAAGATAGTATGACAATTTCACAAGATTACAAGTTAGGAAATTTGTCCATGTCTCCTCCATTTTCACGTTTTTAAGGGGTCTTCTGTAGTGACCCGAACTTTTCCATGTTTATATATATTAATTGAGATTGATATTTACATGATTAAATGTTTCCAAGATGTTAAACAATCAAACTTGTTAAGACTTGATTAATTGAAATAGGTTTCATATAGACAATTGACCACCCAAGTTGATCGGTGATTCACGAACGTTAAAACTTGTAAAAACTATATGATGACATATATATGGATATATATATAGTTAACATGATACTATGATAATTAAACATATCATTAAGTATATTAACAATGAACTACATATGTTAAAACAAGACTACTAACTTAATGATTTTTAAACGAGACATATATGTAACGATTATCGTTGTAAAGACATTTAATGTATATATATCATATTAAGAGATATTCATACATGATAATATCATGATAATATAATAATTTAAAATCTCATTTGATATTATAAACATTGGGTTAACAACATTTAACAAGATCGTTAACCTAAAGGTTTCAAAACAACACTTACATGTAACGACTAACGATGACTTAACGACTCAGTTAAAATGTATATACATGTAGTGTTTTAATATGTATTTATATACTTTTGAAAGACTTCAATACATTTATCAAAATACTTCTACTTAACAAAAATGCTTACAATTACATCCTCGTTCAGTTTCATCAACAATTCTACTCGTATGCACCCGTATTCGTACTCGTACAATACACAGCTTTTAGATGTATGTACTATTGGTATATACACTCCAATGATCAGCTCTTAGCAGCCCATGTGAGTCACCTAACACATGTGGGAACCATCATTTGGCAACTAGCATGAAATATCTCATAAAATTACAAAAATATGAGTAATCATTCATGACGTATTTACATGAAAACAAAATTACATATCCTTTATATCTAATCCATACACCAACGACCAAAAACACCTACAAACACTTTCATTCTTCAATTTTCTTCATCTAATTGATCTCTCTCAAGTTCTATCTTCAAGTTCTAAGTGTTCTTCATAAATTCCAAAAGTTCTAGTTTCATAAAATCAAGAATACTTTCAAGTTTGTTAGCTCACTTCCAATCTTGTAAGGTGATCATCCAACCTCAAGAAATCTTTGTTTCTTACAGTAGGTTATCATTCTAATACAAGGTAATAATCATATTCAAACTTTGGTTCAATTTCTATAACTATAACAATCTTATTTCAAGTGATGATCTTACTTGAACTTGTTTTCGTGTCATGATTCTGCTTCAAGAACTTCGAGCCATCCAAGGATCCGTTGAAGCTAGATCCATTTTTCTCTTTTCCAGTAGGTTTATCCAAGGAACTTAAGGTAGTAATGATGTTCATAACATCATTCGATTCATACATATAAAGCTATCTTATTCGAAGGTTTAAACTTGTAATCACTAGAACATAGTTTAGTTAATTCTAAACTTGTTCGCAAATAAAAGTTAATCCTTCTAACTTGACTTTTAAAATCAACTAAACACATGTTCTATATCTATATAATATGCTAACTTAATGATTAAAACCTGGAAACACGAAAAACATCGTAAAACCGGATTTACGCCGTCGTAGTAACACCGCGGGCTGTTTTGGGTTAGTTAATTAAAAACTATGATAAACTTTGATCTAAAAGTTGTTATTCTGAGAAAATGATTTTTATTATGAACATGAAACTATATCCAAAAATTATGGTTACACTCAAAGTGGAAGTATGTTTTCTAAAATGGTCATCTAGACGTCGTTCTTTCGACTGAAATGACTACCTTTACAAAAACGACTTGTAACTTATTTTTCCGACAATAAACCTATACTTTTTCTGATTAGATTCATAAAATAGAGTTCAATATGAAACCATAGCAATTTGATTCACTCAAAACGGATTTAAAATGAAGAAGTTATGGGTAAAACAAGATTGGATAATTTTTCTCATTTTAGCTACGTGAAAATTGGTAACAAATCTATTCCAACCATAACTTAATCAACTTGTATTGTATATTATGTAATCTTGAGATACCATAGACACGTATACAATGTTTCGACCTATCATGTCGACACATCTATATATATTTCGGAACAACCATAGACACTCTATATGTGAATGTTGGAGTTAGCTATACAGGGTTGAGGTTGATTCCAAAATATATATAGTTTGAGTTGTGATCAATACTGAGATACGTATACACTGGGTCGTGGATTGATTCAAGATAATATTTATCGATTTATTTCTGTACATCTAACTGTGGACAACTAGTTGTAGGTTACTAACGAGGACAGCTGACTTAATAAACTTAAAACATCAAAATATATTAAAAGTGTTGTAAATATATTTTGAACATACTTTGATATATATGTATATATTGTTATAGGTTCGTGAATCAACCAGTGGCCAAATCTTACTTCCCGACGAAGTAAAAATCTGTGAAAGTGAGTTATAGTCCCACTTTTAAAAATCTAATATTTTTGGGATGAGAATACATGCAGGTTTTATAAATGATTTACAAAATAGACACAAGTACGTGAAACTACATTCCATGGTTGAATTATCGAAATCGAATATGCCCCTTTTTATTAAGTCTGGTAATCTAAGAATTAGGGAACAGACACCCTAATTGACGCGAATCCTAAAGATAGATCTATTGGGCCTAACAAACCCCATCCAAAGTACCGGATGCTTTAGTACTTCGAAAATTATATCATATCCGAAGGGTGTCCCGGAATGATGGGGATATTCTTATATATGCATTTTGTTAATGTCGGTTACCAGGTGTTCACCATATGAATGATTTTTATCTCTATGTATGGGATGTGTATTGAAATATGAAATCTTGTGGTCTATTGTTACGATTTGATATATATAGGTTAAACCTATAACTCACCAACATTTTTGTTGACGTTTTAAGCATGTTTATTCTCAGGTGATTATTAAGAGCTTCCGCTGTCGCATACTTAAATAAGGACGAGATTTAGAGTCCATGCTATTATGATATTGTGTAAAAACTGCATTCAAGAAACTTATTTTGTTGTAACATATTTGTATTGTAAACCATTATGTAATGGTCGTGTGTAAACAGGATATTTTAGATTATCATTATTTGATAATCTACGTAAAGCTTTTTAAACCTTTATTGATGAAATAAAGGGTATGGTTTATTTTAAAATGAATGCAGTCTTTGAAAAACGTCTCATATAGAGGTCAAAACCTCGCAACGAAATCAATTAATATGGAACGTTTTTAATCAATAAGAACGGGACATTTCAGTTGGTATCAGAGCGTTGGTCTTAGAGAACCAGAAAATTTGCATTAGTGTGTCTTATCGAGTTTGTTAGGATGCATTAGTGAGTCTAGACTTCGACCGTGTTTTCTTTAAAAAATGATTGCTTAACATTTTTGTTGGAAACTATATATTTTTAACATATGAATATTATGTGATATATTAATCTCTTAACGTGTTTGATATTATGTGATAGATGTCTACCTCTAGAACAAGTTCCATTGACTCACCTAATAATAATGAAGAGTCAAATGTAAATTGGAATGATTCGTGGACTGATTCACAAGTTCCCGAAGAGGAACCGGAAGAAGAGTCGGAACCGGAAGAAGAATCGGAACCGGAAGAAGAATCGGAACCGGATGAAGAAATAGAACCGGTGGGGGAAATAATAAAACGGTTAAGTAAAAGAAAATCCTCAACCAACCGACCAAAGTTAATTATGGTCAATGGTGTTTCCGCCAAGGAAGCAAAATATTGGGAGGATTACCAATTCTCCGATGAATCGGATTCCGACGAGAATTCCGATGATGTTATAGAAATTACCCCAACTGAATTTAAAAAGGTAAAAGAAAATAATAAGGGAATGGGCATAAAAATAGAGAAATCTAATTCCAACCCCGATAAACTTTATATGTATCGTCAACCCCCGAAGTCCTTAAGTTGTAACAATGACCCGGGAACCTCTAAACCACCAGGTTTTTCTAAACCAATGTGGATCACGACGGCTCGTATTAGGGGAACATCATATATCCCTAGAAACTTGGCAAAACGAACCAAAACCGAAGAAGAAGAAACGAGCGAGTCGGAATAAGATAGTTGTATTCGTGTGGTGTAATATATGTAATATAGTGTGCTTATGCTTTATGATATATGTAAAAATTGCTTGTATTAATAAGTATTTTTTTTATGAATCTAACTCTTGTTCTATTTTACAGTATAAAAACACAAAATGGATAGACAATCCAATATTTTAAGAGACCTACCCGGAGACATGATTGATGAAATCTTGTCTAGAGTCGGTCATAATTCTTCGGCACAACTATTTAAGGCGAGATCAGTTTGTAAGACATTCGAAGAATGTTCCAAGAATGCCTTGGTTTATAAAAGGCTTTCGTTCGAAAGATGGGGGATATCACATTGGGAAATCCATAAGTTACGATGTGTTTACTTTGACGCATATATTGGGGGAACCCAAATGCTATTCTACGCAATGGGTTAAGAAATTATTTTGACTCAATATATCCGAATATTGGACTTCGTGATTTAGAAAAAGCGGCTAACATGCAACATAAAGAAGCATGTTATGCTTACGGATTAGTAATGTTCGCTTCTCACCAAAGTGAGAACAAGAACATCGGCCTACAACTATTAAACAAAACGTTCCCACAAGTGACGGAGTCAGTAATTGGGGTAAGAAATGAGGTTTTTAGATTGTTACGGGACTGTTGGACATTACGTAACCCTCGTCCCTTTGACGACGTTACAACACGCTGTCTTATCAACGGCCATAACGGTTATGTTCCACAAGACCAAGGATGGGAAGTAATCCTAGTAAAACCAGAATGCATGACTTGTTTCTGGACGTATGAATTACGTGTCTTTATTGCCTTTGCTGAACGACTTGTGTACTAGCTAGAATTATCTTCACAACCATCTTGTATCAAATTTATTGTGTGCTATATTTCATGCTATATGTAAAATAAGCGGTATTGTAAGTTTGTAAAATATTGTGTAAAAGTTTGAACGCGAAATATTATTATAATCAGTTTTTCATATAGAATTGTAGTAGTTGAATTGTATATTAGCTACTAAGTATGAACTTAACGGGTAGGTACTACCCGAATTTAAACTTATAAAACGCTAATATGAAGAAAAAGCTTTTATAAATGAGTTCATATTATGCTACGAAATACTATTAACTACTCTTAATATTCTGTATGATTAACTTGTTCCATTTGACTATTTTGAAGGAAATGGCACCGACTACTCGACACACCATGAATATGAATGAAGAGGAATTCCGTACTTTTCTAGCTTCCAACATAGCCGCAGTACAGGCTGCGCTACATACCAACAATAACCTTGGATCTAGTAGTACAGGAAATCGTGTTGGATGCACCTACAAAGAATTCACTGCCTGCAAACCTTTGGAATTTGATGGAACCGAAGGACCGATCGGATTGAAACGGTGGACCGAGAAGGTCGAATCGGTGTTTGCCATAAGTAAGTGTACTGAAGAGGACAAAGTGAAGTATGCTACGCATACCTTCACAGGTTCTGCGTTAACATGGTGGAATACCTATCTAGAGCAAGTGGGACAAGACGATGCGTACGCACTACCGTGGTCAGCATTCAAGCACTTGATGGACGAGAAGTACCGTCCCAGAACCGAGGTCAATAAGCTCAAGACAGAACTTAGAGGGTTACGAACCCAAGGATTTGATATTACCACGTACGAAAGACGATTCACAGAATTGTGCCTATTGTGTCCGGGAGCGTTCGAAGATGAGGAAGAGAAGATCGACGCGTTTGTGAAAGGATTACCGGAAAGAATCCAAGAAGATATAAGTTCACACGAGCCCGCCTCCATACAACAGGCATGTAGAATGGCTCACAAACTAGTGAACCAGATTGAAGAAAGAATTAAAGAATAGACTGCTGAAGAGGCCAATGTGAAGCAAGTCAAAAGAAAGTGGGAGGAAAACGGTGATAAGAATCGCTAATACAGCAACAACATCAATTACAACAATAATCGCAACAATTATCCCAACAATCGCAACTACAACAAACGGTCCAACAACAACAACAACAACAACAACAACAACAGCAACTACAACAATCATCCTAACAACAATAATAACCGCAACAACAACAACAATTAGAAGCAGCTATGCCAAAGGTGTGAAAAGAATCACTCGGGGTTCTGCACCAAATTTTGCAACAAGTGTAAAAGAAATGGTCATAGCGCGGCCAAGTGTGAGGTCTACGGACCAGGGGTTAATAGAACGAAAGGAACAAATGGTGTCGGAACGAGTAATGGCGGAGCAAGTAGTGTCGGAGCAAGTTATGCCAATGTAGTTTGTTATAAATGTGGAAAACCGGGCCACATTATTAGAAATTGCCCGAACCAGGAGAACACGAATGGACAAGGCCGTGGAAGAGTTTTCAATATTAATGCGGCAGAGGCACAGGAAGACCCGGAGCTTGTTACGGGTACGTTTCTTATTGACAATAAATCTGCTTACGTTTTATTTGATTCGGGTGCGGATAGAAGCTATATGAGTAGAGATTTTTGTGCTAAATTAAGTTGTCCATTGACGCCTTTGGATAGTAAATTTTTACTCGAATTAGCAAATGGTAAATTAATTTCAGCAGATAATATATGTCGGAATCGAGAAATTAAACTGGTTAGCGAAACATTTAAGATTGATTTGATACCAGTAGAGTTAGGGAGTTTTGATGTGATAATCGGTATGGACTGGTTGAAAGAAGTGAAAGCGGAGATCGTTTGTTACAAAAATGCAATTCGCATTATACGAGAAAAAGGAAAACCCTTAATGGTGTACGGAGAAAAGGGCAACACGAAGCTACATCTTATTAGTAATTTGAAGGCACAAAAACTAATAAGAAAAGGTTGCTATGCTGTTCTAGCACACGTCGAGAAAGTACAAACTGAAGAAAAGAGCATCAGTGATGTTCCCATTGCAAAAGAATTTCCCGATGTATTTCCGAAAGAATTACCGGGATTACCCCCACATCGATCCGTTGAATTTCAAATAGATCTTGTACCAGGAGCTGCACCAATAGCTCGTACTCCTTACAGACTCGCACCCAGCGAGATGAAAGAACTACAAAGCCAATTACAAGAACTTTTAGAGCGTGGTTTCATTCGACCAAGCACATCACCGTGGGGAGCTCCTGTTTTGTTTGTCAAGAAGAAAGATGGTACATTCAGGTTGTGTATCGACTACCGAGAGTTGAACAAACTTACCATCAAGAACCGCTACCCACTACCGAGAATCGATGACTTATTTGATCAACTACAAGGCTCGTCTGTTTATTCAAAGATTGACTTACGTTCCGGGTATCATCAAATGCGGGTGAAAGAAGATGATATTCCAAAGACTGCTTTCAGAACACGTTACGGTCATTACGAGTTTATGGTCATGCCGTTTGGTTTAACTAATGCACCAGCTGTGTTCATGGACCTTATGAACCGAGTGTGTGGACCATACCTTGACAAGTTTGTCATTGTTTTCATTGATGACATACTTATTTACTCAAAGAATGACCAAGAACACGGTGAACATTTGAGAAAGGTGTTAGAAGTATTGAGGAAGGAAGAATTGTACGCTAAGTTTTCAAAGTGCGCATTTTGGTTGGAAGAAGTTCAATTCCTCGGTCACATAGTGAACAAAGAAGGTATTAAGGTGGATCCGGCAAAGATAGAAACTGTTGAAAAGTGGGAAACCCCGAAAACTCCGAAACACATACGCCAGTTTTTAGGACTAGGTGGTTACTACAGAAGGTTCATCCAAGACTTTTCCAGAATAGCAAAACCCTTGACTACATTAACGCATAAAGGGAAGAAATTTGAATGGAATGATGAACAAGAGAAAGCGTTTCAGTTATTGAAGAAAAAGCTAACTACGGCACCTATATTGTCATTGCCTGAAGGGAATGATGATTTTGTGATTTATTGTGACGCATCAAAGCAAGGTCTCGGTTGTGTATTAATGCAACGAACGAAGGTGATTGCTTATGCGTCTAGACAATTGAAGATTCACGAACAAAATTATACGACGCATGATTTGGAATTAAGCGCGGTTATTTTTGCATTAAAGACTTGGAGGCACTATTTATATGGGGTCAAAAGTATTATATATACCGACCACAAAAGTCTTCAACACATATTTAATCAGAAACAACTGAATATGAGGCAGCGTAGGTGGATTGAATTATTGAATGATTACGACTTTGAGATTCGTTACCACCCGGGGAAGGCAAATGTGGTAGCCGATGCCTTGAGCAGGAAGGACAGAGAACCCATTCGAGTAAAATCTATGAATATAATGATTCATAATAACCTTACTACTCAAATAAAGGAGGCGCAACAAGGAGTTTTAAAAGAGGGAAATTTAAAGGATGAAATACCTAAAGGATCGGAGAAGCATCTTAATATTCGGAAAGACAGAACCCGGTATAGGGCTGAAAGGATTTGGGTACCAAAATTTGGAGATATGAGAGAAATGGTACTTAGAGAAGCTCATAAAACCAGATACTCAATACATCCTGGAACGGGGAAGATGTACAAGGATCTCAAGAAACATTTTTGGTGGCCGGGTATGAAAGCCGATGTTGCTAAATACGTAGGAGAATGTTTGACGTGTTCTAAGGTCAAAGCTGAGCATCAGAAACCATCAGGTCTACTTCAACAACCCGAAATCCCGGAATGGAAATGGGAAAACATTACCATGGATTTCGTCACTAAATTGCCAAGGACTGCAAGTGGTTTTGATACTATTTGGGTAATAGTTGATCGTCTCACCAAATCAGCACACTTCCTACCAATAAGAGAAGATGACAAGATGGAGAAGTTAGCACGACTGTATTTGAAGGAAGTCGTCTCCAGACATGGAATACCAATCTCTATTATCTCTGATAGGGATGGCAGATTTATTTCAAGATTCTGGCAGACATTACAGCAAGCATTAGGAACTCGTCTAGACATGAGTACTGCCTATCATCCACAAACTGATGGGCAGAGCGAAAGGACGATACAAATGCTTGAAGACATGCTATGAGCATGTGTTATTGATTTCAGAAACAGTTGGGATCGACATCTACCATTAGCAGAATTTTCCTACAACAACAGCTACCATTCAAGCATTGAGATGGCGCCGTTTGAAGCACTTTATGGTAGAAAGTGCAGGTCTCCGATTTGTTGGAGTGAAGTGGGAGATAGACAGATTACGGGTCCGGAGATTATACAAGAAACTACCGAGAAGATCATCCAAATTCAACAACGGTTGAAAACCGCCCAAAGTCGACAAAAGAGCTACGCTGACATTAAAAGAAAAGATATAGAATTTGAAATTGAAATTGGAGAGATGGTCATGCTTAAAGTTGCACCTTGGAAAGGCGTTGTTCGATTTGCTAAACGAGGGAAATTAAATCCAAGGTATATTGGACCATTCAAGATTATTGATCGTATCGGACCAGTAGCTTACCGACTTGAGTTACCTCAACAACTCGCGGCTGTACATAACACTTTCCACGTCTCGAATTTGAAGAAATGTTTTGCTAAAGAAGATCTCACTATTCCGTTAGATGAAATCCAAATCAACGAAAAACTTCAATTCATCGAAGAACCCGTCGAAATAATGGATCGTGAGGTTAAAAGACTTAAGCAAAACAAGATACCAATTGTTAAGGTTCGATGGAATGCTCGTAGAGGACCCGAGTTCACCTGGGAGCGTGAAGATCAGATGAAGAAGAAATACCCGCATCTATTTCCAGAAGATTCGTCAACACCTTCAACAGCTTAAAATTTCGGGACGAAATTTATTTAACGGGTAGGTACTGTAGTGACCCGAACTTTTCCATGTTTATATATATTAATTGAGATTGATATTTACATGATTAAATGTTTCCAACATGTTAAACAATCAAACTTGTTAAGACTTGATTAATTGAAATAGGTTTCATATAGACAATTGACCACCCAAGTTGATCGGTGATTCACGAACGTTAAAACTTGTAAAAACTATATGATGACATATATATGGATATATATATATATAGTTAACATGATACTATGATAAGTAAACATATCATTAAGTATATTAACAATGAACTACATATGTTAAAACAAGACTACTAACTTAATGATTTTTAAACGAGACATATATGTAACGATTATCGTTGTAAAGACATTTAATATATATATATCATATTAAGAGATATTCATACATGATAATATCATGATAATATAATAATTTAAAATCTCATTTGATATTATAAACATTGGGTTAACAACATTTAACAAGATCGTTAACCTAAAGGTTTCAAAACAACACTTACATGTAACGACTAACGATGACTTAACGACTCAGTTAAAATGTATATACATGTAGTGTTTTAATATGTATTTATATACTTTTGAAAGACTTCAATACATTTATCAAAATACTTCTACTTAACAAAAATGCTTACAATTACATCCTCGTTCAGTTTCATCAACAATTCTACTCGTATGCACCCGTATTCGTACTCGTACAATACACAGCTTTTAGATGTATGTACTATTAGTATATACACTCCAATGATCAGCTCTTAGCAGCCCATGTGAGTCACCTAACACATGTGGGAACCATCATTTGGCAACTAGCATGAAATATCTCATAAAATTACAAAAATATGAGTAATCATTCATGACGTATTTACATGAAAACAAAATTACATATCCTTTATATCTAATCCATACACCAACGACCAAAAACACCTACAAACACTTTCATTCTTGAATTTTCTTCATCTAATTGATCTCTCTCAAGTTCTATCTTCAAGTTCTAAGTGTTCTTCATAAATTCCAAAAGTTCTAGTTTCATAAAATCAAGAATACTTTCAAGTTTGCTAGCTCACTTCCAATCTTGTAAGGTGATCATCCAACCTCAAGAAATCTTTGTTTCTTACAGTAGGTTATCATTCTAATACAAGGTAATAATCATATTCAAACTTTGGTTCAATTTCTATAACTATAACAATCTTATTTCAAGTGATGATCTTACTTGAACTTGTTTTCGTGTCATGATTCTGCTTCAAGAACTTCGAGCCATCCAAGGATCCGTTGAAGCTAGATCCATTTTTCTCTTTTCCAGTAGGTTTATCCAAGGAACTTAAGGTAGTAATGATGTTCATAACATCATTCGATTCATACATATAAAGCTATCTTATTCGAAGGTTTAAACTTGTAATCACTAGAACATAGTTTAGTTAATTCTAAACTTGTTCGCAAATAAAAGTTAATCCTTCTAACTTGACTTTTAAAATCAACTAAACACATGTTCTATATCTATATAAGATGCTAACTTAATGATTAAAACCTGGAAACACGAAAAACATCGTAAAACCGGATTTACGCCGTCGTAGTAACACCGCGGGCTGTTTTGGGTTAGTTAATTAAAAACTATGATAAACTTTGATCTAAAAGTTGTTATTCTGAGAAAATGATTTTTATTATGAACATGAAACTATATCCAAAAATTATGGTTAAACTCAAAGTGGAAGTATGTTTTCTAAAATGGTCATCTAGACGTCGTTCTTTCGACTGAAATGACTACCTTTACAAAAACGACTTGTAACTTATTTTTCTGACTATAAACCTATACTTTTTCTGATTATATTCATAAAATAGAGTTCAATATGAAACCATAGCAATTTGATTCACTCAAAACGGATTTAAAATGAAGAAGTTATGGGTAAAACAAGATTGGATAATTTTTCTCATTTTAGCTACGTGAAAATTGGTAACAAATCTATTCCAACCATAACTTAATCAACTTGTATTGTATATTATGTAATCTTGAGATACCATAGACACGTATACAATGTTTCGACCTATCATGTCGACACATCTATATATATTTCGGAACAACCATAGACACTCTATATGTGAATGTTGGAGTTAGCTATACAGGGTTGAGGTTGATTCCAAAATATATATAGTTTGAGTTGTGATCAATACTGAGATACGTATACACTGGGTTGTGGATTGATTCAAGATAATATTTATCGATTTATTTCTGTACATCTAACTGTGGACAACTAGTTGTAGGTTACTAACGAGGACAGCTGACTTAATAAACTTAAAACATCAAAATATATTAAAAGTGTTGTAAATATATTTTGAACATACTTTGATATATATGTATATATTGTTATAGGTTCGTGAATCAACCAGTGGCCAAGTCTTACTTCCCGACGAAGTAAAAATCTGTGAAAGTGAGTTATAGTCCCACTTTTAAAAATCTAATATTTTTGGGATGAGAATACATGCAGGTTTTATAAATGATTTACAAAATAGACACAAGTACGTGAAACTACATTCCATGGTTGAATTATCGAAATCGAATATACCCCTTTTTATTAAGTCTGGTAATCTAAGAATTAGGGAACAGACACCCTAATTGACGCAAATCCTAAAGATAGATCTATTGGGCCTAACAAACCCCATCCAAAGTACCGGATGCTTTAGTACTTCGAAATTTATATCATATCCGAAGGGTGTCCCGGAATGATGGGGATATTCTTATATATGCATTTTGTTAATGTCGGTTACCAGGTGTTCACCATATGAATGATTTTTATCTCTATGTATGGGATGTGTATTGAAATATGAAATCTTGTGGTCTATTGTTACGATTTGATATATATAGGTTAAACCTATAACTCACCAACATTTTTGTTGACGTTTTAAGCATGTTTATTCTCAGGTGATTATTAAGAGCTTCCGCTGTCGCATACTTAAATAAGGACGAGATTTAGAGTCCATGCTTGTATGATATTGTGTAAAAACTGCATTCAAGAAACTTATTTTGTTGTAGCATATTTGTATTGTAAACCATTATGTAATGGTCGTGTGTAAACAGGATATTTTAGATTATCATTATTTGATAATCTACGTAAAGCTTTTTAAACCTTTATTGATGAAATAAAGGTTATGGTTTATTTTAAAATGAATGCAGTCTTTGAAAAACGTCTCATATAGAGGTCAAAACCTCGCAACGAAATCAATTAATATGGAACGTTTTTAATCAATAAGAACGGGACATTTCATCTTCCCCATTCCATTTTTGATTCAATTTCTATCTTCATTTCTTAGCTAAACACACACACTTTCATAACCCTTAAACAACTACTTCAATTCAGCAAGTTACCATGAAGATCTAGCCATAAAAACAAGCCTTAATCTTCATAAGAAAAACCTTCCAAGAACACTTCAATAATCCTTCCAAGTAAACAAGTTTACTTCCAACCTTTTGATCTAACTCCACCATTCTTTGATTCCAAGATTATTTCTTATCTTTTGCAGTAACTTTGTCCAAGTAACTTGAGGTAGTAACCTTGTTCATAATCTTATTCGATTCATATTCATATAGCTATCTTATTTTGTGTTGTAAAATTTTAACAACAAGAACATAGTTTGAATGATTTCAAACTTATTCGCAAACTAAATAGATCCTTCTAACTTAACTTTTAAAACACTTCAAGACCTGTAATATATCATAAGGATATGCTAACTTAACAAGATACAACTTGATTTTACAAAGAACAACTTAAAACTGAATCTACATCGTTGGAGTGCAACCGGGGGCTGTTTTGGGTTGGATAAATAAAAACTATCTTGAACTTTGAATTGGAAGTTCATGTTCTGGAAAAATGATATTTCTTATGAATATGTTAACACATAAAAATTTCATGGTTTAACTCAAAGTGTAAGTATTTTTAGAAAAATGATCATTAAATGTTGTTTTTATGATGGAAAATGATCACTTTCATAAGTTTCACCAAAGTTTGAGCTATAACCTGTGATTTCGAATACAAACTAAGGTATTTTCAGTTCATATTCTTAAAATTTAACTCGATCCAAGGAAGTGGCAAGTTGAACCAACAAAAACGGAGTTGTAATGAAGAAACTACGACTAAAACAAGATTAGGTATCCGAAGCTAGTTTAGCTACGAAAATATTTGGAGAAAAAGTAAATTAATCATATCTTTGCTAATTAATATGATATTTTATATATATTTACTTATGATTTGATTTTATATATTTCAGGACCACCCGTAAACAACACGAGAAGATTAATCATAAGACCTCATGATTGTACGCAACACGTCATTTGACAACACGGTACTTTATGTACGCAACACGTCATTTGACAACATGGTACCATGGGTCGAGATTAATTCTAATCAATACAAATACGATGGGGTCTTTATTTTTTTTATTGAGCAACTAATTGTGGACCACTAACATCGGACTGCTAACTACGGACTAAGAAAACATTAAAAGTGTTATAAGTATATATATATATATATATATATATATATATATATATATATATATATATATATATATATATATATATATATATATTATATATAACGATTACTTGAAAAGAAAATATGTTGATATATTATATATATGGTTAGGTTCGTGATATCTATCGGAGACCAAGTCGAGTTAAATACCTTCAAGGCAAAAGTGAGTATATAGTCCCACGTTTAAACTCTAAATATTTCGGGATGAGAATACATGCATTTTATGATTTACGTTATGGACACAAGTGATTAAAAATATATATTCTACATTGAGTTGTACCACTGGCATACTCCCCTGTAACTTGGTAACTACTATTTACATGAGGTATTGTAAACGCGAATCCTGTTGATAGATCTATCGGGCCTGACAACCCCAACCGGACTGGACGACCAGTATTCAACGGTTGCACAGTACTTCATTTCGGTGACTACACTTGGTACGGTGTAGTAAGATTTCATAATAAAGGGAATATGCGACGTTGATTAAATGTTAAGTATGGTTATCAAGTGGTCAAAAACTTAGAATATTTTTTAAAACGTTTATATATGAAATCTTGTGGTCTATATTTATAACGCTGCCGGCATTAAACCTATATCTCACCAACTTTATGTTGACATTTTAAGCATGTTTATTCTCAGGTGATAACTAAAAGCTTCCGCTGCAACATGTTGAAATTAAGCAAGATCTTGAGTATGCATATTTGTGTCAAAAATAAAACTTCATATCGGAGGATTTGTAATGTAAAATATGTTGGAAGTCGTATTGTTATTATCACATGTAAAGTTTGTAAGTCTAAGATTATCACTAAACGATAATCATTATTAAGTTGTTTAAACCTTGTATTTGTAATAAAAGCTATGGTTTGTATTGTAAAAACGAATGCAGTTTTTGAAAAATGTCGCATATAGAGGTCAATACCTCGCGATGAAATCATATGTTATTATATTTGTCCTTATGGTTTAGGACGAGTTTTGACAGATTGCTTAACATGTTGGAAACATTTAATCATGCAAATATAGTTTTCATTTAATATATAATCATGGAATAATCATGGAAAAGTTCGGGTTGAAATGTCCCGTTCTTATTGATTAAAAACGTTTCATATTAATTGATTTCGTTGCGAGGTTTTGACCTCTATATGAGACGTTTTTCAAAGACTGCATTCATTTTAAAACAAACCATAACCTTTATTTCATCAATAAAGGTTTAAAAAGCTTTATGTAGATTATCAAATAATGATAATCTAAAATATCCTGTTTACACATGACCATTACATAATGGTTTACAATACAAATATGTTACAACAAAATAAGTTTCTTGAATGAAGTTTTTACACAATATCATACAAGCATGGACTCCAAATCTCGTCCTTATTTAAGTATGCGACAGCGGAACCTCTTTATAATCACCTGAGAATAAACATGCTTAAAACGTCAACAAAAATGTTGGTGAGTTATAGGTTTAACCTATATATATCAAATCATAATAATAGACCACAAGATTTCATATTTCAATTCGCATCCCATACATAGAGATAAAAATCATTCATATGGTGAACACCTGGTAACCGACATTAACAAGATGCATATATAAGAATATCCCCATCATTCCGGGACACCCTTCGGATATGATATAAATTTCGAAGTACTAAAGCATCCGGTACTTTGGATGGGGTTTGTTAGGCCCAATAGATCTATCTTTAGGATTCGCGTCAATTAGGGTGTCTGTTCCCTAATTCTTAGATTACCAGACTTAATAAAAAGGGGCATATTCGATTTCAATAATTCAACCATAGAATGTAGTTTTACGTACTTGTGTCTATTTTGTAAATCATTTATAAAACCTGCATGTATTCTCATCCCAAAAATATTAGATTTTAAAAGTGGGACTATAACTCACATTCACAGATTTTTACTTCGTCGAGAAGTAAGACTTGGCCACTGTTGATTCACGAACCTATAACAATATATACATATATATTAAAGTATGTTCAAAATATATTTACAACACTTTTAATATATTTTGATGTTTTAAGTTTATTAAGTCAGCTGTCCTCGTTAGTAACCTACAACTAGTTGTCCACAGTTAGATGTACAGATATAAATCGATAAATATTATCTTGAATCAATCCACGACCCAGTGTATACGTATCTCAGTATTGATCACAACTCAAACTATATATATTTTGGAATCAACCTCAACCCTGTATAGCTAACTCCAACATTCACATATAGAGTGTCTATGGTTGTTCCGAAATATATATAGATGTGTCGACATGATAGGTCGAAACATTGTATACGTGTCTATGGTATCTCAAGATTACATAATATACAATACAAGTTGATTAAGTTATGGTTGGAATAGATTTGTTACCAATTTTCACGTAGCTAAAATGAGAAAAATTATCCAATCTTGTTTTACCCATAACTTCTTCATTTTAAATCCGTTTTGAGTGAATCAAATTGCTATGGTTTCATATTGAACTCTATTTTATGAATCTAAACAGAAAAGTATAGGTTTATAGTCGGAAAAATAAGTTACAAGTCATTTTTGTAAAGGTAGTCATTTCAGTCGAAAGAACGACGTCTAGATGACCATTTTAGAAAACATACTTCCACTTTGAGTTTAACCATAATTTTTGGATATAGTTTCATGTTCATAATAAAAATCATTTTCTCAGAATAACAACTTTTAAATCAAAGTTTATCATAGTTTTTAATTAACTAACCCAAAACAGCCCGCGGTGTTACTACGACGGCGTAAATCCGGTTTTACGGTGTTTTTCGTGTTTTCAGGTTTTAAATCATTAAGTTAGCATATCATATAGATATAGAACATGTGTTTAGTTGATTTTAAAAGTCAATTTAGAAGGATTAACTTTTGTTTGCGAACAAGTTTAGAATTAACTAAACTATGTTCTAGTGATTACAAGTTTAAACCTTCGAATAAGATAGCTTTATATGTATGAATCGAATGATGTTATGAACATCATTACTACCTTAAGTTCCTTGGATAAACCTACTGTAAAAGAGAAAAATGGATCTAGCTTCAACGGATCCTTGGATGGCTCGAAGTTCTTGAAGCAGAATCATGACACGAAAACAAGTTCAAGTAAGATCATCACTTGAAATAAGATTGTTATAGTTATAGAAATTGAACCAAAGTTTGAATATGATTATTACCTTTTATTAGAATGATAACCTACTGTAAGAAACAAAGATTTCTTGAGGTTGGATGATCACCTTACAAAATTGGAAGTGAGCTAGCAAACTTGAAAGTATTCTTGATTTTATGTAACTAGAACTTGTAAAATATATGAAGAACACTTAGAACTTGAAGATAGAACTTGAGAGAGATCAATTAGATGAAGAAAATTGAAGAATGAAAGTGTTTGTAGGTGTTTTTGGTCGTTGGTGTATGGATTAGATATAAAGGATATGTAATTTTGTTTTCATGTAAATAAGTCATGAATGATTACTCATATTTTTGTAATTTTATGAGATATTTCATGCTAGTTGCCAAATGATGGTTCCCACATGTGTTAGGTGACTCACATGGGCTGCTAAGAGCTGATAATTGGGGTGTATATACCAATAGTACATACATCTAAAAGCTGTGTATTGTACGAGTACGAATACGGGTGCATACTAGTAGAATTGTTGATGAAACTGAACGAGGATGTAATTGTAAGCTTTTTTGTTAAGTAGAAGTATTTTGATAAGTGTCTTGAAGTCTTTCAAAAGTGTATGAATACATATTAAAACACTACATGTATATACATTTTAACTGAGTCGTTAAGTCATCGTTAGTTGTTACATGTAAATGTTGTTTTGAAACCTTTAGGTTAACGATCTTGTTGAATGTTGTTAACCCATTATTTATTATAACAAATGAGATGTTAAATTATTATATTATCATGATATTATGATATATAATATATCTTAGTATGATGTATATACAGTTAAATGTCGTTACAGCGATAATCGTTACATATATGTCTCGTTTCGAAATCATTAAGTTAGTAGTCTTATTTTTACATATGTATTTCATTGTTAGTAAACTTAATAATATATTTACTTATCATTTAACATAATTAACCAAGTGTATCAATATCTTAATATGATTCATATGTAGCTAGTAAGACGTTGTTATAACGATAATCGTTATATATATCGTTTTCGAGTTTCTTAAATTAATAGTCTCATTTTTATGTATATAACTCATTGTTAAAATACCTAATGAGATACATACTTATAATAAAAACATGTTAACTATATATATAACCATATATATGTCATCGTATAGTTTTTACAAGTTTTAACGTTCGTGAATCACCGGTCAACTTGGGTGGTCAATTGTCTATATGAAACATATTTCAATTAATCAAGTCTTAACAAGTTTTATTGCTTAACATGTTGGAAACATTTAATCATGTAAATATCAATCTCAATTAATATATATAAACATGGAAAAGTTCGGGTCACTACAGTACCTACCCGTTAAATAAATTTCATCCCGAAATTTTAAGCAGTTGGAGGTGTTGACGTATCTTCCGGAAATAAATGCGGGTATTTCTTCTTCATCTGATCTTCACGTTCCCAGGTAAACTCGGGTCCTCTACGAGCATTCCATCGAACCTTAACAATTGGTATCTTGTTTTGCTTATGTCTTTTAACCTCACGATCCATTATTTCGACGGGTTCTTCGATGAATTGGAGTTTTTCGTTGATTTGGATTTCATCTAACGGAATAGTGAGATCTTCTTTAGCAAAACATTTCTTCAAATTCGAGACGTGGAAAGTGTTATGTACAGCCGCGAGTTGTTGAGGTAACTCAAGTCGGTAAGCTACTGGTCCGACACGATCAATAATCTTGAATGGTCCAATATACCTTGGATTTAATTTCCCTCGTTTACCAAATCGAACAACGCCTTTCCAAGGTGCAACTTTAAGCATGACCATCTCTCCAATTTCAAATTCTATATCTTTTCTTTTAATGTCAGCGTAGCTCTTTTGTCGACTTTGGGCGGTTTTCAACCGTTGTTGAATTTGGATGATCTTCTCGGTAGTTTCTTGTATAATCTCCGGACCCGTAATCTGTCTATCCCCCACTTCACTCCAACAAATTGGAGACCTGCACTTTCTACCATAAAGTGCTTCAAACGGCGCCATCTCAATGCTTGAATGGTAGCTGTTGTTGTAGGAAAATTCTGCTAACGGTAGATGTCGATCCCAACTGTTTCCGAAATCAATAACACATGCTCGTAGTATGTCTTCAAGCGTTTGTATCGTCCTTTCGCTCTGCCCATCAGTTTGTGGATGATAGGCAGTACTCATGTCTAGACGAGTTCCTAATGCTTGCTGTAATGTCTGCCAGAATCTTGAAATAAATCTGCCATCCCTATAAGAGATAATAGAGATTGGTATTCCATGTCTGGAGACGACTTCCTTCAAATACAGTCGTGCTAACTTCTCCATCTTGTCATCTTCTCTTATTGGTAGGAAGTGTGCTGATTTGGTGAGACGATCAACTATTACCCAAATAGTATCAAAACCACTTGAAGTCCATGGCAATTTAGTGATGAAATCCATGGTAATGTTTTCCCATTTCCATTCCGGGATTTCGGGTTGTTGAAGTAGACCTGATGGTTTCTGATGCTCAGCTTTGACCTTAGAACACGTCAAACATTCTCCTACGTATTTAGCAACATCGGCTTTCATACCCGGCCACCAAAAATGTTTCTTGAGATCCTTGTACATCTTCCCCGTTCCAGGATGTATTGAGTATCTGGTTTTATGAGCTTCTCTAAGTACCATTTCTCTCATATCTCCAAATTTTGGTACCCAAATCCTTTCAGCCCTATACCGGGTTCCGTCTTCCCGAATATTAAGATGCTTCTCCGATCCTTTGGGTATTTTATCCTTTAAATTTCCTTTTTTTAAAACTCCTTGTTGCGCCTCCTTTATTTGAGTAGTAAGGTTATTATGAATCATTATATTCATAGATTTTACTCGAATGGGTTCTCTGTCCTTCCTGCTCAAGGCATCGGCTACCACATTTGCCTTCCCCGGGTGGTAACGAATCTCAAAGTCGTAATCATTCAATAATTCAATCCACCTACGCTGCCTCATATTCAGTTGTTTCTGATTAAATATGTGTTGAAGACTTTTGTGGTCGGTATATATAATACTTTTGACCCCATATAAGTAGTGCATCCAAGTCTTTAATGCAAAAACAACCGCTCCTAATTCCAAATCATGCGTCGTATAATTTTGTTCGTGAATCTTCAATTGTCTAGACGCATAAGCAATCACCTTCGTTCGTTGCATTAATACACAGCCGAGACCTTGCTTTGATGCATCACAATAAATCACAAAATCATCATTCCCTTCAGGCAATGACAATATAGGTGCCGTAGTTAGCTTTTTCTTCAATAACTGAAACGCTTTCTCTTGTTCATCATTCCATTCAAATTTCTTCCCTTTATGCGTTAATGCAGTCAAGGGTTTTGCTATTCTGGAAAAGTCTTGGATGAACCTTCTGTAGTAACCAGCTAGTCTTAAAAACTGGCGTATGTGTTTCGGAGTTTTCGGGGTTTCCCACTTTTCAACAGTTTCTATCTTTGCCGGATCCACCTTAATACCTTCTTTGTTCACTATGTGACCGAGGAATTGAACTTCTTCCAACCAAAATGCACACTTTGAAAATTTAGCGTACAATTCTTCCTTCCTCAATACTTCTAACACCTTTCTCAAATGTTCACCGTGTTCTTGGTCATTCTTTGAGTAAATAAGTATGTCATCAATGAAAACAATGACAAACTTGTCAAGGTATGGTCCACACACTCGGTTCATAAGGTCCATGAACACAGCTGGTGCATTAGTTAAACCAAATGGCATGACCATAAACTCGTAATGACTGTAACGTGTTCTAAAAGCAGTCTTTGGAATATCATCTTCTTTCACCCGCATTTGATGATACCCGGAACGTAAGTCAATCTTTGAATAAACAGACGAGCCTTGTAGTTGATCAAATAAGTCGTCGATTCTCGGTAGTGGGTAGCGGTTCTTGATGGTAAGTTTGTTCAACTCTCGGTAGTCGATACACAACCTGAATGTACCATCTTTCTTCTTGACAAACAAAACAGGAGCTCCCCACGGTGATGTGCTTGGTCGAATGAAACCACGCTCTAAAAGTTCTTGTAATTGGCTTTGCAGTTCTTTCATCTCGCTGGGTGCGAGTCTGTAAGGAGCACGAGCTATTGGTGCAGCTCCTGGTACAAGATCTATTTGAAATTCAACGAATCGATGTGGGGGTAATCCCGGTAATTCTTTCGGAAATACATCGGGAAATTCTTTTGCAATGGGAACATCATTGATGCTCTTTTCTTCAGTTTGTACTTTTTCGACGTGTGCTAGAACAGCATAGCAACCTTTTCTTATTAGTTTTTGTGCCTTCAAATTACTAATAAGATGTAGCTTCGTGTTGCCCTTTTCTCCGTACATTATTAAGGGTTTTCCTTTTTCTCGTATAATGCGAATTGCATTTTTGTAACAGACGATCTCTGCTTTCACTTCTTTCAGCCAGTCCATACCGATTATCACATCAAAACTCCCTAACTCTACTGGTATCAAATCAATCTTAAATGTTTCGCTAACCAGTTTAATTTCTCGATTCCGACATATATTATCTGCTGAAATTAATTTACCATTTGCTAATTCAAGTAAAAATTTACTATCCAAAGGCGTCAATGGACAACTTAATTTAGCACAAAAATCTCTACTCATATAGCTTCTATCCGCACCCGAATCAAATAAAACGTAAGCAGATTTATTGTCTATAAGAAACGTACCCGTAACAAGCTCCGGGTCTTCCTGTGCCTCTGCCGCAATAATATTGAAAACTCTTCCGCGGCCTTGTCCATTCATGTTCTCCTGGTTCGGGCAATTTCTAATGATGTGGCCCGGTTTTCCACATTTATAACAAACTACATTGGCATAACTTGCTCTGCCATTACTCGTTCCGACACCATTTGTTCCTTTCGTTCTATTGACCCCTGGTCCGTAGACCTCACACTTCGCCGCGCTATGACCATTTCTTTTACACTTGTTGCAAAATTTGGTGCAGAACCCCGAGTGATACTTTTCACACCTTTGGCATAGCTGCTTCTGATTGTTGTTGTTGTTGCGGTTATTATTGTTGTTGGGATGATTGTTGTAGTTGCTGCTGTTGTTGTTGTTGTTGTTGTTGGGCCGTTTGTTGTAGTTGCGATTGATGTTGCGATTGTTGGGATAATTGTTGCGATTATTGTTGTAATTGCTGTTGTTGTTGTATTGGTGATTCTTATCACCGTTTTCCTCCCACTTTCTTTTGACTTGCTTCACATTGGTCTCTTCAGCAGTCTGTTCTTTAATTCTTTCTTCAATCTGGTTCACTAGTTTGTGAGCCATTCTACATGCCTGTTGTATGGAGGCGGGCTCGTGTGAACTTATATCTTCTTGGATTCTTTCCGGTAATCCTTTCACAAACGCGTCGATCTTCTCTTCCTCATCTTCGAATGCTCCCGAACACAATAGGCACAATTCTGTGAATCGTCTTTCGTACGTGGTAATATCAAATCATTGGGTTCGTAACCCTCTAAGTTCTGTCTTGAGCTTATTGACCTCGGTTCTGGGACGGTACTTCTCGTTCATCAAGTGCTTGAATGCTGACCACGGTAGTGCGTACGCATCGTCTTGTCCCACTTGCTCTAGATAGGTATTCCACCATGTTAACGCAGAACCTGTGAAGGTATGCGTAGCGTACTTCACTTTGTCCTCTTCAGTACACTTACTTATGGCAAACACCGATTCGACCTTCTCGGTCCACCGTTTCAATCCGATCGGTCCTTCGGTTCCATCAAATTCCAAAGGTTTGCAGGTAGTGAATTCTTTGTAGGTGCATCCTACATGATTTCCTGTACTGCTAGATCCAAGGTTATTGTTGGTATGTAGCGCAGCATGTACTGCGGCTATGTTTGAAGCTAGAAAAGTACGGAATTCCTCTTCATTCATATTCACGGTGTGTCGAGTAGTCGGTGCCATTTCCTTCAAAATAGTCAAATGGAACAAGTTAATCATACAGAATATCAAGAGTAGTTAATAGTATTTCGTAGCATAATATGAACTCATTTATAAAAGCTTTTTCTTCATATTAGCTTTTTATAAGTTTAAATTCGGGTAGTACCTACCCGTTAAGTTCATACTTAGTAGCTAATATACAATTCAACTACTACAATTCTATATGAAAAACTGATTATAATAATATTTCGCGTTCAAACTTTTATACAATATTTTACAAACTTACAATACCGCTTATTTTACATAAAGCATGAAATATAGCACACAATAACTTTGATACAAGATAGTTGTGAAGATAATTCTAGCTAGTACACAAGTCATTCAGCAAAGGCAATAAAGACACGTAATTCATACGTCCAGAAACAAGTCATGCATTCTGGTTTTACTAGGATTACTTCCCATCCTTGGTCTTGTGGAACATAACCGTTATGGCCATTGATAAGACAGCGTGTTGTAACGTCGTCAAAGGGACGAGGGTTACGTAATGTCCAACAGTCCCGTAACAATCTAAAAACCTCATTTCTTACCCCAATTACCGACTCCGTCACTTGTGGAAACGTTTTGTTTAATAGTTGTAGCCCGATGTTCTTGTTCTCACTTTGGTGAGAAGCGAACATTACTAATCCGTAAGCATAACATGCTTCTTTATGTTGCATGTTAGTCTCTTTTTCTAAATCACGAAGTCCAATATTCGGATATATTGAGTCAAAATAATTTCTTAACCCGTTGCGTAAAATAGCATTTGGGTTCCCCGCAATATATGCGTCAAAGTAAACACATCGTAACTTATGGGTTTCCCAATGTGATATCCCCCATCTTTCAAACGAAAGTCTCTTATAAACTAAGACATTCTTGGAACGTTCTTCGAATGTCTTACAAACTGATCTCGCCTTAAATAGTTGTGCCGAGGAATTCTGACCGACTCTAGACAAGATTTCATCAATCATGTCTCCGGGTAGGTCTCTTAAAATATTGGGTTGTCTATCCATTTTGTGTTTTTATACTGTAAAATAAACAAGAGTTAGATTCATAAAAAAAATACTTATTAATACAAGCAATTTTTACATATATCATAAAGCATAAGCACACTATATTACATATATTACACCACACGAATACAACTATCTTATTCCGACTCGCTTGTTTCTTCTTCTTCGGTTTTGGTTCGTTTTGCCAAGTTTCTAGGGATATATGATGTTCCCCTAATACGAGCCGTAATTTTCCACATTGGTTTAGAAAAACCTGGTGGTTTAGAGGTTCCCGGGTCATTGTTACAACTTAAGGACTTCGGGGGTTGACGATACATATAAAGTTCATCGGGGTTGGAATTAGATTTCTCTATTTTTATGCCCTTTCCCTTATTATTTTCTTTTGCCTTTTTAAATTCAGTTGGGGTAATTTCTATAACATCATCGGAATTCTCGTCGGAATCCGATTCATTGGAGAATTGGTAATCCTCCCAATATTTTGCTTCCTTGGCGGAAACACCATTGACCATAATTAACCTTGGTCAGTTGGTTGATGATTTTCTTTTACTTAACCGTTTTATTATTTCCCCCACCGGTTCTATTTCTTCATCCGGTTCCGATTCTTCTTCCGGTTCCGATTCTTCTTCCGGTTCCGACTCTTCTTCCGGTTCCTCTTCGGGAACTTGTGAATCAGTCCACGAATCATTCCAATTTACATTTGACTCTTCATTATTATTAGGTGAGTCAATGGGACTTGTTCTAGAGGTAGACATCTATCACATAATATCAAACGCGTTAAGAGATTAATATATCACATAATATTCACATGTTAAAAATATATAGTTTCCAACAAAATTTGTTAAGCAATCATTTTTCAAGTAAACACGGTCGAAGTCCAGACTCACTAATGCATCCTAACAAACTCGATAAGACACACTAATGCAAAATTCTGGTTCTCTAAGACCAACGCTCGGATACCAACTGAAATGTCCCGTTCTTATTGATTAAAAACGTTCCATATTAATTGATTTTGTTGCGAGGTTTTGACCTCTATATGAGACGTTTTTCAAAGACTGCATTCATTTTAAAACAAACCATAACCTTTATTTCATCAATAAAGGTTTAAAAAGCTTTATGTAGATTATCAAATAATGATAATCTAAAATATCCTGTTTACACATGACCATTACATAATGGTTTACAATACAAATATGTTACAACAAAATAAGTTTCTTGAATGCAGTTTTTACACAATATCATACAAGCATGGACTCCAAATCTCGTCCTTATTTAAGTATGTGACAGCGGAAGCTCTTAATAATCACCTGAGAATAAACATGCTTAAAACGTCAACAAAAATGTTGGTGAGTTATAGGTTTAACCTATATATATCAAATCATAATAATAGACCACAAGATTTCATATTTCAATACGCATCCCATACATAGAGATAAAAATCATTCATATGGTGAACACCTGGTAACCGACATTAACAAGATGCATATATAAGAATATCCCCATCATTCCGGGACACCCTTCGGATATGATATAAATTTCGAAGTACTAAAGCATCCGGTACTTTGGATGGGGTTTGTTAGGCCCAATATATCTATCTTTAGGATTCGCGTCAATTAGGGTGTCTGTTCCCTAATTCTTAGATTACCAGACTTAATAAAAAGGGGCATATTCGATTTCGATAATTCAACCATAGAATGTAGTTTCACGTACTTGTGTCTATTTTGTAAATCATTTATAAAACCTGCATGTATTCTCATCCCAAAAATATTAGATTTTAAAAGTGGGACTATAACTCACATTCACAGATTTTTACTTCGTCGAGAAGTAAGACTTGGCCACTGTTGATTCACGAACCTATAACAATATATACATATATATTAAAGTATGTTCAAAATATATTTACAACACTTTTAATATATTTTGATGTTTTAAGTTTATTAAGTCAGCTGTCCTCGTTAGTAACCTACAACTAGTTGTCCACAGTTAGATGTACAGAAATAAATCGATAAATATTATCTTGAATCAATCCACGACCCAGTGTATACGTATCTCAGTATTGATCACAACTCAAACTATATATATTTTGGAATCAACCTCAACCATGTATAGCTAACTCCAACATTCACATATAGAGTGTCTATGGTTGTTCCGAAATATATATAGATGTGTCGACATGATAAGTCGAAACATTGTATACGTGTCTATGGTATCTCAAGATTACATAATATACAATACAAGTTGATTAAGTTATGGTTGGAATAGATTTGTTACCAATTTTCACGTAGCTAAAATGAGAAAAATTATCCAATCTTGTTTTACCCATAACTTCTTCATTTTAAATCCGTTTTGAGTGAATCAAATTGCTATGGTTTCATATTGAACTCTATTTTATGAATCTAAACAGAAAAGTATTAGTTTATAGTTGGAAAAATAAGTTACAAGTCATTTTTGTAAAGGTAGTCATTTCAGTCGAAAGAACGACGTCTAGATGACCATTTTAGAAAACATACTTCCACTTTGAGTTTAACCATAATTTTTGGATATAGTTTCATGTTCATAATAAAAATCATTTTCTCAGAATAACAACTTTTAAATCAAAGTTTATCATAGTTTTTAATTAACTAATCCAAAACAGCCCGCGGTGTTACTACGACGGCGTAAATCCGGTTTTACGGTGTTTTTCGTGTTTTCAGGTTTTAAATCATTAAGTTAGCATATCATATAGATATAGAACATGTGTTTAGTTGATTTTAAAAGTCAAGTTAGAAGGATTAACTTTTTTTTGCGAACAAGTTTAGAATTAACTAAACTATGTTCTAGTGATTACAAGTTTAAACCTTCGAATAAGATAGCTTTATATGTATGAATCGAATGATGTTATGAACATCATTACTACCTTAAGTTCCTTGGATAAACCTACTGGAAAAGAGAAAAATGGATCTAGCTTCAACGGATCCTTGGATGGCTCGAAGTTCTTGAAGCAGAATCATGACACGAAAACAAGTTCAAGTAAGATCATCACTTAAAATAAGATTGTTATAGTTATAGAAATTGAACCAAAGTTTGAATATGATTATTACCTTTTATTAGAATGATAACCTACTGTAAGAAACAAAGATTTCTTGAGGTTGGATGATCACCTTACAAAATTGGAAGTGAGCTAGCAAACTTGAAAGTATTCTTGATTTTATGTAACTAGAACTTGTAAAATATATGAAGAACACTTAGAACTTGAAGATAGAACTTGAGAGAGATCAATTAGATGAAGAAAATTGAAGAATGAAAGTGTTTGTAGGTGTTTTTGGTCGTTGGTGTATGGATTAGATATAAAGGATATGTAATTTTGTTTTCATGTAAATAAGTCATGAATGATTACTCATATTTTTGTAATTTTATGAGATATTTCATGCTAGTTGCCAAATGATGGTTCCCACATGTGTTAGGTGACTCACATGGGCTGCTAAGAGCTGATAATTGGAGTGTATATACCAATAGTACATACATCTAAAAGCTGTGTATTGTACGAGTACGAATACGGGTGCATACGAGTAGAATTGTTGATGAAACTGAACGAGGATGTAATTGTAAGCATTTTTGTTAAGTAGAAGTATTTTGATAAGTGTCTTGAAGTCTTTCAAAAGTGTATGAATACATATTAAAACACTACATGTATATACATTTTAACTGAGTCGTTAAGTCATCGTTAGTTGTTACATGTAAATGTTGTTTTGAAACCTTTAGGTTAACGATCTTGTTGAATGTTATTAACCCATTATTTATTATAACAAATGAGATGTTAAATTATTATATTATCATGATATTATGATATATAATATATCTTAGTATGATGTATATACAGTTAAATGTCGTTACAACGATAATCGTTACATATATGTCTCGTTTCGAAATCATTAAGTTAGTAGTCTTATTTTTACATATGTATTTCATTGTTAATAAACTTAATAATATATTTACTTATCATTTAACATAATTAACCAAGTGTATCAATATCTTAATATGATTCATATGTACCTAGTAAGACGTTGTTATAACGATAATCGTTATATATATCGTTTTTGAGTTTCTTAAATTAATAGTCTCATTTTTATGTATATAACTGATTGTTAAAATACCTAATGAGATACATACTTATAATAAAAACATGTTAACTATATATATAACCATATATATGTCATCGTATAGTTTTTACAAGTTTTAACGTTCGTGAATCACCGGTCAACTTGGGTGGTCAATTGTCTATATGAAACATATTTCAATTAATCAAGTCTTAACAAGTTTGATTGCTTAACATGTTGGAAACATTTAATCATGTAAATATCAATCTCAATTAATATATATAAACATGGAAAAGTTCGGGTCACTACACGGGTCACTACAGAAGGACGATAATAATGAGGTTTAATATCATAGACGGAAAGCGAGTACAAAATGATAATCATCCCTAACTAACATTTTCAAATCATGGTAAACAATCAAGCAATTAATCACACATCATGGTAACAAACATTTCTAATATTAATAAATCACAAACATCGAACAAGAATATTATAATAAATTAATAAAACAAAGGATAGATATTACTTAATAATGTCAGCAGAATAACACTTGTAATTCTTCATAATATCTATAGCGTTACAATACTTGATAGCTTCTACTACTAACTACATAGTAATCTCCTATTGATCAATAGAGAGCGACAATAGAGAGATAATTAATTTCCTAATCTCTATACTTTTCTCTCTAGAATATATATATATATATATATATATATATATATATATATATATATATATATATATATATATATATATATATATATATTTATATATATAGAGAGAGAGAACTAATCTCATACTGATCACTAGAGAGCGACAATAGAGAGATGTTTTAGAGAGAGAAGTGAAGAAGGTGTGTGTTGAAATGGTGGGATGTGCCACCTATTTATAGGATAGCTTGATGGCAAAGTTGCATATAAATGGGCTGAAAACCCCTGGCAAGTAAGACGGCGGGTAGGACGGCAGGTAGGATGGTAGGCAGGACAGCAGACAGGATCTTTGCTGGGATACGGCTGGCAGGCCGTATGGCAAGCCGTATGGCCAGGCAGTTTGGCCAGGCAAGCTGTTTGGACAGGCCGTTTGCTGGCAGGCCGTTTGTAATGTTGGAAGGCCGTATGGCAGGCCGTTTTTGGCCTCTGGTTTGCTGTTTGCTTGGTCGCTTTGCTCATTCCCGGATCGTAACTTGGTTTCCGGGGTCGTAACTTGTCTTTCACCGTTTCCCTCTAGAATCTTCATTTTAGCTTCGTTTTACTTGATCCTTTTTGCATCGACTTTGTAATTACTAAATCTACCAAATTAACTGACAAAGTAATTTTTTGGCGATAGAGTTTGGAACTTTATTATATTTGGGCCTTAATATCATGGTAAAAATGTGACTTTTTAGCTGATATCAAATATCCCACACTTAGACTTTGTTTATCCTCAAGAAAGCCTTTCTTTTATTTTGAGTTCAAGGATGCTTCTGAGGTTTTCGTTTTTTTTATCCAAATGGCTTGTTATTTATTATAAGAGCAAAATCGGACAAACCATCTTCTAAAAGGGTAGAAACTATCTCTGCAAGCATGAGGGGAGGTTACATAACTTTGGTTTCCTTACACGGTCACTCAAATCACTCAATTGTTTAAGGTTCCCTATCAATCTATGAAATGAATTCGCTCATAGCCAGTCATGTTTCAAGTATTGTCATAGGCTTGACCAAGAATCAAATCTCCACCGGTTAGATAAGGACGGCACTGATCTTCTCCCTAATCAATCTTTCAAGAGGAAGAGCGGGTTTAAAGGTTGGTTTGCGGAGAAAAGTGAAGGTTTTGATATGGCGAAAAGGTTGATTTTCGAATCATTGAAATTTAGAGAGATTCGATAGATTTCGGTTTCATGAGGATATATTTTTTTAGGAAAGATGGCACTCTATTTTTGTTGAAGAGTTGCTTTAGAGGATACAGATTTTTAGCGAAGACTTTGCTTCTTTTCTGCAATCTTCCTCGGTCACAATCTTCATTTTCTTGGGGGATCTATGCTTTTATTTGAAGACTTTTCTCTTCTTTATTTTGGAGACTTTGTGAAATGTCCCGTTCTTATTATTAAAAACGTTCCATATTAATTGATTTCGTTGCGAGGTTTTGACCTCTATATGAGACGTTTTTCAAAGACTACATTCATTTAAAAACAAACCATAACCTTTATTTCATCAATAAAGGTTTAAAAAGCTTTACGTAGATTATCAAATAATGATAATCTAAAATATCCTGTTTACACACGACCATTACATAATGGTTTACAATACAAATATGTTACAACAAAATAAGTTTCTTGAATGCAGTTTTTACACAATATCATACAAGCATGGACTCCAAATCTCGTCCTTATTTAAGTATGCAATAGCGGAAGCTCTTAATAATCACCTGAGAATAAACATGCTTAAAACGTCAACAAAAATGTTGGTGAGTTATAGGTTTAACCTATATATATCAAATCATAATAATAGACTACAAGATTTCATATTTCAATACACATCCCATACATAGAGATAAAAATCATTCATATGGTGAACACCTGGTAACCGACATTAACAAGATGCATATATAAGAATATCCCCATCATTCCGGGACACACTTCGGATATGATATAAATTTTGAAGTACTAAAGCATCCGGTACTTTGGATGGGGTTTGTTAGGCCCAATAGATCTATCTTTAGGATTCGCGTCAATTAGGGTGTCTGTTCCCTAATTCTTAGATTACCAGACTTAATAAAAAGGGGCATATTCGATTTCGATAATTCAACCATAGAATGTAGTTTCACGTACTTGTGTCTATTTTGTAAATCATTTATAAAACCTGCATGTATTCTCATCCCAAAAATATTAGATTTTAAAAGTGGGACTATAACTCACTTTCACAGATTTTTACTTCGTCGGGAAGTAAGACTTGGCCACTGGTTGATTCACGAACTTATAACAATATATACATATATATCAAAGTATGTTCAAAATATATTTACAACACTTTTAATATATTTTGATGTTTTAAGTTTATTAAGTCAGCTGTCCTCGTTAGTAACCTACAACTAGTTGTCCACAGTTAGATGTACAGAAATAAATTGATAAATATTATCTTGAATCAATCCACGACCCAGTGTATACGTATCTCAGTATTGATCACAACTCAAACTATATATATTTTGGAATCAACCTCAACCCTGTATAGCTAACTCCAACATTCACATATAGAGTGTCTATGGTTGTTCCGAAATATATAAAGATGTGTCGACATGATAGGTCGAAACATTGTATACGTGTCTATGGTATCTCAAGATTACATAATATACAATACAAGTTGATTAAGTTATGGTTGGAATAGATTTGTTACCAATTTTCACGTAGCTAAAATGAGAAAAATTATCCAATCTTGTTTTACCCATAACTTCTTCAATTTAAATCCGTTTTGAGTGAATCAAATTGCTATGGTTTCATATTGGACTCTATTTTATGAATCTAAACAGAAAAAGTATAGGTTTATAGTCGAAAAAATAAGTTACAAGTCGTTTTTGTAAAGGTAGTCATTTCAGTCGAAAGAACGACGTCTAGATGACCATTTTAGAAAACATACTTCCACTTTGAGTTTAACCATAATTTTTGGATATAGTTTCATGTTCATAATAAAAATCATTTTCTCAGAATAATAACTTATAAATCAAAGTTTATCATAGTTTTTAATTAACTAACCCAAAACAGCCCGCGGTGTTACTACGACGGCGTAAATCCGGTTTTACGATGTTTTTCGTGTTTCCAGGTTTTAAATCATTAAGTTAGCATATCATATAGATATAGAACATGTGTTTAGTTGATTTTAAAAGTCAAGTTAGAAGGATTAACTTTTGTTTGCGAACAAGTTTAGAATTAACTAAACTATGTTCTAGTGATTACAAGTTTAAACGTTCGAATAAGATAGCTTTATATGTATGAATCGAATGATGTTATGAACATCATTACTACCTTAAGTTCCTTGGATAAACCTACTGGAAAATAGAAAAATGGATCTAGATTCAACGGATCCTTGGATGGCTCGAAGTTCTTGAAGCAGAATCATGACACGAAAACAAGTTCAAGTAAGATCATCACTTGAAATAAGATTGTTATAGTTATAGAAATTGAACCAAAGTTTGAATATGATTATTACCTTGTATTAGAATAATAACCTACTGTAAGAAACAAAGATTTCTTGAGGTTGGATGATCACCTTACAAGATTGGAAGTGAGCTAGCAAACTTGAAAATATTCTTGATTTTATGTAACTAGAACTTGTAGAATTTATGAAGAACACTTAGAACTTGAAGAAAGAATTTGAGAGAGATCAATTATATGAAGAAAATTGAAGAATGAAAGTGTTTGTAGGTGTTTTTGGTCATTGGTGTATGGATTAGATATAAAGGATATGTAATTTTGTTTTCATGTAAATAAGTCATGAATGATTACTCATATTTTTGTTATTTTATGAGATATTTCATGCTAGTTGCCAAATGATAGTTCCCACATGTGTTAGGTGACTCACATGGGCTACTAAGAGCTAATCATTGGAGTGTATATACCAATAGTACATACATCTAAAAGTTGTGTATTGTACGAGTACGAATACGGGTGCATACGAGTAGAATTGTTGATGAAACTGAACGAGGATGTAATTGTAAGCATTTTTGTTAAGTAGAAGTATTTTGATAAGTGTATTGAAGTCTTTCAAAAGTGTATAAATACATATTAAAACACTACATGTATATACATTTTAACTGAGTCGTTAAGTCATCGTTAGTCGTTAAATGTAAGTGTTGTTTTGAAACCTTTAGGTTAACGATCTTGTTAAATGTTGTTAACCCAATGTCTATAATATCAAATGAGATTTTAAATTATTATATTATCATGATATTATCATGTATGAATATCTCTTAATATGATATATATACATTAAATGTCTTTACAACGATAATCGTTACATATATGTCTCGTTTAAAAATCATTAAGTTAGTAGTCTTATTTTTACATATGTAGTTCATTGTTAATATACTTAATAATATGTTTACTTATCATAGTATCATGTTAACTATATATATATCCATATATATGTCATCATATAGTTTTTACAAGTTTTAACGTTCGTGAATCACCGGTCAACTTGGGTGGTCAATTGTCTATATGAAACATATTTCAATTAATCAAGTCTTAACAAGTTTGATTGCTTAACATGTTGGAAACATTTAATCATGTAAATATCAATCTCAATTAATATATATATACATGAAAAAGTTCGGGTCACTACACTTTGCTCAACTTTTTTTTTTGCATATCCCATCTTCATAACTTTGTTTATTTCTTCTTGTGCCCAGAGAGAAAGGTATTTAACTAGAAATAGGTCTTTTTGACCTATCAAAAACAGTCCGGAATTTCAGAATTTTTCGACAATTGTTTGAAGTAAACTTGGTCGATCTATCTATTTGAATTTCTGGATTTTGGAAATGAAAAAGGAAAGAGGGTAACGTATTTGATAGTGAATTTGAGGGTGAGTATTTTCTGATTCATCAACTCTTTGGCATGAGTTAGTCGGTTTGAATGTGTGGAATGGAAACGAAAACGGAAACGGAAACGGAAACGAATGGTTTTTGTCTTCTCTATTCAGAATGATTTCGGAAGGAGTATTGCACCTACACCAGTATGGTGCTTACTAACCATTGGCCTCGAAATGTATGTCAAGGTCAAGTTCTAACTCTAAATTCTAACATCGGCACTCTCAACGGAAAAGATATTGAAGCATTAAAAATGAATGCTTATTGGGCCATTTTGAGGTGCCTCACAACAATTATATTGGGTTGATAATGCCTAGTTATGCAATGCTCTTTTAGAGAATCGGTTCATTCTTAAGAAGATTTATGTCCTCATTTGTCTTAATTTTAGAACAAACAAGCTTGATTTTCGAAAGTACTTTTTCAGAAAGTATCATTTAGCCAAAGTTTTTGAAAAATTTACGTTGAGGACAAAGAATCTAAATAGTAAGTATACTCGAAAATCTTAGTAAAATTTTAAGTTAAGAACATTTTCCGAGCATCCCATAGCTAATTACGGTGTACTAAACCGCTATCCCACGCCTAGAGGAACATTGTCCCTAATGTTCATTCTTAAATTTTAGGGAGCTAAAATCCCACACTTAGAGTTTGAACATGTCGAAAAAGTTTCTAAGCTCAATATTGGGTTGGAGTCCCACTTAGTGATAAGCTTAGGATATCGTATAGTTTAAGAATATAACGAAGCAAAATAAATAAACGAAAAGAAAGAAACGAATTACTCCCCTTGGGTGCAGCTGTGAGCTGAGGATCTGAAGGTAGACTGAGTCGGAACCATCTTCTGCTAGATTCGAATATGTCTTCTTGAAGTGTACTCGAGCTCATTCAGGCGTTATCATCTTCCATAGACCTTCCACCAATAACTTGCAATGAAATAATCAACGGGTTTCCTTTTCGTTTCATCATTATTCAAAGAGTCTCCACCACAAGCATCAATAACTGTCTATTACTTGTAAAAATGGAAAAGATCAAACCTAGATAGGTGATTAAGCTTTAGGCCATAGACTCACTGATTTGCGTTTTGATGAAAAAGTTATTTGAAAACTTGAGGGTTTCAAAATCAGGTTTTTGAAAATTCAACAAATCAGTGTATGACTAAAAAGCTTAATCCCATACTTAAAGTGTTGACTGCCTTTAATTTTAAGACTTTTGAAATAATGTAGCAATTAATTCACTTAAGCCTAAGACAAGTAGAAGAA
Source organism: Rutidosis leptorrhynchoides (assembly GCF_046630445.1). NCBI lineage: Eukaryota > Viridiplantae > Streptophyta > Magnoliopsida > Asterales > Asteraceae > Rutidosis > Rutidosis leptorrhynchoides. Next base: position 231,491,088 of record NC_092334.1, on the reverse strand, counting down.
GTGAATTTGTCCTAAAAAATGTTGAAAATTTTATTTTAAGCATCACTTTTCGCTTATTCAATTAACCTAATTATCCTAATCTAACTACTACTAAAGCTATAGAAAAAATAAACACACGGGTTACCTCCCGAGAAGCGCTTGTTTTTGTTCGTGTCACGAGCCGGACTCTAGCCTTATTTCTCAGGAAATCTAGGCGGCTCCCTTGCATCCTTCAGTAGACACAAGAGGTAATATTGGAACATACCGATGGGATTGAAGTGGGCATTGAATTAGGTATGTCTAATGAGAGGAGAAGGTGGTTTGAATTGAATGCTTTGTTTAACTTGAAGTATAACAAATCTATCAACTTATTTTAACTCCTTTATTGGAATGAGATGGTCAAAGGGGTCCTCATCACTCCATGATGTGTATATCATTATGTATTTGAGTGATGGTTTATAGGGTAGCCCTGACGCAAAGCCCGTCTTTCTTCTTGTGACTTCAGGTTGGTCGTAATGTTGTACTCTAAGGATGGAGGTGGGACGATGTCTATTGACTTCTCAAATATGGTAGCAACATTAACAACTACTTCGGTGCTAGAATCCTCCATCTCTTTCTTCTCATCCGGGCTTTCCATTTTAATTTCTTCATCCACCTCCTCGTCACTCTGGTCAGGAGATTCAAGTATAATTGTTTTAAAGAGTTCTTCTATAATGAAATCCTCTCCAATCATTAAAAGATCAAAATAAGGTAAGAGTGAAGATTGGGTAGGTGTGGAGTGGTTATTCTTCTTGTCTTCTACTTCTATCTTTTACTCTTCATTATCGGAATAGAAGGTGACTTTCCTAGTGGAGATGGTATTTATTTCACTGTTCCCATCAGAAGGACATATAGACTCGTCGATCGTGAAAGTGACCTCTTTTCCACCGGCTCTCACGGTGATAGTCTGTGAATAAACGTCAATGATCTATTTGGCTATATTCATGAAAGGCCTTCCTAAGATGATAGGGGTTTTTATGTCTTCCTTATACTCCATAACCACAAAGTCAGTCAGAATGAGGAATTTGTTGACCTTAACCATGATGTTCTCAGCTATTCCCTAAGGATATCTAGTGGATTGGTCAGCTAGCTGAATAGTCATTTTAGTAGGGTTAAGGTTTCCAATTTCGAGTCTCTGGAACAGTGAGTAGGGCATTAGCATGATGCTGGCACTAAGGTCAGCGAGAGAATAGATAGTACCAGATTGGTAGATTGAACAAGGAAAGGTAAATCGTCCGGTATCCCTTAGTTTTTCAGGAAGAGTATTTAAGATAATGGTTGAACAATCCGCGTTCAGCGGGACATTGGGTATAACAACCCGTCCTAATCCATCTGGAAGAATACATTACATTTGGTTACATCGCGAGGTACTTGACCTCTATATGATACATTTTACAAACATTGCATTCGTTTTTGAAAAGACAAACGTTCATTTCATTGAAAGTTGACGGCATGCATACCATTTCATAATATATCCATCTATAATTGACTTAATAATAATCTTGATGAACTCAATGACTCGAATGTAAAATCTTTTGAAATATGTCATGAATGACACCAAGTAATGTCTCTAAAATTGAAATGTCCCGTTCTTATTGATTAAAAATGTTCCATATTAATTGATTTCGTTGCGAGGTTTTGACCTCTATATGAGACGTTTTTCAAAGACTGCATTCATTTTAAAACAAACCATAACCTTTATTTCATCAATAAAGGTTTAAAAAGCTTTACGTAGATTATCAAATAATGATAATCTAAAATATCCTGTTTACACACGACCACTACATAATGGTTTACAATACAAATATGTTACAACAAAATAAGTTTCTTGAATGCAGTTTTTACACAATATCATACAAGCATGGACTCCAAATCTCGTCCTTATTTAAGTATGCGACAGCGGAAGCTCTTAATAATCACCTGAGAATAAACATGCTTAAAACGTCAACAAAAATGTTGGTGAGTTATAGGTTTAACCTATATATATCAAATCATAATAATAGACCACAAGATTTCATATTTCAATACACATCCCATACATAGAGATAAAAATCATTCCGGGACACCCTTCGGATATGATATAAATTTCGAAGTACTAAAGCATCCGATACTTTGGATGGGGTTTGTTAGGCCCAATAGATCTATCTTTAGGATTCGCGTCAATTAGGGTGTCTGTTCCCTAATTCTTAGATTACCAGACTTAATAAAAAGGGGCATATTCAATTTTGATAATTCAACCATAGAATGTAGTTTCACGTACTTGTGTCTATTTTGTAAATCATTTATAAAACCTGCATGTATTCTCATCCCAAAAATATTAGATTTTAAAAGTGGGACTATAACTCACTTTCACAGATTTTTACTTCGTCGGGAAGTAAGACTTGGCCACTGGTTGATTCACGAACCTATAACAATATATACATATATATCAAAGTATGTTCAAAATATATTTACAACACTTTTAATATATTTTGATGTTTTAAGTTTATTAAGTCAGCTGTCCTCGTTAGTAACCTACAACTAGTTGTCCACAGTTAGATGTACAGAAATAAATCGATAAATATTATCTTGAATCAATCCACGACCCAGTGTATACGTATCTCAGTATTGATCACAACTCAAACTATATATATTTTGGAATCAACCTCAACCCTGTATAGCTAACTCCAACATTCACATATAGAGTGTCTATGGTTGTTCCGAAATATATATAGATGTGTCGACATGATAGGTCGAAACATTGTATACGTGTCTATGGTATCTCAAGATTACATAATATACAATACAAGTTAATTAAGTTATGGTTGGAATAGATTTGTTACTAATTTTCACGTAGCTAAAATGAGAAAAATTATCCAATCTTGTTTTACCCATAACTTCTTCATTTTAAATCCATTTTGAGTGAATCAAATTGCTATGGTTTCATATTGAATTCTATTTTATGAATCTAAACAGAAAAAGTATAGGTTTATAGTCAGAAAAATAAGTTACAAGTCGTTTTTGTAAAGGTAGTCATTTCAGTCGAAAGAACGACGTCTAGATGACCATTTTAGAAAACATACTTCCACTTTAAGTTTAACCATAATTTTTGGATATAGTTTCATGTTCATAATAAAAATCATTTTCTCAGAATAACAACTTTTAAATCAAAGTTTATCATAGTTTTTAATTATCTAACCCAAAACAGCCCGCGGTGTTACTACGACGGCGTAAATCCGGTTTTACGGTGTTTTTCGTGTTTCCAGGTTTTAAATCATTAAGTTAGCATATCATATAGATATAGAACATGTGTTTAGTTGATTTTAAAAGTCAAGTTAGAAGGATTAACTTTTGTTTGCGAACAAGTTTAGAATTAACTAAACTATGTTCTAGTGATTACAAGTTTAAACCTTCGAATAAGATAGCTTTATATGTATGAATCGAATGATGTTATGAATATCATTACTACCTTAAGTTCCTTGGATAAAGATACTGGAAAAGAGAAAAAAGGATCTAGCTTCAACGGATCCTTGGATGGCTCGAAGTTCTTGAAGCAGAATCATGACACGAAAACAAGTTCAAGTAAGATCATCACTTGAAATAAGATTGTTATAGTTATAGAAGTTGAACCAAAGTTTGAATATGATTATTACCTTGTATTAGAATAATAACCTACTGTAAGAAACAAAGATTTCTTGAGGTTGGATGATCACCTTACAAGATTGGAAGTGAGCTAGCAAACTTGAAAGTATTCTTGATTTTATGTAACTAGAACTTGTAGAATTTATGAAGAACACTTAGAACTTGAAGATAGAACTTGAGAGAGATCAATTAGATGAAGAAAATTGAAGACTGAAAGTTTTTGTAGGTGTTTTTGGTCGTTGGTGTATGGATTAGATATAAAGGATATGTAATTTTGTTTTCATGTAAATAAGTCATGAATGATTACTCATATTTTTGTAATTTTATGAGATATTTCATGCTAGTTTCCAAATGATGGTTCCCACATGTGTTAGGTGACTCACATGGGCTGCTAAGATCTGATAATTGGAGTGTATATACCAATAGTGCATACATCTAAAAGCTGCGTATTGTACGAGTACGAATACGGGTGCATACGAGTAGAATTGTTGATGAAACTGAACGAGGATGTAATTGTAAGCATTTTTGTTAAGTAGAAGTATTTTGATAAGTGTATTGAAGTCTTTCAAAAGTGTATAAATACATATTAAAACACTACATGTATATACATTTTAACTGAGTCGTTAAGTCATCGTTAGTCGTTACATGTAAGTGTTGTTTTGAAACCTTTAAGTTAACGATCTCAATTAATGTTGTTAACCCATTGTTTATTATATCTAATGAGATGTTAAATTATTATATTATCATGATATCATGATATATTAATATATCTTAATATGATATATATACATTTAAATGTCGTTACAACGATAATCGTTACATATATGTCTCGTTTCGAAATCCTTATGTTAGTAGTCTTGTTTATATGTATATAACTCATGGTTAATATACTTATGGAGATACTTAATTATCATAATCTCATGTTAACCATATGTATATCCATATATATATATATCGTCATGTCGTTTTTACAAGTTTTAACGTTCGTGAATCGCCGGTCAACTTGGGTGGTCAATTGTCTATATGAAACATATTTCAATTAATCAAGTCTTAACAAGTTTGATTGCTTAACATGTTTGAAACATTTAATCATGTAAATATCAATCTCAATTAATATATATAAACATGGAAAAGTTCAGGTCACTACAGTACCTACCCGTTAAATAAATTTCGTCCCGAAATTTTAAGCTGTTGAAGGTGTTGACGAATCTTCTGGAAATAGATGCGAGTATTTCTTCTTCATCTGATCTTCACGCTCCCAGGTGAACTCGGGTCCTCTACAAGCATTCCATCGAACCTTAACAATTGGTATCTTGTTTTGCTTAAGTCTTTTAACCTCACGATCCATTATTTCGACGGGTTCTTCGATGAATTGAAGTTTTTCGTTGATTTGGATTTCATCTAACGGAATAGTGAGATCTTCTTTAGCAAAACATTTCTTCAAATTCGAGACGTGGAAAGTGTTATGTACAGCCGCGAGTTGTTGAGGTAACTCAAGTCGGTATGCTACTGGTCCGACACGATCAATAATCTTGAATGGTCCAATATACCTTGGATTTAATTTCCCTCGTTTACCAAATCGAACAACGCCTTTCCAAGGTGCAACTTTAAGCATGACCATCTCTCCAATTTCAAATTCTATATCTTTTCTTTTAATGTCAGCGTAGCTCTTTTGTCGACTTTGGGCGGTTTTCAACCGTTGTTGAATTTGGATGATCTTCTCGGTAGTTTCTTGTATAATCTCCGGACCCGTAATCTGTCTATCCCCCACTTCACTCCAACAAATCGGAGACCTGCACTTTCTACCATAAAGTGCTTCAAACGGCGCCATCTCAATGCTTGAATGGTAGCTGTTGTTGTAGGAAAATTCTGCTAACGGTAGATGTCGATCCCAACTGTTTCCGAAATCAATAACACATGCTCGTAGCATGTCTTCAAGCGTTTGTATCGTCCTTTCACTCTGCCCATTAGTTTGTGGATGATAGGCAGTACTCATGTCTAGACGAGTTCCTAATGCTTGCTGTAATGTCTGCCAGAATCTTGAAATAAATCTGCCATCCCTATCAGAGATAATAGAGATTGGTATTCCATGTCTGGAGACGACTTCCTTCAAATACAGTCGTGCTAACTTCTCCATCTTGTCATCTTCTCTTATTGGCAGGAAGTGTGCTGATTTGGTGAGACGATCAACTATTACCCAAATAGTATCAAAACCACTTACAGTCCTTGGCAATTTAGTGATGAAATCCATGGTAATGTTTTCCCATTTCCATTCCGGGATTTCAGGTTGTTGTAGTAGACCTAATGGTTTCTGATGTTCAGCTTTGACCTTAGAACACGTCAAACATTCTCCTACGTATTTAGCAACATCGGCTTTCATACCCGGCCACCAAAAATGTTTCTTGAGATCCTTGTACATCTTTCCCGTTCCAGGATGTATTGAGTATCTGGTTTTATGAGCTTCTCTAAGTACCATTTCTCTCATATCTCCAAATTTTGGTACCCAAATCCTTTCAGCCCTATACCGGGTTCCGTCTTCCCGAATATTAAGATGCTTCTCCGATCCTTTGGGTATTTCATCCTTTAAATTTCCCTCTTTTAAAACTCCTTGTTGCGCCTCCTTTATTTGAGTAGTAAGGTTATTATGAATCATTATATTCATAGATTTTACTCGAATGGGTTCTCTGTCCTTCCTGCTCAAGGCATCGGCTACCACATTTGCCTTCCCCGGGTGGTAACGAATCTCAAAGTCGTAATCATTCAATAATTCAATCCACCTACGCTGCCTCATATTCAGTTGTTTCTGATTAAATATGTGTTGAAGACTTTTGTGGTCGGTATATATAATACTTTTAACCCCATATAAGTAGTGCCTCCAAGTCTTTAATGCAAAAATAACTGCGCCTAATTCCAAATCATGCGTCGTATAATTTTGTTCGTGAATCTTCAATTGTCTAGACGCATAAGCAATCACCTTCATTCGTTGCATTAATACACAACTGAGACCTTGCTTTGATGCATCACAATAAATCACAAAATCATCATTCCCTTCAGGCAATGACAATATCGGTGCCGTAGTTAGCTTTTTCTTCAATAACTGAAACGCTTTCTCGTGTTCATCATTCCATTCAAATTTCTTCCCTTTATGCGTTAATGCAGTCAAGGGTTTTGCTATTCTGGAAAAGTCTTGGATGAACCTTCTGTAGTAACCAGCTAGTCCTAAAAACTGGCGTATGTGTTTCGGAGTTTTCGGGGTTTCCCACTTTTCAACAGTTTATATCTTTGCCGGATCCACCTTAATACCTTCTTTGTTCACTATGTGACCGAGGAATTGAACTTCTTCCAACCAAAATGCACACTTTGAAAACTTAGCGTACAATTCTTCCTTACTCAATACTTCTAACACCTTTCTCAAATGTTCACCGTGTTCTTGGTCATTCTTTGAGTAAATAAGTATGTCATCAATGAAAACAATGACAAACTTGTCAAGGTATGGTCCACACACTCGGTTCATAAGGTCCATGAACATAGCTGGTGCATTAGTTAAACCAAACGGCATGACCATAAACTCGTAATGACCGTAACGTGTTCTGAAAGCAGTCTTTGGAATATCATCTTCTTTCACCCGCATTTGATGATACCCGGAACGTAAGTCAATCTTTGAATAAACAGACGAGCCTTGTAGTTGATCAAATAAGTCGTCGATTCTCGGTAGTGGGTAGCGGTTCTTGATGGTAAGTTTGTTCAACTCTCGGTAGTCGATACACAACCTGAATGTACCATCTTTCTTCTTGACAAACAAAACAGGAGCTCCCCACGGTGATGTGCTTGGTCGAATGAAACCACGCTCTAAAAGTTCTTGTAATTGGCTTTGCAGTTCTTTCATCTCGCTGGGTGCGAGTCTATAAGGAGCACGAGCTATTGGTGCAGCTCCTGGTACAAGATCTATTTGAAATTCAACAGATCGATGTGGGGGTAATCCCGGTAATTCTTTCGGAAATACCTCGGGAAATTCTTTTGCAATGGGAACATCATTGATGCTCTTTTCTTCAGTTTGTACTTTCTCGACGTGTGCTAGAACAGCATAGCAACCTTTTCTTATTAGTTTTTGTGCCTTCAAATTACTAATAAGATGTAGCTTCGTGTTGCCCTTTTCTCCGTACACCATTAAGGGTTTTCCTTTTTCTCGTATAATGCGAATTGCATTTTTGTAACAAACGATCTCTCCTTTCACTTCTTTCAACCAGTCCATACCGATTATCACATCAAAACTCCCTAACTCTACTGGTATCAAATCAATCTTAAATGTTTCGCTAACCAGTTTAATTTCTCGATTCCGACATATATTATCTGCTGAAACTAATTTACCATTTGCTAATTCGAGTAAAAATTTACTATCCAAAGGCGTCAATGGACAACTTAATTTAGCAAAAAAATCTCTACTCATATAGCTTCTATCCGTACCCGAATCAAATAAAATGTAAGCAGATTTATTGTCAATAAGAAACGTACCCGTAACAAGCTTCGGGTCTTCCTGTGCCTCTGCCGCATTAATATTGAAAACTCTTCCGCGGCCTTGTCCATTCGTGTTCTCCTGGTTCGGGCAATTTCTAATAATGTGGCCCGGTTTTCCATATTTAAAACAAACTACATTGGCATAACTTGCTCCAACACTACTTGCTCCGCCATTACTCGTTCCGACACCATTTGTTCCTATCGTTCTATTAACCCCTGGTCCGTAAACCTCACACTTCACCGTGCTATGACCATTTCTTTTACACTTGTTGCAAAATTTGGTGCAGAACCCCGAGTGATACTTTTCACACCTTTGGCATAGCTGCTTCTGATTGTTGTTGTTGTTGCGGTTGTTATTGTTGTTGGGATGATTGTTGTAGTTGCTATTGTTGTTGTTGTTGTTGTTGTTGTTGTTGTTGTTGTTGTTGTTGGGCCATTTGTTGTAGTTGCGATTGTTGGGATAATTATTGCGATTATTATTGTAATTGCTGTTGTTGTTGTATTGGTGATTCTTATCACCGTTTTCCTCCCACTTTCTTTTGACTTGCTTCACATTGGCCTCTTCAGCCGTCTGTTCTTTAATTCTTTCCTCAATCTGGTTCACTAGTTTGTGAGCCATTCTACATGCCTGTTGTATGGAGGCGGGCTCATGTGAACTTATATCTTCTTGGATTCTTTCCGGTAATCCTTTCACAAACGCGTCGATCTTCTCTTCCACATCTTCGAACGCTCTCGGACACAATAGGCACAATTCTGTGAATCGTCTTTCGTACGTGGTAATATCAAATCCTTGGGTTCGTAACCCTCTAAGTTCTGTCTTGAGCTTATTGACCTCGGTTCTGGGACGGTACTTCTCGTTCATCAAGTGCTTGATTGCTGACCACGGTAGTGCATAAGCATCATCTTGTCAAACTTGCTCTAGATAGGTATTCCACCATGTTAACGCAGAACCTGTGAAGGTATGCGTAGCGTACTTCACTTTGTCCTTTTCAGTACACTTACTTATGGAAAACACCGATTCGACCTTCTAGGTCCACCGTTTCAATCCGATCGGTCCTTCGGTTCCATCAAATTCCAAAGGTTTGCAGGCAGTGAATTCTTTGTAGGTGCATCCTACACGATTTCCTGTACTGCTAGATCCAAGGTTATTGTTGGTATGTAGCGCAGCCTGTACTGCGGCTATGTTTGAAGCTAGAAAAGTACGGAATTCCTCTTCATTCATATTCACGGTGTGTCGAGTAGTCGGTGCCATTTCCTTCAAAATAGTCAAATGGAACAAGTTAATCATACAGAATATTAAGAGTAGTTAATAGTATTTCGTAGCATAATATGAACTCATTTATAAAAGCTTTTTCTTCATATTAGCGTTTTATAAGTTTAAATTCGGGTAGTACCTACCCGTTAAGTTCATACTTAGTAGCTAATATACAATTCAACTACTACAATTCTATATGAAAAACTGATTATAATAATATTTCGCGTTCAAACTTTTACACAATATTTTACAACCTTACAATACCGCTTATTTTACATATAGCATGAAATATATCACACAATAAATTTGATACAAGATGGTTGTGAAGATAATTCTAGCTAGTACACAAGTCGTTCAGCAAAGGCAATAAAGACACGTAATTCATACGTCCAGAAACAAGTCATGCATTCTGGTTTTACTAGGATTACTTCCCATCCTTGGTCTTGTGGAACATAACCGTTATGGCCGTTGATAAGACATCGTGTTGTAACGTCGTCAAAGGGACGAGGGTTACGTAATGTCCAACAGTCCCGTAACAATCTAAAAACCTCATTTCTTACCCCAATTACCGACTCCGTCACTTGTGGGAACGTTTTGTTTAATAGTTGTAGCCCGATGTTCTTGTTCTCACTTTGGTGAGAAGCAAACATTACTAATCCGTAAGCATAACATGCTTCTTTATGTTGCATGTTAGCCGCTTTTTCTAAATCACGAAGTCCAATATTCGAATATATTGAGTCAAAATAATTTCTTAACCCATTGCGTAAAATAGCATTTGGGTTCCCCGCAATATATGCGTCAAAGTAAACACATCGTAACTTATGGATTTCCCAATGTGATATCCCCCATCTTTCGAACGAAATCCTTTTATAAACCAAGGCATTCTTGGAACGTTCTTCGAATGTCTTACAAACTGATCTCGCCTTAAATAGTTGTGCCGAAGAATTCTGACCGACTCTAGACAAGATTTCATCAATCATGTCTCCGGGTAGGTCTCTTAAAATATTGGGTTGTCTATCCATTTTGTGTTTTTATACTGTAAAGTAGACAAGAGTTAGATTCATAAAAAAAATACTTATTAATACAAGCAATTTTTACATATATCATAAAGCATAAGCACACTATATTACTTATATTACACCACACGAATACAACTATCTTATTCCGACTCGCTTGTTTCTTCTTCTTTGGTTTTGGTTCGTTTTGCCAAGTTTCTAGGGATATATGATGTTCCCCTAATACGAGCCGTCGTTATCCACATTGGTTTAGAAAAACCTGGTGGTTTAGAGGTTCCCGGGTCATTGTTACAACTTAAGGACTTCGGGGGTTGACGATACATATAAAGTTCATCGGGGTTGGAATTAGATTTCTCTATTTTTATGCCCTTTCCCTTATTATTTTCTTTTGCCTTTTTAAATTCAGTTGGGGTAATTTCTATAACATCATCGGAATTCTCGTCGGAATCCGATTCATCGGAGAATTGGTAATCCTCCCAATATTTTGCTTCCTTGGCGGAAACACCATTGACCATAATTAACCTTGGTCAGTTGGTTGGGGATTTTCTTTTACTTAACCGTTTTATTATTTCCCCCACCGGTTCTATTTCTTCATCCGGTTCCGATTCTTCTTCCGGTTCCGATTCTTCTTCCGGTTCCGACTCTTCTTCCGGTTCCTCTTCGGGAACTTGTGAATCAGTCCACGAATCATTCCAATTTACAATTGACTTTTCATTATTATTAGATGAGTCAATGGGACTTGTTCTAGAGGTAGACATCTATCACATAATATCAAACGCGTTAAGAGATTAATATATCACATAATATTCACATGTTAAAAATATATAGTTTCCAACAAAATTTGTTAAGCAATCATTTTTCAAGTAAACACGGTCGAAGTCCAGACTCACTAATGCATCCTAATAAACTAGATAAGACACACTAATGCAAAATTCTGGTTCTCTAAGACCAACGCTCGGATACCAACTGAAATGTCCCGTTCTTATTGATTAAAAACGTTCCATATTAATTGATTTCGTTGCGAGGTTTTGACCTCTATATGAGACGTTTTTCAAAGACTGCATTCATTTTAAAACAAACCATAACCTTTATTTCATCAATAAAGGTTTAAAAAGTTTTACGTAGATTATCAAATAATGATAATCTAAAATATCCTGTTTACACACGACCATTACATAATGGTTTACAATACAAATATGTTACAACAAAATAAGTTTCTTGAATGCAGTTTTTATACAATATCATACAAGCATGGACTCCAAATCTCGTCCTTATTTAATTATGCGACAGCGGAAGCTCTTAATAATCACCTGAGAATAAACATGCTTAAAACGTCAACAAAAATGTTGGTGAGTTATAGGTTTAACCTATATATATCAAATCATAATAATAGACCACAAGATTTCATATTTCAATACACATCCCATACATAGAGATAAAAATCATTCATATGGTGAACACCTGGTAACCGACATTAACAAGATGCATATATAAGAATATCCCCATCATTCCGGGACACCCTTCGGATATGATATAAATTTCAAAGTACTAAAGCATCCGGTACTTTGGATGGGGTTTGTTAGGCCCAATAGATCTATCTTTAGGATTCGCGTCAATTAGGGTGTCTGTTCCCTAATTCTTAGATTACCAGACTTAATAAAAAGGGGCATATTCGATTTCGATAATTCAACCATAGAATGTAGTTTCACGTACTTGTGTCTATTTTGTAAATCATTTATAAAACCTGCATGTATTCTCATTCCAAAAATATTAAATTTTAAAAGTGGGACTATAACTCACTTTCACAGATTTTTAGTTCGTCGGGAAGTAAGACTTGGCCACTGGTTGATTCACGAACCTATAACAATATATACATATATATCAAAGTATGTTCAAAATATATTTACAACACTTTTAATATATTTTGATGTTTTAAGTTTATTAAGTCAGCTGTCCTCGTTAGTAACCTACAACTAGTTGTCCACAGTTAGATGTACAGAAATAAATCGATAAATATTATCTTGAATCAATCCATGACCCAGTGTATACATATCTCAGTATTGATCACAACTCAAACTATATATATTTTGGAATCAACCTCAACCCTGTATAGCTAACTCCAACATTCACATATAGAGTGTCTATGGTTGTTCCAAAATATATATAGATGTGTCGACATGATAGGTCGAAACATTGTATACGTGTCTATGGTATCTAAAGATTACATAATATACAATACAAGTTGATTAAGTTATGGTTGGAATAGATTTGTTACCAATTTTCACGTAGCTAAAATGAGAAAAATTATCCAATCTTGTTTTACCCATAACTTCTTCATTTTAAATCCGTTTTGAGTGAATCAAGTTGCTATGGTTTCATATTGAATTCTATTTTATGAATCTAAACAGAAAAAGTATAGGTTTATAGTCGGAAAAATAAGTTACAAGTCGTTTTTGTAAAGGTAGTCATTTCAGTCGAAAGAACGACGTCTAGATGACCATTTTAGAAAACATACTTCCACTTTAAGTTTAACCATAATTTTTGGATATAGTTTCATGTTCATAATAAAATTCATTTTCTCAGAATAACAACTTTTAAATCAAAGTTTATCATAGTTTTTAATTATCTAACCCAAAACAGCCCGCGGTGTTACTACGACGGCGTAAATCCGGTTTTACGGTGTTTTTCGTGTTTCCAGGTTTTAAATCATTAAGTTAGCATATCATATAGATATAGAACATGTGTTTAGTTGATTTTAAAAGTCAAGTTAGAAGGATTAACTTTTGTTTGCGAACAAGTTTAGAATTAACTAAACTATGTTATAGTGATTACAAGTTTAAACCTTCGAATAAGATAGCTTTATATGTATGAATCGAATGATGTTATGAACATCATTACTACCTTAAGTTCCTTGGATAAAGATACTGGAAAAGAGAAAAATGGATCTAGCTTCAACGGATCCTTGGATGGCTCGAAGTTCTTGAAGCAGAATCATGACACGAAAACAAGTTCAAGTAAGATCATCACTTGAAATAAGATTGTTATAGTTATAGAAGTTGAACTAAAGTTTGAATATGATTATTACCTTGTATTAGAATGATAACCTACTGTAAGAAACAAAGATTTCTTGAGGTTGGATGATCACCTTACAAGATTGGAAGTGAGCTAGCAAACTTGAAAGTATTCTTGATTTTATGTAACTAGAACTTGTAGAATTTATGAAGAACACTTAGAACTTGAAGATAGAACTTGAGAGAGATCAATTAGATGAAGAAAATTGAAGAATGAAAGTGTTTGTAGGTGTTTTTGGTCGTTGGTGTATGGATTAGATATAAAGGATATGTAATTTTTTTTTCATGTAAATAAGTCATGAATGATTACTCATATTTTTGTAATTTTATGAGATATTTCATGCTAGTTGCCAAATGATGGTTCCCACATGTGTTAGGTGACTCACATGGGCTTCTAAGAGCTGATCATTGGAGTGTATATATCAATAGTACATACATCTAAAAGCTGTGTATTGTACGAGTACGAATACGGGTGCATACGAGTAGAATTGTTGATGAAACTGAACAAGGATGTAATTGTAAGCATTTTTGTTAAGTAGAAGTATTTTGATAAGTGTATTGAAGTCTTTCAAAAGTGTATAAATACATATTAAAACACTACATGTATATACATTTTAACTGAGTCGTTAAGTCATCGTTAGTCATTACATGTAAGTGTTGTTTTGAAACCTTTAAGTTAACGATCTCAATTAATGTTGTTAACCCATTGTTTATTATATCTAATGAGATGTTAAATTATTATATTATCATGATATTATGATATATTAATATATCTTAATATGATATATATACATTTAAATGTCGTTACAACGATAATCGTTACATATATGTCTCGTTTCGAAATCCTTAAGTTAGTAGTCTTGTTTATATGTATATAACTCATGGTTAATATACTTATGGAGATACTTACTTATCATAATCTCATGTTAACCATATGTATATCCATATATATATATCGTCATGTCGTTTTTACAAGTTTTAACGTTCGTGAATCGCCGGTCAACTTGGGTGGTCAATTGTCTATATGAAACATATTTCAATTAATCAAGTCTTAACAAGTTTGATTGCTTAACATGTTGGAAACATTTAATCATGTAAATATCAATCTCAATTAATATATATAAACATGGAAAAGTTCGGGTCACTACAAAAATGAGCAAATGCACAGCGGAAGATTTCTTTCATACCTGAGAATAAACATGCTTTAACGTATCAACCAAAAGGTTGGTGAGTTCATTAGTTTATCATAAAAAATCATTTTTATCATTTTAATAGACCAAAAGAATTTTATTTCCATTTCTAATAAATATACGTCCCATGCATAGAGACAAAAATCATTCATATGGATTGAACACCTGGTAACCGACCTTAACAAGATGCATATAGAATATCCCCTATCATTCCGGGACTCCCTTCGGACATGATGAATTCGAAGTACTAAAGCATCCGGTACTTTGGATGGGGCTTGTTGGACCCAATAGATCTATCTTTAGGATTCGCGTCAATTAGGGTATCTGTTCCCTAATTCTTAGATTACCAGACTAAAAAGGGGCATATTCGGTTTAATAATCCAGCCATAGAATGTAGTTTCGATTACTTGTGTCTATTTCGTAAAACATTTATAAAAGCAGCGCATGTATTCTCAGTCCCAAAAATATATATTGCAAAAGCATTTAAAAAGGGAGCAACTGAAACTCACAATATTTTATTTTGTAGTAAAAATACATATGACGTCATTGAACAAGTGTAGGGTTGACCTCAGATTCACGAACCTATATTATTCATATAATTATTAAAAACATATACTTGTAATCGAACAAGTTTAGATATTATTATTAATTGTTATTTCAGCAAATTGTATGTTTCATTGGTAACTATATTAACTATATTTATTTTATATACTTTAGATAAATAATTAGTATTTATTATGAAAATATTAATGTTATTATGCGATATGTTTTAAATATATTCTTATATAACTATTTATTTGTTAAAATAATATCAATAATAATAAATAAAAATTTGTTTCTTTTTTTATGATAATAATAATAATAATACTAAAAGTAATTAGATTTAGTAATGATACTGCTATTAATAGTTTTGATAGTAATACCAATAATAAAAGTAATGTTAGTAATAATAATAATTTTAATGAAAAGATAATAATGAAAAGATAAAAATGTTAGTTTTCATAAAAATAATATTTTAAATAATAATGGTACTTTTAATAAAAATGATGATTCTAATAGAAATTTTAATAGTCATATTACTAATAATACTATATATTTTAATAATAATAATAATAATAATAATAATAATAATAATAATAATAATAATAATAATAATAATAATAATAATAATAATAATAATAATAATAATAATAATAATAATAATAATAATAATAATAATAATAATAAGTATACTACCTTAAGGAAAACTAAAAATAATGTCGCAGCCCAGGCTCGAACTCACGACCTCCCGTTTATCGAAGACACCCCTAACCATTACTCTATCTTTTTTTTTCTGTTTTAATTACTATCTATATTCTTATAACTCGTCTCTGTCTTCTTCTTCTTCTTCTTCTTCTTCTTCTTCTTCTTCTTCTTCTTCTTCTTCTTCTTCTAAGAATTAACCAAACCATACAAATCTAACATTACCATCCTTCCATCATCATCATGAATCCATATCATCTTCACTTTATAACCTAATCAGAATCAACATCATTCATTCGTCATCACCATCATCAAACCCATTTCATGATCATCATTAACACATCATTCCATTTACACAGACCCATCATTATTATCAATATTTGCTCACAGATTTGTCATGATACATCATATATCCATCATATGATTATCATCATTAGCGTGCATCATTCAACATCCCATCTTCATCACCGTATACAACATTCAACATCAACACATTCACTACCTACTTTCATTATCATCATCATTACTTCATCGTGTAATATACTTTGGAATAGGTTATAGAAACAGAAATATGAAGCTGCAGTAGCAGTTGCAGCGAAGGTTAAATGTTTATCAACGGGTTTGATTATAGCAGCAGCTAGATCACCTTTCAAGTACAGTATCATGGCCAAATAATGCAACCTTGTCACGGCCTAACAGTAGAAATCTGACAGCCCAATAAATAAGCCCATCACATGATTTAAATGAATTGTTAGGCAGTTTATGGGTGTGATTCATTTAGGGAACTCGAAAGAAAACTAATACATTGTATCTGTGGCCAACTTTTCCTCTTTAATTATGTAAATGTCGGCCATTATATCCCCATCACATTTCACTTACAAAAACTTTAAAGGAAATGCTGTATTTTTAAATTCCTATATCCATGTTTATCAACTTTAAAGTGCGAGCATAAACGACTCATACCATTATTTTAATAACTCGACATCATCATCTTTTTAGTGATTAATCCTACAAAAATGGCAGTCCAATAGTTCTGGTGATGGTGTTGGTTTGTTTACGAAGAAAAGGATTAAAAGTGATGGTTAAGGTGAGTTCAAGAAAGAAGATAGAAGAGAGGGAGAGAGCAAGTGATAGAGAGGAAGATCGAGGTGGTTTCGATGGTTGCTGGTTTGAATATTATCATGGTAGTCCAAGCAAAAGGTTACGCAGTCATAAAAGAAAAAAAATGGGTTCCAATATTCTAGCTAATTTGAATCAGAAATCATATGGAAGTACCATCATTAACTATATTATCTTATTATCATCTTTAAACCTTTACACCCCACTATTATAAATCATAACAAAATAAATAATGTAATTATTGTTATCTTACGTACTCCTTTTGTCGGCCAAAGAGTGCAAATTGTTCCACTAGCTATTTACTAATCGCCATATGATAAAATACTATAAGCAACTTGACAAAACCCCTTTTAAATATGTGGTACCACTTCTTCCTTCATTTGTTTTATAAGTCCACGACTTAAATAAACAACAAATCATTTCTTGTTTCATTGTGTGAGCAAATAGAAAGGATATTGTACAAGGTTGCAACAGGTACACGAGTTTTAAGGGTGACCATTATTCATTTATGTAGAAACAAAAGTTGCACCTCAGTAGTTAATTGGAATTGAACTGTGCAGCATCTTGTTTATAGTAGTTTATGAAAATAATGATGGTGGTGGTTGTTTAAGGTATAGTTTGGTGATGGTTGTTCGTGTGTCTCGGTTGTTATGGCTTAAGGTGGTTTACAATGGTGGTTGTTTTTGGCCGTGAAAGTGGTGATTCAAGGCTGCTATGGGTTTATGTTATTAGAGGCATGTTGTGTTGTTTATCAAACGAAACTGAAGCTTATTCATGAAGCAACATATAGTAACAAAAGGTGGTGCATAGCTAGTGATGTTAACCGAACTACAAGAGTTTCAAATGTGATGATTTGTGGTGATAGTAATCGGCTGCAACAGAAAAACGGGAAGCCAATTATAGTGATGAAGATGGTGGTGATGTTGTGATTGTGTGTGTCAACAGAAGCAATACAGAAACAGCTACAGTTCATGGGTGTTTGAAAATAACCATAAAACAGAAAAATAAAAACAAACAAGGGTTCTTGTTTTAGATTTAAAGGAATAAATAGAAAGATTAGAGATACATAGGGTGATTGAGAAAGTGATGGAGAAGGAATCCGTTGGTGGTGTAGATGATGGTGTCCAGTTAATGATCAAAGTTGAAGATGGATAGGTGGTTGAAGTGAGGGTTGTCTTGTTAGTCGATCAACTATGGAAATGGGTTTTGTGTTATTGTAGTACCTCTCTCTACATATAATACCTATCTAATACATATCTAGAGACTTTAAATAATGTAATCAACCAACAATAGAAACAAGTACAGTAATTTAAATGATAATTCAAATCATCACGGGTGTGATTACCTATTACTCTCTGCCGTCTGTTGTATTCATTTTTTTTTATATTACACAACACAATTTACATACACCATATAAATAATATATTATATTATTATGATTAAGAATGGATGGAATATCGAATAGTAATTGCAATAAAATTATTTAGTCATCGATAGTAGGTGATGAAGTGGGGTTTCAAATAAGAAAAAAGGACTAGGAAAAATGTTTAAGAATCCAACAAGCACAGTAAAAGTTTTTGCTTGATGTAGTTCACGACACAAATAAGGGGTTGGTTGCCTAGTGTAGTAAGTGAAAATCAAAAGTAGTTTGTGTGTGTGTGTGCAGAAGTCAAAAAGCAAGATAGAAGATGATATGTGTGCTTGTAATTGAAAAACGGAAATATTAATAAATGTTCTCCATGACAAAGAAAATAGTATAAAATATATATTGTTTGACATGCTTGTAACTCTTGTTTAAACTCTTGCTACCGACACCATATTGATACAAGACACAAGAAAGTTAAGCCCAAAGTAAAAAGAATAATTATAATATGCATAATATCATGATTAATGGGCTAATGATTTAGTCCACAATCCAAGTTGTTGAAGTAGTCCAACAATAAATATGTATAAGTACATATGTAGTTATGGTATATATGTATTTAGATATTTATTAAATTTTCTTTAACTTTATTAAAGAACTAATAATAGTATAATAATATAAATTAGTAATTAGTACATGATTTTCTTTTAAGTACATAGACATACATTCATTAACATAATATAGTTCGTGAATCGTCGAGAACATTCGAATGGTAATTGCATACATGAAAATAGTTCAAAATTTTTTAGACTCGTCTTTACAGACTTTGCTTATCGTGTCGAAACATATAAAGATTAAGTTTAAATTTGGTCGGAAATTTCCTGGTCGTCATAGTACCTACCCGTTAAAGAAATTTCATCCCGAAATTTGATCGAGGTCATCATAGATAACAGTAAAAATGTTAATATGATGAATATGAGTCGATACATAAGATTTTATCATTATTGATAAATATGAAATAATCAATTCGTTTACTCGAAGCGTATGGTTGAAGCTATCGTAACAGAGTGAAATTAGGTAATAGGTATTCGTCTTAACTAATAGGAATTTAAAGAAAAGTTTCGAATTCTAAAAGATTTAATTCTTTGGCGAATTAGGAAATTAAGATCTCTATAATTAAATACGGTGATCTGCCTCGATTACACTGTCTGGTATTTCACTATAAATCCATTCTCTTCATTTCCTTTATATTTTGGAGTTCCATCCTTTTGTTTTCTCTTCCCGACTTTAAGTCAAGCGAAAAATGGTCCTGAATTTGTAGGTATGAGGTTTCAAATGAACATTTACTAATGTACTAAGAGATAAATTATACTAGCACGATCTTTATTGGTTAAATTACAAGAATTCAAGAGTAAGATAAAACTATCAAGAAATTATGTTCTTGATATGTTTATTTATTAGATAGAATGTAAGAGTCGTGTAACATGGCACATAATGATGGTATAATCTGTGAATCATCATGTTTCATTAGAAACTCAGCATGACTTACTGTTATATAATCACGTTGATCAAGTGTCATTATATTATACTAACTCATGCATCAATTTCCAACACTACTTCAAAATCATTCATAATTTAAACTTGAATTTTAAAGAAATTTAGAAACTAAAGTAGTTTCATCTGTGATGTAATATAGATAGCACGAAGAGGTAAATAATTTCGGACGAGAATATTTATGAAAATATCTTCAGAAATATCGAAGATATTTATGATGATATTTTGGAATTTCTATGTTCGATAGTTGATTAAGAAAGATTTTCCGCAAGATTTTAACATGAGTGAGGAGCAGGATATTCGCTGAAGATTTCATCGAATCCAGAATTACCTGGATCCTTTGAATATATTGTTTGGTCCTTGTATTTGTCCTTGGTCTCCTTCATGGTTAACTCAATCCATTTTTCAGTACCAAATTTTCTATCGAGCGTTCCTAACACTCCCTTCTTTATCATCAAACTTTTGGCCGTTTAGACCATCTACAATTTTTCTATTTCCTCTGCATTTAATGCTACAATATCTTAAACATCGGTTATCAATCCGAGGTGGTTTCAGGAGAATTGTGTTTTTAGATGATTAAACACTGATGGTAATATGGTGGAATATAAAAGGTTCCCCGGTAACAATAAAAGAGCACGCATATATATCAAGGTTATAGTAAGGTTGTTTCGAACGAAACGTCATAGTTGACTTGCTAAAGCTGTGACAAAACTGACTAATTTGGACAGAGATTGTAAAGTTATTTAAGGTAATAACAATGCCAAAGGAGCTAGCACAGATACGTGTTAAACGTTTACTCAGGTTCCGAGTGTTTTCAGGTGCATAACTATATGCATCAATCTTTTCTTACGTAGATGAAGTGCGGTTGGTTCATCCTCTCGATTGAGGTGTTTTCAAGAATTACGAAAGGTTTGAACGCAAATTGTAATCGTCAAGATACAAATGAGGTTTAAGATGAAATCAAGTGGCAAACTTGAAGAATTGTTTAGTTTCATATGTTATAATCAATATTTTAATTCATTTTAATTGTCCAATCTTGGTAGTCCATAGTTAGCAGTCCACAGTCACTAACTCAATAATTCATATATAGTTTATAATATTCGAATTAACTAATATGTATCGTGACCCGTGTACATGTCTCAGTCTCAATCACAACTCAAATTATATATATTATTGTAGAATCAACCTCAACCCTATATAGCTAACTCAAGCATTACTGCATATAGATGTCTATGGTTATTCCAAATAATATATATAGATGCGTCGATATGATATGTCACAACCTTGTATACGTGTCCCGATATTTAAAGTGTGTAAAATAAATAACAGAAATTAAATGACGATAAATTAAATTGCGAGAATATAAATTACGATAAATAAAGTGCGATAAATAAAAATGTAATCAGTTAGCTTGGAACAGTTAGCTATGAACAGTTAGCGCGGATTCTTAACAAAATTTTTCTCATAGTTAATTTATTTGTTTCTAACAAATTTTATTTTGTCCAATATTTTCTTCATTATGCCACTTGTTGGATTCTGATAAGTCAAAATTCAAATATGAAATTGAATGAAAATGGTTATTCTGTGGTGAACGAATTCGTACTTCTGTGGTTGTAAGTAGGATAGTAAATGACTGTTGAATCAGATTCGAAGAATGTACAATGTAACTTATTAATATGAAATCTAAATATTCCTCAGGTATTACCTACCCGTTAAAATATTTTCACCATTAACAGTTTGTACGAAAGAATTTTTAATTACAGTTTTTATGAAAAATATATATACATATATATTTTCTTCAGATGTAATCATGAATTTAATGAGTTAATATGATATTAAACTCATTTGATTTACCATTAGAACAAGAATATATAATCTCTAAAATGTTAGAGATTACATAATCGCCATGTCGAACGAAGATAAATGATGTAGAACGATTCGTAGATTGATGATTATGCTCGAGGTACATAATGAGATGTTGAGGTGTGTGATGTTGAACTTGGATTGTTGGTAGTACTGGTATTGATGTTGGTGGTACTGTTGGTGCCGTTGATGTTGCTGAAGCTGGTACGTTTTGCACCATATTTTTTAAGGCTACAACTCGGGCGCGTAGTTCGTTGACTTATTACTCCGGAATGATTATCGGTAAGAACGGATGAATGAATATGGTTTAGAATCTGAGTTATGAAATAGTCGTGGCGAGATATTCGGGAAATGAGGGTGAAAATGGTGTTACGAACAGGTTCGCCGGTAAGTGCTTCAGGTTCTTCATCAAGAGGTGAATTCGGTTAGTGGAAGGGATCGCTTTCTACGCGTCTCCATTGATTAAGTCGACTACGAACCCATCAGATGAATTGGGGATGGATGATTGGTTGATTCATTCTGGTAACACTGCTTTCGGAGCTTAGGTGAAACTCCATATCGGAATAGCTGTCAGAATCCGAGGAATTCGAACTGGTTGAGGGATTCATCTCATACGATCAGATGAAGGATTTTCGATAAGAAATAGATTATAGGATGTAGATTAGTACCCTGCAATACATAATTTACATATGCATATGTAATACTAAAATCCCATAAGTTACGGAGGAATCTACGGAAGCTGTCAGGCAAAGTCTACAGTAGCAGATACGCTAAAATATGAATTATCAGATACACTAAGATATGAATTTTGTCTATACACTATTCATGCAGTCAATGCAGTAAAACGTGTCTAGACTAAGAATGATAAGCAGGTAATTTTCGACAAGAAATGATAAGCAAAACTTTTGACATGAAGACACGGTCGAAGTCCAGACCCACTAATGCATCTAAACAACTATCAGTTAGACATACTAATGCAAGACCTGGTTCGCTAAGACCACCGCTCTGATACCAACTATAACAATCCGTCCTAATCCATCTGGACAAATACATTACATTTGGTTACATCGCGAGGTACTTGACCTCTATATGATACATTTTACAAACATTGCATTCGTTTTTGAAAAGACAAACTTTCATTTCATTAAAAGTTGATGGCATGCATACCATTTCATAATATATCCAACTATAATTGACTTAATAATAATCTTGATGAACTCAACGACTCGAATGCAACGTCTTTTAAAATATGTCATGAATGAGTCCAAGTAATGTCTCTAAAATGAGCAAATGCACAGCGGAAGATTTCTTTCATACCTGAGAATAAACATGCTTTAAAGTGTCAACCAAAAGGTTGGTGAGTTCATTAGTTTATCATAAATGATCATTTTCATCATTTTAATAGACCACAAGAATTTCATTTCCATTTCTCATAAATATACGTCCCATGCATAGAGACAAAAATCATTCATATGGATTGAACACCTGGTAACCGACCTTAACAAAATGCATATAGAATATCCCCTATCATTCTGGGACTCCCTTCGGACGTGATGAATTCGAAGTACTAAAGCATCCGGTATTTTGGATGGGGCTTGTTGGGCCCAATAGATCTATCTTTAGGATTGGCGTCAATTAGGGTGTCTGTTCCCTAATTCTTAGATTACCAGACTAAAAAGGGGCATATTCGGTTTAATAATCCAGCCATAGAATGTAGTTTCGATTACTTGTGTCTATTTCGTAAAACATTTATAAAAGCAGCGCATGTATTCTCAGTCCCAAAAATATATATTGCAAAAGCATTTAAAAAGGGAGCAACTGAAACTCACAATATTTTATTTTGTAGTAAAAATACATATGACGTCATTGAACAAGTGTAGGGTTGACCTCAGATTCACGAACCTATATTATTCATATAATTATTAAAAACATATACTTGTAATCGAACAAGTTTAGATATTATTATTAATTTTTATTTCAGCAAATTGTATGTTTCATTGGTAACTATATTAACTATATTTATTTTATATACTTTAGATAAATAATTAGTATTTATTATGAAAATATTAATGTTATTATGCGATATGTTTTAAATATATTCTTATTTAACTATTTATTTGTTAAAATAATATCAATAATAATAAATAAAAATTTGTATCTTTTTTTTATGATAATAATAATAATACTAAAAGTAATTAGATTTAGTAATGATACTGCTATTAATAGTTTTGATAGTAATACCAATAATAAAAGTAATGTTAGTAATAATAATAATTTTAATGAAAAGATAATAATGATAAGATAAAAATGTTAGTTTTCATAAAATAATATTTTAAATAATAATGGTACTTTTAATAAAAATGATGATTCTAATAGAAATTTTAATAGTCATATTACTAATAATACTATATATTTTAATAATAATAATAATAATAATAATAATAATAATAATAATAATAATAATAATAATAATAATAATAATGATAATAATAATAATAATAATAATAATAATAATAATAATAATAATAATAATAATAATAATAATAATAATAATAATAATAATAATAATAATAATAATAATAATAATAATAATAATAATAATAATAATAATAATAATAATAATAATAATAATAGGAATAATAAGTATACTACCTTAAGGAAAACTAAAAAAAATGTCACAGCCCAGGCTCGAACTCACGACCTCCCGTTTATCGAAGACACCCCTAACCATTATTCTATCTTTGTTTTTCTATTTTAATTACTATCTATATTCTTATAACTAGTATTGTCTTCTTCTTCTTCTTCTTCTTCTTCTAAGAATTAACCAAACCATATAAATCTAACATTAACATCCTTCCATCATCATCATGAATCCATATCATCTTCACTTTATAACCTAATCATAATAAACATCATTCATTCGTTATCACCATCATCAAACCCATTTCATGATCATCATTAACACATCATTCCATTTACATAGACCAATCATTATTATCAATATTTGCTCACAGATTTGTCATGATACATCATATATCCATCATATGATTATCATCATTAGCGTGCATCGTTCAACATCCCATCTTCATCACCGTATACAACATTCAACATCAACACGTTCACTACCTACTTTCATTATCATCATCATTACTTCATCGTGTAATATACTTTGGAACAGGTTATAGAAAAAGAAATATGAAGCTGCAGTAGCAGTTGCAGCGAAGGTTAAATGTTTATTAACGGGTTTGATTATAGCAGCAGCTAGATCACATTTCAAGTACAGTATCATGGCCAATTAATGCAACCTTGTCACGGCCCAACAGTAGAAATCTGACAGCCCAATAAATAAGCCCATCACATGATTTAAATGAATTGTTAGGCAGTTTATGGGTGTGATTCATTTAGGGAACTCGAAAGAAAACTAATACATTGTATATGTGGCCAACTTTTCCTCTTTAATTATGTAAATGTCGGCCATTATATCCCCATCACATTCCACTTACAAAAACTTTAAAGGAAATGCTGTATTTTTAAATTCCTATATCCATGTTTATCAACTTTAAAATGCGAGCATAAACGACTCATACCATTATTTTAATAACTCGACATCATCATCTTTTTAGTGATTAACCCCACAGAAATGGCAGTCCAATAGTTCTTGTGATGGTGTTGGTTTGTTTACAAAGAAAAGTATTAAAAGTGATGGTTAAGGTGAGTTCAAGAAAGAAGATAGAAGAGAGGGAGAGAGCAAGTGATAGAGAGGAAGATCGAGGTGGTTTTGATGGTTGCTGGTTTGAATATTATCATGGTAGTCCAAGCAAAAGGTTACGCAGTCAAAAAAGCAAAAAAAAAATGGGTTCTAATATTCTAGCTAATTTGAATCAGAAATCATATGGAAGTACCATCATTACCTATATTATCTTATTATCATCTTTAAACCTTTACACCCTACCATTATAAATCATAACAAAATAAATAATGTAATTATTGTTATCTTACATACTCCTTTTGTCGGCCAAAGTGTGCAAACTGTTCCACTAGCTATTTACTAATCGTCATATGATAAAATACTATAAGCAACTTGACAAAACCCCTTTTAAATATGTGGTACCACTTCTTCCTTCATTTGTTTTATAAGTCCACGACTTAAATAAACAACAACTCATTTCTTGTTTCATTGCGTGAGCAAATAGAAAGGATATAGTACAAGGTTGCAAACGAGTTTTAAGGGTGGCCGTTATTCGTTTATGTAGAAACAAAAGTCGCACCTCAGCAGTTAATTGCAATTGAACTGTGCAGCATCTTGTTTATAGTAGTTTATGAAAATAATGATGGTGGTGGTTGTTTAAGGTATAGTTTGGTGATGGTTGTTCGTGTGTCTCGGTTGTTATGGCTTGAGGTGGTTTACAATGGTGGTTGTTTTTTACCATGAAAGTGGTGATTCAAGGTTGCTATGGGTTTATGTTATTAGAGACGTGTTGTGTTGTTTATCAAACGAAATCGAAGCTTATTCATGCAGTAACATATAGTAACAAAAGGTGGTGCATAGCTAGTGATGTTAACCGAACTACAAGAGTTTCGAATGTGATGATTTGTGGCGATAGTAATCGGCTGCAACAGAAAAACAGGAAGCTAATTATAGTGATGAAGATGGTGGTGATGTTATGATTGTGTGTGTCAACAGAAGCAATACAGAAACAGCTGCAGTTCATGGGTGTTTGAAAATAATCATAAAACAGAAAAATAAAAACAAACGAGGGTTCTTGTTTTAGATTTAAAGGAATAAATAGAAAGATTAGAGATACATAGGGTGATTGAGAAAGTGATGGAGAAGGAAGCCGTTGGTGGCGTAAATGATGGTGTCCGGTTAATGATCAAAGTTGAAGATGGATAGGTGGTTGAAGTGAGGGTTGTCTTGTTGGTCGATCAACTATGGGAATGGGTATTGTGTTATTGTAGTACCTCTCTCTACATATAATATCTATCTAATACATATATAGAGACTTTAGATAATGTAATCAATCAACAATAGAAACAAGTACCGTAATTTAAAAGATAATTCAAATCATCACGGGTGTGATTACCTATTACTCTCTGCCGTCCGTTGTATTCATTTTTATTTTTTTGTATTACACAACACAATTTACACACACCATATAAATAATATATTATATTATTATTATTAAGAATGGATGGAATATCGAATAGTAATTGCAATAAAATTATTTAGTCATCGATAGTAGGTGATGAAGTGGGGTTTCAAACAAGAAAAAAGGACTAGGAAAAATGTTTAAGAATCCAACAAGCACAGTAAAAGTTTTTGCTTTATGTAGTTTACGACACAAACAAGGGGTTGGTTGCCTAGTGTAGTAAGTGAAAATCAATAGTAGTTTGTGTGTGTGTGTGCAGAAGTCAAAAAGCAAGATAGAAGATGATATGTGTGCTTGTAATTGAAAAACAGAAATATTAATAAATGTTCTCCATGACAAAGAAAATAGTATAAAATATATATTGTTTGACATGCTTGTAACTCTTGTTTAAACTCTTGCTACCGACACCATATTGATACAAGACACAAGAAAGTTAAGCCCAAAGTAAAAAGAATAATTATAATATGCATAATATCATGATTAATGGGCTAATGATTTAGTCCACAATCCAAGTTGTTGAAGTAGTCCAACAATAAATATGTATAAGTACATATGTAGTTATGGTATATATGTATTTAGATATTTATTAAATTTTCTTTAACTTTATTAAAGAACTAATAATAGTATAATAATATAAATTAGTAATTAGTACATGATTTGCTTTTAAGTACATAGACATACATTCATACACATAATATAGTTCGTGAATCGTCGAGAACATTCGAAGGGTAATTGCATACATGAAAATAGTTCAAAATTTTTTAGACTCATCTTTACAGACTTTTCTTATCGTGTCGAAACATATAAAGATTAAGTTTAAATTTGGTCAGAAATTTTCGGGTCGTCACGTTGGGTACTTCGGGTACCTTATCCTTGGTTGATAGGAGTTTCCTAAAATACTTCTTACTATGAGTATTTTTAGACACAATGTCCAAAAATTTACCGTCAAGCTTGAAAGATTTCATACTGCTATGTCTTTGCTTGAGACAGCCTGGGAATGGAATGGGTGTTTTCCCATCGGGTTTAGGTGATGACTCAATGACTACTACAAAAAGGGTATTAGTTAGCTTCTTCACCTTAGAAGAAACTGAAGGTTGGCTATGTGCCACCTTTGAGTCCTTTTTAGGACAACCTAGAGAATAGAGACGTTGATTTAGCTGGCCTATTTGATTTTCAAGACTACTCAAGTGATCAGTCATGACTAAGTCAGCTGCGTCTTGTATTGATGTGATCATGTAGATGATTCGCAGTAGAACATCGTCTGGACTTGTCTCTACTGGGGTAGTTGTAACATCCCGCCTTTTTCCATTTACTTTTCCGTTTAACTATTTAAATTCCGTTATATGATTATGACATCCCTCGTTAATTCGCATTTTAAAAATATCTCGTTTAGGTAATTCACACACCCGCAACCGAACTAGATAGACCATTGTTGCCAAGAGAGCAAAGAGATGACTAGGTCAACTAGTCAACCCTTCACTCTCATCCATTCATTATCTCTTTCATTTTTCCTTTTTCTTTAATACTTCCACAAAATCTCTCAAACACCACTTCAAGGATTCATCATCCAAATCAAATCGAGCAAACATCCATCTAAACAAATTGCATATTCGGAATCCTCTCATCTTCCTCTTCGATTCCATACCGATTTCATCAAGTTTGGGTAACTTTCTAAAATCACTAGATTTGGTGTTCTTGATGTTTTTAACTTATAAAGTTGTTAATTAGTGTCTATGGCTCAAGTCTAACAAGAATATATGATTCATATGTTCGATTTTGTTATTTGAAGTAACTAGCATGAACATAAACTTTGGTGTGTTTGAGATGGTGATTTGGTTGATTGAATGATGTTAAATGCCATAAATGCATGTATTAAATGTATTCCTAACATCACTAGCTTCAATTTCATGTGTAGGTTGCTTGAGAAAACTCCCTAAACTTGATTAGTGATTTTGGTGAATTTGGGTTAGGGTTTGATAAGCTTGAAATGAATATTTGATGCATTGAATGCCATGAATTATTGCTAGTAAGTAGTTAGTTGTATTGTATGCTCGATTACCTACAAAACGGCATGTTGTATGTATGCATTAAATGCCCGAATCATAAATGTGCACTTATCAAATTTGAGTATTAAATGTGTGCATTAATTGATCATTTACTTTGGATAGCCGATTGTTACAAATAACGTTTTTGGTTGGTGAAATGTATTTAGTTGTGTTCTTTGTCAAATTACCTTTCTAACGATATAAGATACGAGTTCTAAGTATTAGCGGTTTGCGAGTTATGCTTGAAAGTGTTTTGAATTGAGACTTGGACAATTGAGACTGACCAGGTACCAGCTCCCGCGTATTGTCGCGGCGCGGCAATCCTGGGTCGCGGCGCGGCCTAAGCTGTGTTCAGGTTCTGACCTACATGTCAAATATATGAAAAATGTTTGGCACCCTATGGACCTACGTTTCACATGAGACTTGTTCTAACATGTTTATATATGAATAAAAACCTCAGAAAAATAGTTCGGGACCCGACCCGAACGTGTTGACTTTTTCGTTGACTTTGACCGACCAAAGTTTGACTTTTTGTCAAACTTAACCAAATGATTATGCAACCTTCCTAACTTGTTTCTATACTTGTATCTTGCATGAAACTTGACAATTTGATTCACATGCTACTTAATCGAATCGTAACGAGCCATAGGACTAATTGAACATCTTTGACCTATCGTGTTTACCGTTATTGATACGACCTATTTGTTTAGGTAAAGACTAGAATTATCCTTCGCACACGTTACTTTGTGAAGTACTTTTCATACGTGCACTCAAGGTGAGATCATAGTCCCATCTTTCAAACAACTTTTATGCTTTAAACTATGGGATGAGAAACATATACGTATCATACTTTACACTTTGAACACAAGTACGAAAACGAACATTCCACGTACGGGTTTGAACAAAAATCCTCAATTCAATTATCATTAGTTACACTTGCAGGGTGTAAACGAGAACTTATATTATGTGATCATATGGGCTTGACGAGCCTCATTCGGACGGTTCGCTATCGTTAGCGGATGAAATATATTTTCGAGTATAGTGTATGTTCTAACACTACGTAACTGGGTACAAAACAGTTAAGTTTGATAATTGGGAGCCCGCGAAACAAATAACAACTTTGGAATGCAAATGATTTAGATAATCATATTATATTAAATCTTGTGGTTCAAATGCAACGTTTACTAAAACACCTATGATTTCACCAACGTTTTCGTTGATAGTTTTCTATATGTTTTCTCAGGTCCTTGAAAGCTACTTGATACATGCTTCCGCACTCTTTTTGATACTTGCTTGGAGGTCGAGTATACATGCATAGTTGGAGCGTCTTTTGACTACTTTAAATTGTATCGCATAGGTTTCATTCATACGTTAAACTTTGTAATGTAACTAGTCTTTTGAACTACATTTGTAAACTTGAAACATCCTTTTACTTATGAAATGAATGCGACATATTTTGGTCAAACGTCATGTTAAAGACTTATGACCACGTAACGGGACCTAAGTAGTTGACGCCGTCAAACATGATTTGGTCGGGTCGCTACAGATGGTATCAGAGCGTTGGTTGTAGGGATTTAGAGTTCATTGGTGTCGACCCCGAGTCATAGGTTACATTGGTGAGTCTAGACTACAACCGGCATATAGACTTGATGTAGGAATTACTTGACTACTTGTACATTATACTCGAACTCGTCTATCATATCTAATTCTTATTCAATCTTAATCTCACGTTACTTGATTCAATTGACGCGCCACCTTGACTATATGAATTAGTGTCGAATGCACATATGAATTAGGGTAATATAATTTCCGGGATTATATTACAGTGACTCATATGAACATTCCGACATTATGACATAAAGAATTTAAGGCGAGTCAAGGAAAATTTCTCTCTATCCTTATTCCATATCATGGTTAGTATTATTAAGAATACTAATCAACGGTATTCTTGTGTTTTGAAGGAACAATGCCTCCTCGTCGTGTGCCACGCCATGAGACTCCCGAACAAGCACTACAACGAATGATAGCCACCGCCGTGGAAGCGGCCATGGCCGATCAATCCTCCAACAATAACAACAACCACAACAACAATCAAGGGGCCGGTAACTCAAGCGAATGGTGCTCCTACAAAGCCTTCATGGGGTGCAAACCTCACACTTTTGATGGAACCGGGGGACTGGTTGTACTCACTTGATGGTTCGAACAAACGGAAGTAGTTTTTAGCATAAGCCGTTGTCGAGACCAAGATAAAGTCAAATATTCCACCCACACCTTTGCCGGTATCGCCCTCACGTGGTGGAACACATATGTATAATCGGTGGGTACCGATGAAGCTCACGCCCTCTCTTGGGCCGATTTGAGAGAAAGGATGATCGTCGAATTTTTCCCTCGTGAAGAAACCCGAAAGCTCGAACAAGAGCTAAGAACTTTAAAGGCGGTCAGAAATGATCTCAAGGCCTACAATCAACGATACGCTGAGCTATCCTTGATGTGTCCCAACCTCGTAAACCCCGAATCTCAAAGGGTTGAACTCTATATGGATGGTCTTCCAAAGAGCATCAAACAAGGAGTGATGTCATCCAAACCCGCTAACCTACAACAAGCTTTGAACATGGCCCGCCAATTGATCGAAATGGTTGATGAAATTGTAGTTCTGGCACCTAAGGCCGAGGATAAATCGGGCGGTAACAAAAGAAAATGGGAAGCCCCCCAATCAAGCAACAACTACAACAACAACTTCACCAAAAAGCCTTTCACCTCCGACGCCAAGAAAAGTTATGGCGGAAATAAACCCTTTTGCAACAAATGCCACAAACACCACTATGGTGAATGTAGCAATCTATTTTGCCACCGGTGCCAAAGGGGTGGTCATGTGTCCAACGATTGTAGAAGTGCCGCCCCCGTCGCTCAAAAGGTGCCCAATGCACCAACACACGGGTACTTGTTATGAATGTGGCCAAACGGGTCATTTTAGAAATGCATGTCCGAAGAAGAAAGCCAACACCAATACACGCGGACGAGCTTTCAACATCAACACCGAGGAAGGCCGAGATGACAATGAATTAGTCACGGGTACGTTTCTCCTCAACAACACTTATGTTACTTGTTTATTCGATTCGAGTGCCGATAAGAGTTTTGTATCCAAGACTTTGACTCATTCTTTTAATACTCCACCCCTTCCACTAGATACCACTTATACCATTGAAGTGGCCAACGGAAAGCTATTGAGTGCCGACACATATTACCGGGGGTGTACGTTAAACATTTTGGGAATGAGTTTGAAATTGACTTGATACCCATGGAACTAGGAAGCTTTGATGTAATAATCGGTATGAATTGGCTAGCCAAAACGAAATCTCACATCCTTTGTGATCTTAACGCAATCTGAATTCCTATCGAGAATGGTGAACCTTTGATCGTCTATGGTGATAAGAGTTGCACCGGACTCAACCTCGTTTCATGCATTAAAGTTAGAAAACTACTCCGTAAGGGTTGTTTTGCGATCCTTGCTCACGTTAAGAAAGTCGAGTCCGATGAGAAGCACATCGATGATGTGCCAATTGTTAGTGACTATTCTGATGTATTTCCCGATGAATTGCCGGGTCTTCCACCTCATCGACCGGTTGAATTCCAAATCGATCTTATCCCGGGAGCCGCTCCCGTAGCACGTGCACCATATAGACTCGCTCCATCCGAAATGTAAGAATTGCAAAGTCAAATCCAAGAACTACTTGATCGTGGTTTTATCCAACCTAGCCATTCACCTTGGGGCGCTCTGATTTTGTTTGTAAAGAAGAAAGACGGATCCCTACGAATGTGCATTGATTATTGTGAACTAAACAAATCGACGGTTAAGAACCGATATCCTCTTCCTTGCATCGATGACCTCTTTGATCAACTACAAGGGTCTTGTGTATATTCGAAAATCGATCTCCGCTCGGGTTATCATCAACTAAGGGTTAAAGGGGAAGATATCTCCAAAACCGCTTTCCGAACTCGTTATGGTAGTTATGAATTCCTTGTCATGCCATTTGGTCTCAATAACGCACCGGTGGTGTTCATGGATCTTATGAACCGCGTGTGCAAACTGTATCTTGACAAATTCGTTATCGCGTTCATCGATGATATTTTGGTTTATTCAAAAAGCGAAGAAGAACACGAGGAACACCTCCGGATTGTGCTTGAACTTTTAAGACAAGAACGACTCTATGCCAAATTCTCCAATTGTGAATTTTGGTTAAAGGAAGTTCAATTTCTTGGTCATGTTGTAAGTGACCAAGGTATTAATGTTGATCCAACGAAAATCGAAGCCATTAGTAAATGGGAGACCCCTACTACTCCTACTCACATTCGTCAATTCTTGGGTCTCGCCGGATACTACCGTATATTCATCAAGGATTTCTCTTTGGTTGCTCGTCCTCTAACCGCTTTGACTCACAAGGGAAAGAAATTCAATTGGGTGACCGAACAAGAATCCGCATTTCAAATCTTGAAAACAAAGCTAACGACAGCTACTATCTTGTCACTTCCCGAAGGCAATGACGATTTTAATGTATATTGCGATGCCTCGAAACATGGTTTTGGGTGTGTGTTGATGCAACGAACGAAAGTCATTTCTTATGCTTCTCGACAACTCAAAATTCATGAACTAAACTATACGACACATGATCTCGAACTCGGAGCCGTTGTCTTTGCACTTAAAATGTGGAGACGCTATCTTTATGGAACCAAGAGTACTATCTTTACCGATCACAAAAGTCTCCAACACATCTTCGATCAAAAGTAACTAAACATGAGACAACGAAGGTGGATTGAAACCTTAAATGATTACGATTGCGAGCTTCGTTACCATCCCGGGAAGGCAAATGTAGTAGCCGATGCCTTAAGTCAGAAAGAAAGAGCGGTGCCTCTTCATGTCTGAGCCACCATCCACACCAACCTTAATAGCCAAATTCGGGTAGCCCAAGATGAGGCTCTCAAGGATGAAAACGTTTCACACGAGCTCTTAAACATTCTAGTCTCTCGATTCGAAACTAAGGAAACCGGACTCCGATATTTCGCCGGAAGGATTTGGGTGCCTAGTTATGGGGACCTACGAAGTCTTATTTTAGCTGAAGCCCATAAGTCACGATACTCGATTCACCCCGGTGCCAATAAGATGTACCAAGACCTTAAAGAACAATATTGGGGGCCGAACATCAAAAGGGACGTAGCTACTTATGTTGCCAAGTGTTTGACATGTTCCAAAGTCAAAGCCGAACACCAAAGACCGTCCGGGTTACTTCAACAACCCGAAATCCTGCAATGGAAGTGGGAAAGAATAATGATGGACTTCATCACCAAGTTACCAAAGACAACGGGCAGTTATGATACCATTTGGGTTATTGTTGACCGTCTCACCAAATCCGCACACTTTCTCGCTATGAAAGAAACCGACAAAATGGAGAAACTTGCACAACTTTACATCAAGGAGATCGTAGCCCGACACGGTGTACCTTTATCGATTATCTCCGATCGAGATGGCCGTTTTGTTTCTAGATTTTGGCGTACCATGCAAGAAGCGTTGGGAACGCGTTTAGACATGAGCACCGCATATCATCCCCAAACCGTTGGACAAAGCGAACGCACAATTCAAACCTTAGAGGACATGTTACGGGCTTGTGTGGTTGATTTTGGAAAAGCTTGGGACAAGCACTTACCTCTCGCCGAGTTCTCTTACAACAATTGTTATCACGCGAGTATTAAAGCCGCACCTTTTGAAGCGTTATATGGCCGAAAATGTCATTCTCCTCTTTGTTGGGCCGAAGTAGGCGACGTACAAATCACCGGACCCGAACTCATTCACGAAACCACCGAGAAGGTCGTTCAAATCCGAGATAGGCTTCGGACGGCCCGGAGTCGTCAAAAGTGCTATACCGACAAAAGACGCAACAACCTTGAATTTCAAGTCGGTGACCGCGTCATGTTAAAAGTCTCACCTTGGAAAGGTGTCATTCGTTTTGGAAAACGTGGGAAATTAAATCCGCGGTATATTGGTCCCTTCGAAATCTTGGAGCGTATTGGAACCGTTGCTTATCGTTTAGATCTTCCGCCTCAATTGAGCCCGATATCGTCATCCCTCTCGAGGAACTTACTATTGATGACAAACTTTATTTTGTGGAGGAACCGGTTGAAATTGTGGACACCTCCGTCAAGACATTAAAACAAAGCCGAATCTCGATTGTCAAGGTTCGTTGGAATGCCAAAAGAGGACCCGAGTTTACTTGGGAAAGGCAAGATCAAATGCAAAAGAAATACCCTCACTTATTCCCGATTCCGGAAACGCAAGATTTTGAGGAAGAAACAACGACCGCTACGCCTACTTAAATTTTGGGACGAAATTTCTTTTAAGGATTAGGTAATGTAACATCCCGCCTTTTTTCGTTTACTTTTCTGTTTAACTATTTAAATTCCGTTATATGATTATGACATCCCTCGTTAATTCGCGTTTTAAAAATATCTCGTTTAGGTAATTCACGCACCCGCAACCGAACTAGATAGACCATTGTTGCTAAGAGAGCAAAGAGATTACTAGGTCAACTAGTCAACCCTTCACTCTCATCCATTCATTATCTCTTTCATTTTTCCTTTTTCTTTAATACTTCCACAAAATCTCTCAAACACCACTTCAAGGATTCATCATCCAAATCAAATCGAGCAAACATCCATCTAAACAAATTGCATATTCTGAATCCTCTCATCTTCCTCTTCGATTCCATACCGATTTCATCAAGTTTGGGTAACTTTTTAAAATCACTAGATTTGGTGTTCTTGATGTTTTTAACTTATAAAGTTGTTAATTAGTGTCTATGGCTCAAGTCTAACATGAATATATGATTCATATGTTCGATTTTGTTATTTGAAGTAACTAGCATTAACATAAACTTTGGTGTGTTTGAGTTGGTGATTTGGTTGATTGAATGATGTTAAATGCCATAAATGCATGTATTAAATGTATTCCTAACATCACTAGCTTCAATTTCATGTGTAGGTTGCTTGAGAAAACTCCATAAACTTAATTAGTGATTTTGGTGAATTTGGGTTAGGGTTTGATAAGCTTGAAATGAATATTTGATGCATTGAATGCCATGAATTATTGCTAGTAAGTAGTTAGTTGTATTGTATGCTCGATTACCTACAAAACGGCATGTTGTATGTATGCATTAAATGCCCAAATCATAGATGTGCACTTATCAAATTTGAGTATTAAATGTGTGCATTAATTGATCATTTACTTTGGATAGCCGATTGTTACAAATAATGTTTTTGGTTGGTGAAATGTATTTAGTTGTGTTCTTTGTCAAATTACCTTTCTAACGATATAAGATACGAGTTCTAAGTATTAGAGGTTTGCGAGTTATGCTTGAAAGTGTTTTGAATTGAGACTTGGACAATTGAGACTGACCAGGTACCAGCTCCCGCGTATTGTCGCGGCGCGGAAATCCTGGGTCGCGGCGCGGCCTAAGCCGTGTTCAGGTTCTGACCTACATGTCAAATATATGAAAAATGTTTGGCACCCTATGGACCTCCGTTTTACATGAGACTTGTTCTAACATGTTTATATATGAATAAAAACCTCAGAAAAATAGTTCGGGACCCGACCTGAACGTGTTGACTTTTTCGTTGACTTTGACCGGCCAAAGTTTGACTTTTTGTCAAACTTAACCAAATGATTATGCAACCTTCCTAACTTGTTTCTATACTTGTATCTTGCATGAAACTTGACAATTTGATTCACATGCTACTTAATCGAATCGTAACGAGCCATAGGACTAATTGAACATCTTTGACCTATCGTGTTTACCGTTATTGATACGACCTAGTTGTTTAGGTCAAGACAAGCATTATCCTTCGCACACGTTACTTTGTGAAGTACTTTTCATACGTGCACTCAAGGTGAGATCATAGTCCCATCTTTCAAACAACTTTTATGCTTTAAACTATGGGATGAGAAACATATACGTATCATACTTTACACTTTGAAAACAAGTACGAAAACGAACATTCCACGTACGGGTTTGAACAAAAATCCTCAATTCAATTATCATTAGTTACACTCGCAGGGTGTAAACGAGAACTTATATTATGTGATCACATGGGCTTGACGAGCCTCATTAGGACGGTTCGCTACCGTTAGCGGATGAAATATATTTTTGAGTATAGTGTATGTTCTAACACAACGTAACAGGGTACAAAACAGTTAAGTTTGATAATTAGGTGCCCGCGAAACAAATAACAACTTTGGAATGCAAATGATTTAGATAATCATATTATATTAAATCTTGTGATTCAAATGCAACGTTTACTAAAACACCTATGATTTGCAATCGTTGACAGTTTTCTATATGTTTTCTCAGGTCCTTGAAAGCTACTTGATACATGCTTCCGCACTCTTTTTGATACTTGCTTGGATGTCGAGTATATATGCATAGTTGGAGCGTCTTTTGACTACTTTAAATTGTGTCGCATAGGTTTCAGTCGTACGTTAAACTTTGTAATGTAACTAGTCTTTTGAACTACATTTGTAAACTTGAAACATCCTTTTACTTATGAAATGAATGCGACATATTTTGGTCAAACGTCATGTTAAAGACTTATGACCACGTAACGGGACCTAAGTAGTCGACGCCGTCAAACATGATTTGGTCGGGTCACTACAGTAGTGGGTTTGGTAGGTTGGTTGTGTGGATGACCTAGGATCTTATCGGAGTAAGCAACAGAGTCCTCACATTTGGCCTCGTATGCCTTGGCCGGATGTGGCTCAGTACAATTCTGGCATAATTGTACTTGAGACACATGTTGCGGGAGTTTCTTTAGCTCTCCCACTTCTTTGGTGAGGTTTTCTAATTGGTCCAAGAGAAATTTGATGGTTTTATTTTCGATAGGATCGGAGGCGGAAAGCGGTGTTGCTGATGAAATGTGCTCTTTCGTGTTTCAACCGTGATGGTGCATAGTCATCTCCATTAATCTCCAGGCCTCATCAGTAGTGAAGTTCATGAAGTTGCCTTGAGAAACAGCTGATATTGGCTAAAAAGTCACGTTTTTACCCCCGTTATTGAGTCCCAAAAACATAAAGTTCCAAACTTTGTCGACAAAATAATCGCTTTTTCGGTTAAATTTGTAGATTAATTAATTACGAAGACGATGAAAAAGGAGTTAAGAGAATCGAATCTAAAACGAAGATTTTAGAGCGAAAACAGTGAAAGACGAGAAACCAAGTTATGATCCAGTGAATTCAGCATGCCAGGGCAGGCCAAGCGGCTTACCAAACGCCCTACCATAAGGGAAAATGACATGCCAAATGGCTTAGGCAAACAGGTATCAGAAATGGGCCACCAATGCAAACGACCTCTGCAAACGGCTTGCTAAATGGCTTGCCATCCATTTGCAGGCAAATTCCATTTCTATTTAAAGGATTTTTGTCATCCATTTTCAACACACCTCTCTTCACTCTCTCACTACAATACACTTTCTCTCACTAGAGCTTTCAAGGCCTTCTCACCTCCGAGCGGGAAATTAAGTACCCGGAGACGAACGCCGAAGATTGTAATAGGAGAGGTCTAGAGGATGTCCGCACTTGTAATGGTCCAGATCTCGTCTGTAAATGGTGAACGCTTTCCTTAATTTAATAAAGTTATCTTGTTACTTTAAGTTTCTTTCATCTTGCATGCTTATCTATCCGTGGCAAATGTTTATTACATATTGAATACCTTATCTGAAACTTATGTTATTGTTATGCTAAAACCTTGACGGTTTAGAAGTCTAATTTACGGATCACCCTTTCCGCTTATTCACGTGGCTATAACCTAGTATTAGGACTTGATCAACCCTAGGATACAAGGTAAGTAGTTATGTGTGCTTAACGTCACAATAGGGATATAGTACCTACGTACGAATAACCATTTATTCGTCAAAGAAGAGCTGCCCATTTAGGTTGTGATTAGAGTAGGTAATATATAGTTCAGTGAACACTAGCTTGCTCAGAAACATGATTCGCATCAGAAGCAACGTTCTTGGGATGTTGTAAGATGATCCGGGGTTTAGTAAGTGATCGCAAAGGAGAGACCTCTAATCCAATTAACAGTACCTTGGAATATCTAAGATTGCACATCTATTGATGTTAAGGCATAGCTTAGTATTAAGTAGTGAAATATTATTGTAGTTAGACCAACTAGGATAAAGAAAAGCTGAGACTTTCCTTTAGGGATATACCACTTTGTTCATGTACCTAGGATTCTATCCATAAGGTCGTTTAAACCTTCTAAGGTTAATGTTGGGAGTAGGGATATCCATCTTAGCCAGAATCTTCAAAGCCTAAACTCTTATAGACAAATCGATTAGGTACATAACCCAGTTGATTGACGTTTAGTGTTTATTCTAGGAAGTTAAACTCTTGTGATAGTTCCCCATCAGTATTCTATTCTTCATACCTATCCCTTTTTTATCTTTCTAGTTTATATTACCTTCGGTTGATCTTAACCTATCACCACTTGTCACTAGAGTTAACTATTTAGGCACTTTTATCCCACATTACTGAGCAAACATACAAAAATACGAACCTGAGTTATATTTACCACTTACACGTTAAAAGAAAGAAAAATAAGTGAACTATAGCTAGGAAACCCATCTAAAAATAAATATTAAAACCATTACTCTCTTTTGGTAACTGATTCTCACGTTTTGCGACCTAACGACACCGCACAAATAAAACCGTCCATTTCGGTCACATCATAAGTGGGAGTAAGTTTTCGGCGCCGTTGCCGAGGACTTAATTTTCTGACGGGGACATCTGAGATTCTTGAGTGGTGTCTAAGAAAGACAATTATACACGGACTTGGTTGTTGGATTTTTCGAACAGTCTCCATATATATTGGAACCAAAAGGATCCTGCCTCTCCATTGTAGGCCTGGCCACTTGTTTCACAGATAAAATGATAAGGAACACACATGCTTAACAAATAGGGAGTTTGTAGGTATAGGATTTAAAGTCGCCATTATAGTAAACCCTTTTTAAACTATAAAAACAAAATATTAATCATGGTATTAATTTCTGTAGATTCCAAATCAAACTTAACCGATTACGAAAAAAGTGGGAAAGGCAGTTGCTCTCCCACAACTTCGGAAACCGGAGAAGTTTTTATTTTTAAACATAAAATGAAACGAATCTAAACCCAAATGAGTCTCGTCAAGAATTAATTCTTGATCCTTGTAGTCTAAGAGGCCGGATAACTTCATCCGACTTAGAGATTTCATTTCTTTTTGATAAGTTTTACTCAAATGAACCAGGATTAGACACTCTTCACGATCCAAATGGGAGGTTCAGTCTTAATGAACTCCTCATTATGGAAGAAGAACTACGGGAAGAATACTCAACTATTTTCAAATATCTGGACTTGTTTGAATTTAATCCAAAAGAGAAACGACACATTGATGAGTCAAAAGCTCCGTTTTTCTAGGAAATATGTTAAATCCTAATAGAAGGTTAGACATCTATAGAGAATTCATTAGGCACCTCTATTCCTCGGATTTTTCGTTTTCAACATTTCAAATAAATCTACTAAAAGAGCTGCGTAATCAAGTTCGTTCTCTTCACAAACTGTTAAAAGAATGTGGGGATGATATTTTTGTGAAGTATCAGGATGCAGAAATTGACCTCAAATTTGATTTAGAGTCATTTTTCAGTTTTCTACCTCACATCAGTGATAAGAAATTTCCTCAAATTCATATCAACCGTTATGTCGCCGCAATGATTTCTGAATTAGAATTTTGGATTGAAAGCAAAAAACCTTACCCTAATTCAAAATATGGATATCGAGATTTCTTCTACTTTGATCCAGCCTCAATTCTCATTAAACGATTAATCGAAGTTTTTCCAGATTCAAGCGAGGAAAGAATACATCAGAATTTCTTCGCACAAAGAAAAGAAATATATTCTGAACTCGTGCAGATCCTCACTATGCCAAAATTTCCATTTACTACTCTGCAAAGAAAGGTTGTTCGAGAAATATCTGAAAACTTTAAATTTACTATCGGTGATCCTGACTGCGCGAAAGATCTTTTATTTCAAGACACAGTGTCAAAACTTCTTTTCGAATTTAATTATCGAGATACTGGACCTAGGGATGGAATTTTGAACATTAAGAAAGTTAGAAGAGCTTTGTTTAAACTTATGGACGACATCGGAGATTTACAAAAGCGTGAGCTTAAAATGCTAAGTGATTTTGAAATATTTTCAGTACACACCGCTGATTTACTCTGCATGGTCAAAGAAGTTTTAAATTTATCTTTCTTTCCACATCATTTCTGGAACTTAGTTTTGGAACCTATGCAATTTGTGTTATTAATAAAATAAGAATCTTTATTTTACTCTGTCCATTTGTCTTTTTCTTTTAATTTTCCGTTTAATTAGCAAAAATAACCGGATTAAAATCCGAAGCAAAATTTTATAAATCTCTTATTAATTTAGTGATAAAATTTAAATTTTAAAAATATAAAAAATCGCGAGTCGGGTCGGGGAAATAAGCCCGTGCGCCACACGGGCCCATTTTTCTTCTTCCTTTTCTTCTTTCTTTCTTTCCTTTCTTTTTCTTTTCCTCTTCTTCCTCCCTCCTTCTTCTCTTCGGCCGACGCATGAACACACACACACACATTCACATATCAATTGTTGACCAAATTAAACGATTCAAAGCACTAATCTAAGTCTCTTGTGCATTCTAAACACGTTCCCACTGTCAATTTCGCACGAAAGGTATTCTTTCACGGTTAAAAAGCAAGTTTTTGCTCAAAGTCAAATTTTTGACTTTTGTAAAAATTCATGTTTTATGTCCAATTTTGATTCCCTATATGCTTAGTTAGACAATGTGATTGATATGTGTTAGTTTTTAGGTCCGATTGAGGCATTTTAGTTCACTTTTAGCTTATGATTCGTGAGTTCGAGTTTTAGGCTAGAAATTGGTGAAAATTTTGGAAATTTGATGTTTTGCTAGCTCATTTAGGCTTAGTGATTCTAATAGTACACTTAGAAACTAGTTTTGGAATAATTTAGGATTGTTTGATTATAAATTGAAGTTTTGATAAAAATGTACTAAATTAGGTTTTAGGTTTTTCCTAACGTTAAAACGTTTTTAAAACTTAGGATAACTTGAAAACTAGTCTAATTTAAGATATCATTGACTTAAAAATAAAATTGGAGCCTAGTCTTTGACTTTTCTTATTTTGTACGTCTTGATTAAAATGAATATTTTTAGATAAAAATGGTCTTAAACCTCGACTTAAGAACGTTATAGGCAAAGTTTATGTTTAAAAATATTTAAGGTAATTAAAAATGGTCATTAGAATCATTGTATGCTTAAAAATCATCTTACCTTAATCAAAATTGTTTATTACGACTAACTCACTATAATTATTATTTTTATCATTATTTGTTACAATCACGGGTACGCTTTAAATTTTGCTTAGAAATAAGTTTATAGTAAGTTTAGATATTATTTGCGGTAATTTTGACTATAATTGAAAATAACAGGGATATGGAAAATGCCATTTTTAAAGCCCTCATTTCGAATTTTTTTTTTCGAAAAATATAAGCATTTTTCATGTCTAAGTGTTATTATAAGTCTTATTAGTTTGGAACATAACATACATTGTTTGACTCTTGCAGATGGCTAACTATCTTCCAGAAGAATACGAGTTACCCCGCTCCATTCACGGGAAAGATAACCCGGCAGAATACTAGCCATTTATGCGTAATTGGATAAATAGGCAAAAGAGTCCCAACAAGTATATCAACTGGGAAATAATGGAACAGTGCGGGTGGGCAGATGAGCTGAGAAGAATCTTAAGTTTTACGACACATGGAAAAACTCATAACGCCTGGCAAAAGCTGTTTGAGATTAACAAACGGGTGTATCAGGAACCGTTTGCTGAGTTTATGGCAACATGGAATTTCGAAGCAAACATCGACCCAGAGGAATACAACAGTCGTCTTTGCATCCATTTTCGCCTCCAAAACAACATGCATCACCTAACCCTTGCCTAGTTCGCCATTCACCTGGAACTATACAAGAGAACTCATGTTAACCGCTCAGTGTTCAAAAGAGGGTACACTACTATGGACCCAAACGATCATCAAATCTTTTGGCAAACCAACACCACCAACCAGGAAGCCTGGAGGTCAAGTAAAAAGGCCTCCAGTTTTATTAACCTCATTCATCGAATCCTCCACCACCTCATCGTCAAGACTCTTCATCCGAAAAACCAACATAGCGGAGCTTTCACCATTGCTGACATGTGCCTTATGCACGCCATGATCCACAACCAGAATACGCAGGTTGCATATCTTCTTGCTTAGGCATTCACTAATGAAAGGAATGCTCCGAGTTCAGTTGCACCAGTCTTGGGAGTCGTTGTTACCAGACTTCTTCGTCGGATGCATATTTTGGGTAGGATTAAGGGATTGGGTTATCGAAGGATAACAGAGTCAGAGGAGATCGGGTATAAATTGCTGCACAACTGGCAGTTAATACGAGTACAGGATCTGCATTTGATAGTTTTGGCTAATCCGGCAATTGTAGATTCGGTAGATTGGACAGTGTCTGGTGTGACAATTAGGAATTTTATACCTGATCCGAGGACGAGCGATGGTAGGAGGAAACGAGGTTCGCAAGAGCCGAGGGATGAGGATGATCCCACAATGCATGGTGGGCCCACCGATACTGACACCCACCGACGCTCATCAAAAATGTCAAGCGGATCAGCCACGCTTTGAACCGTATCATTACCACATGGGGGATTTACCTG
This sequence comes from Rutidosis leptorrhynchoides, assembly GCF_046630445.1. NCBI lineage: Eukaryota > Viridiplantae > Streptophyta > Magnoliopsida > Asterales > Asteraceae > Rutidosis > Rutidosis leptorrhynchoides. The sequence continues at coordinate 231,447,232 of NC_092334.1, read as the reverse complement.
GGGCAGAGAGATAGTTTGCTGAGACTGCTATATTTTAGAATTTGGAACACTTCACGCATTATGCAGCCAGCCAGCTTAATATCCCACCATACCCTCACCAGTATCCTTTGATAGTCGAACAAAGAGAGCCTAGAGAAGCAGGGACTAGTTATCAGCGCCCACCACCACCTCCTCCTCAGTATCATTATAATCAGCACACAGTCTTTCCTTCTCCACCTCGAGAGCAGAGCACAGGACACGAGGAATTGGTTATCAACATTTTCGGGCCAAACCTTGTCAGCACACACAGAGAACATCCACCGCTGCTCAGACCTCCATATGGGATCAGGCTGTGAGCCAGGGTATGGCTGAGGATGTGACACAAGGGCTCGGAGGAATGGGTATGGATAACAATTGGGGTAGAGATCTGCAAGAAGGTCAGGGATGGCATACGGGGCCCATGGTTCATACGAACACCTCATCACTTACAGGACTGATTGCACGATCAGACGAGGTTCAGTTCAGGATATCTTCTGGCATGAACACTTTGGAATTAGCACGACATTTCACCACCGACGAGGAGATAGCCGACGAAGGACAATCAACTCTTAGACACCTGAGGCAGCCTCGCATGAGTGTATCGTATTCTCTCTCTCCGCACCAGCCAGATCAGCCATGATTCTCCTTATCTCTCTATTTCAGTTTATGAGCACCTGCTATGCTATGTCTATACGCCCAATCTTGGGTATAACTACTTTTTGTGTTTAAGTTTGTATGATATTGGTAGAATAAAATTGCATGAATAAACGTCACAAATAAACGACGATCGAGACCGCACAAGGTGGAAGCATGACTTGGAGCAAGGACGCACAGAACGAGAATGGCGCCAGCACGAGATTAGAAGAGACCATAATCGGTGAAACATCCATTACACGCCTTGCAGCCATAGGGGAGTACTACATCTTCACCGCTATTTAAATAGAATATACGCAATATACTAGACCACTTTAAACACTAAGTGTGGAATTAGCAACCCCATCAACATAAACCTTTAATAACAAAATGTCTTTTTCAAATTCTAAGTATGGGATACACCGTATCTTTAACATTGAGGACAATGTTATTTTAAAGTGTGGGATAGCAAATATTGCACATAAAGATTCTTGCAAAATCCTCAAGTGTTTATAAAACTAAATTTTTCACAAAAATATAGGATAACAAAATTCTATAAATGATCAAAAAGTTTTTGTTACAAAAAGACAAAAGGGTAAAACACGGCCAAAACTTTTGCAAAAACCAAACCAAATTTTTCAAAAGAGCATTGCATAACGAAACGCACAATTCCACCCATTATAATTGCTGTGAGGTACCCCAAATAAGGCCTAACAAGCACTCATTTTTAGTGCTTCACTATATTTCCGTTGAGTGCGTCGATGTTAGCATCTCTGAATCAGAACTTGCTCTTGATCTACATTTTGGAATCACACCTTTTGACGAGAACTACTAAGTTAAAAACCTCGGCTATTCGTGAAGACAAAACACCCCCATCAAATACCTTCATTTCCATTTTCACTCCAAGCCACCAAAAATTCCATCAACCGCTACTTATTCGTTTCATTCACCTCATAAATAAAGAAACAAAATCTTAAATTCTGGGAATTTCTCTATGAAACCGCTTTAGAAAAAATGCGAGCATCCAAGTCAAGTATCAAGGAGCCCGCCGATAAAAAGAGACCTTGAAGATAAAAGCAAAAGATTCTTGCCTATATATATATATATATATATATATATATATATATATATATATATATATATATATATATATATATATATGATGAATAAAGGTTCTGAAAAAAGGAGCGGAACTAGAAAGATTCGAGAAAAGAACTCCTGGCAGTCAAAAAGAAGGATGGTCGACCGGAAATTCTCGATAAAAATCTGAAAGGATTATCAAATAACGATCCTTAAAAGAAATCCTATATATCCAACCCTTTACACCCTTTAACCTCCAAAGTCACCATCTCTTTATGATATAAGCTAAGTCTTGATCAAGCCTCTGACGAAGAATGCAAACATGACTGGTTATGAGCGATTTCATTTCTTAGAACTATAGGACACCCGATACACTTTAGTGAATTGAGTGACCCGAGTGAGATAGCCTCAGTTATGTAACCTGCTCTCATGCCTACGGAAAAGGGTTCGAGAATGATAAAAAGAGTAAAACCCAAGTTTTCGCTCCTACGTCTTGCGAAACGAAGATCACTTGATCACTACGAATAAAAATCTTTTGTGCTAAAAGCTCGAGAGTTTGCTTGAGGACAAGCAAAGTCTAAGTGTGGGATATTTGATATCGGCTAAAAAGTAACGTTTTTACCCTAGATATTGAGTCCCAAAAACATAAAGTTCCAAACTTTGTCGGCAAAATAATCGCTTTTTTGATTAAATTTGTAGTTTAAGTAATTATGAAGACGATGCAAAAAGAATCAAGAGAATTGGAGCTTCCATAAGGAAAGCCGGGGCAGGCCAAACGGCCTGCCATAAGGGAAAATGGCTTGCCAAACGGCAGGCAAATGCGCATCAAAAATGGGCCACCAGTGCAAACGGCTTGCCAAATGATTTGCTAGCCGTTTACAGGAAAATTCCACTTCTATTTAAAGGCTTTTTGTCATCCATTTACAACACAACTCTCTTCACTCTCTCACTACAATACACTTTCTCTCACTAGAGCTTTCAAGGCCCTCTCACCGGAAATTAAGTACCCGGAGGCGAACGCCAAAGATTGTAATAGGAGCGGTCTAGAGGATGTCAGCACTTGTAATGGTCCAGATCTATACTGTAAACGGTGAACGATTTCCTTAATTTAATAAAGTTATCTTGTTACTTTAAGTTGCTTTCATCTTGCATGCTTATCTATCCGTTGCAAATATTTATTACATGTTTAATACCTTATCTAAAACTTATGCGATTGTTATGCTAAAACCTTGACGGTTTAGAAGTCTAATTTACGGATCACCCTTTCCGCTTATTCACGTAGCTATAACCTAGTATTAGGACTTGATCAACCCTAGGATACAAGGTAAGTAGTTATGTGTGCTTAATGTCACAATAGGGATATAGTATCTACGTACCAATAACTATTTATTCGTCAAAGAAGAGCTGCCCATTTAGGTTGTGATTAGAGTAGTCAATATAGAGTTCAGTGAACACTGGCGTGCTCAGAAGCATGATTCGCGTCAGAAACAATGTTCTTGGGATGTTGTAAGATGATCCGGGGTTAAGTAAGTGATCACAAAAAAGAGACCTCTAATCCAATTAGCAGTACCTTAGAATATCTAATTTGCACATCTGTTAATGTTAAGGCTTAGTATTAAGTGGTGAAATATTACTATAGTTAGACCAACTAGGATTAAGAAAAGCTAAGACTTTCCTTTCGGTATATACCACTTTGTTCATGTACCTAGGATTCTATCCATAAGGTCGTTTAAAAACTTCTAAGGATAACGTTGGGAGTAGGGATATCCGTCTTAGCCAGAATCTTCAAAGCTTAAAATCTTAGTGACAAATCAATTAGGTTCATAGCCAGTTGATTAAGGTTTAGTGTTTATTCTAGGAAGTTAAACTCTTATGAAAGTTCCCCATCAGTATTCTAACTTCATACCTATCCCTTTCTTATCTTTCTAGTTTATACTACCATCCCACATTACTGAGCAAACATACAAAAATATGAACATGAGTTGTATTTACCACTTACTCGTTAGAAGGAAGACAAGTAGGTGAACTGTAGCTAGGAAACCCAGCTAAATATTAACATTAAAACCATTACTCTCTTTTGGTAACTGATTCTCACGTTTTGCGACCTAACGGCACTGCCCAAATAAAACCTTCCGTTTCGGTCACATCATAAGTAGGAGTAAGTTTTTGGCACCATTGTCGGGGACTTAATTTTCTGTTTGTTAAGATAACCGCTGCTTCTATCAGGACATCTGAGATTCTTGAGTGGTGTCTAAGAATGACAATTATACACGGACTTGGTTGTTCGATTTTCCGAATAGCTTCTAATTATATTGGAACCAAAAGGATCCTGCCTCTGTCAGTCTGGCCACTTATTTCACAGATAAAATGATAAGGAACACACATGCTTAACAAATAGGGAGTTTGTCGGTATAGGATTTAAAGTCTCCATTATAGTAAACCCTTTTTAAACTATAAAAACAAAATATTAATTATGGTATTAATTTCTGTAGATTCCAAATCAAACTTAACCGATTACGAAGAAAGTGGGAAAGGCAGTTGCTCTCCCACAACTTCGGAAACCGGAGGAGTTTTTCTTTTTAAACATAAAAATGAAACGAATCTAAACCCTAGTGAGTCTCGTCAAGAATTAATTCTTGATCCTTGTAGTCCAAGAAGCCGGATAACTTCATCCAACTTAGAGATTTCATTGCTTTTTGATAAGTTTTACTCAAATGAACCAGGATTCGACCCTCTTCAAGATCCAAAAGGGAGGTTCAGTCTTAACGAACTCCTCATTATGGAAGATGAACTACGGGAAGAATACCCAACTATTTTCAAATATCCGGACTTGTTTAAATTTAATTCAAAAGATAAATGACACATTGATGAGTCAAAAGCTCCGTTTACTGGAAACCTGTTAATCCTAGCAGAAGGTTAGACGTCTATAGAGAATTCATTAGGCACCTCTATTCCTCGAATTTCCTGTTTTCAACATTTTAAATAAATCTACTAAAAGTGCTGCATAATGAAGTTCGTTCTCTTCACAAACTATTAAAAGAATGTGGGGATGATATTTTTTTCAAGTATCAGGATGCAGTGTAGAGTGAATCATCGTATGCTTGTTGAAAATTTATGATGTCATTCCTAAGTCCGATTTGTTTCTATGGGGGGAAGTACTTGATCAAGAAAGTTGTTGCCATTTCCTCCCATGAGGTGATAGAGTTGGGTTCAAACCCCTCAAACCAGGTTTTTGCATGAAGAGTTAAGGAATAGGAGAACAGATACAGACGAACTACATATTGTTCAAACCCATTTTGCTTATATAAGTTGGATAAGGAGAGGAATATGTCTTGAAGAGAGTTGGGATCATCAATTGGTAAGCCGTGGAACTGGCAATGGTTCTGAATGAATTGTGTGATGCTACGCTTAAACACAAAAGACGCTCCGTTAACCTCTGGATAGAGTATCGGTCCTCCTCGTCCTTCTAACGACGGTTTGGTGATGCCAGCTAGAGTGATACGTGCGGCCATCTTCAAACTATTGGCAGGTAAGTGTGGATCTTGTCGGATGGGTACAATGTATGATATTGGATAGAAGAAAGGATGTGTCAGAAGACTTCTTAGTGGTGTAAGTAGGTTAAACCATCCTAATGGTTCACTAATAAGGAAGTCCATTGTAAACTTTTTAGTTAATCTAAATTAAGCTAATATTATCTAACCTAACTACGGTAAACTAGTAAATTTTGATAAAGCTAGTCTCAGTCAAATGGGTCTCTTAAAAACTAACTAATCTAAACAGGCTCTAAATCGTACTAGCGCTCCCCGGCAGCGGCGCCAAAAATTAACTCTACCTGTGATATGCTCGAATTGGACGGTTTATTTATGTGGTGTCGTTAGGTCGCAAGGTGTCGATACGAGCTTATCAACAGAGTTTTTAAATTTATATATTGATGGGCCTAAATATATTATTCCTTCCTATAGGTTAGTAAGGGAAAATATGACCTAGGGTCGTTCCTTGAGCGGTCGAATTTGAAACAGAGCTTATTCAGATAATTTAGTGATTAATATGGGTTTGTACACAATTTAGTATTCAAGACTAGTGGCTAGGTACACCTTGTGTGGAGAGACAGGATCCTTTTGGTCCCAATAAAATGGCGAGTGTTCGGAAAATCCAACAACCAAGTCTAACCAGTTTATTCTAGACACCACTTTATCTGGAATATCAAATTATGTAAAGGATATAGTTGGGTTGATTTGATTTATAATTGTATTTAAAATATTAAAGCAATATAATTTAAATAAGCTAGCTAGCATGCAACAGCTAAGAACAGAGAAGACGTGGGTCACCATGATATAAGATAGTGTCGGGATGATTGCGAGACACTCATTAGATAGATATACCTTGGTGTAAACACTAGATTTCCTACTAATTGATTTCTCGATTAGCATGTCACGAGGAACTAGGCTATCGCGATTCTGATCGGATGGACTATGCTCAACTCCCGACGCTTTATCCGGTTTAAGGGTAATAGCGGCCCATCTTCGATGCAATGCATACCTTGGGCACACGAATAAAGTAGCATAGCCATATATATTGTGACGCCCCGTACAAAACCATCGTGTACGGTTCATCAACAACAGGATCATTACAAGGTCAAACACTATATGTTGTTTGAAAACCAGTTTTGCATTCATAAAAAGATAGGGTATTACAAAAGATGACGTGCTTCCTATGAATAGAAGCATTAACATAAGTATGTGACACAAAGGTCGTTACAAAGCCATTGTTTGAAAATAACGTAAGTTGCGAATGCACAATAAAAGTTCCATGATTGACATCTCTAAGTAATGCAGCGGAAGTCTAACACAGCAAGTCTGTAACAGCAAGTCTATAACACTAAGACATCAAGTCTAACAGCGGAAGTAACAACGTCTAAGCACCTGAGAAATACATGCTTAAAAAGTCAACACGAATGTTGGTGAGCTATACTTTGTTTGTAATCAGTAAAGTAATGTAGACCACGAGATTTCATTGCTTCAACCAGCAGTTTAAATCAGTATAAAAAGTATATGCATTACCGTGGGCACCCGGTAACTAGACTTAATGTATGTATATCACCTCCTAAAAGTGCACTTGGCGAGTGCGTTTGTCCTCGAAGTATTAAACACCCGTTGTCTGCTAGCGCGACTAGCCCGAGTGGGGTTGTCAAACCCTATGGATCCATATCTAAAATTTGCGTTCACGGTTAGGAAACCAATGATTAAACGTTACCGAGCTAAGGGGAATCTTTGTGCCGTTTTGTAACCCACACATATATAAAGTTTAAGTACTCATGTCTAGTATGTAAAATGTAAAAAGCGCATGTATTCTCAGCCCCAAAATTAGTAAAAGTAGTAAAGGGATGCTATAACTCACAGTGAATAACCAGTAAAAGTCAATTCGAAAAGTATGCAAGTAGTAAGTCGGTCCGAAAAGTAGCCAACCTAAGTCAAAGGTCACTAGGTCAGTATGTTGTCCCCATAAGTTTAAAAGTGCATAATTTAAGTTTAAGTGTCATCATCATCATCATTCATAAAAGCTAAGTAAGTTTAACAAGAATAGAGATCGAAACAAATGGCTGACTTCGATCAGCTGCTATGACCTCTACAAAAATTGAAAAGAAGCGTAGTCAGTGGAAAAGGCTCCGTATGTGAGTCCTCTAACCGCTGACTAATTTTCAAAACCTAACTCGTCTTCATTTTACCGTGGCGATGGTTTAAGTGTGAGTAGGTCAGAATTTTCAGCACGTCGTTACAAAGGCGTAGTGACTTTCAGAACGCTATAAATCCTAAACCGTATATCGGATTTGGGCGAGGCCTAAACAAAAAGTCATCTACTCGAAACGAACTATCTGAAAAATCAATTTTCCAGAAGTCTAGGAGTCTGATCAGACCCTGAAAAACAGCAAACAAGTGCTCTGATAGATTCTTGGTGCTGGATGCTCATCACGGTTCTCATCCTTGAGGCGTATAAGCTTCAAGTGTATAACTCATTGATGTGTTAGCATCACTTTGACCAAGATTCAACTATCAACACACAATATGTTAAGACCAAGCAAGAATACAACTCACTTAAGAGTTTTAGAAGGATGATGAACCAAGGATATATCATATTCTTAGTCTTAACATAAATACAAGTTTTATTTACAACAAAAGCTACAAACTTTCCTTCAATCAAACAAGTATGAACACAAACTTGATCAAATAAAGTAATGGAACCCTAAGCTAGAGAGCTTAGATCCTTTTAAAAAAATTTATCAGATTACAAAGCTAGAAAGCTTGAATCTTTTATGTTCTTGAAGATCTTGAAAGCATAAAGCTAGATCTTCAAGTTTCATGAAGACCATAAACACAAGTTTAGATCTTTATAACAAAGTAAAGAGACCATAAGCTAGAAAGCTTAGATCTAGCAAAAGTAATGAAGATTCAAAGTTAGAAAGCTTGAATCTTGATTGTTCTTGAAGATTATTGAAGCATGAAGCTAGATCTTCAAGTTACATGAAGATTACAAACACAAGTTTGAATCTTTACAACAAAATAAGAGATTAAAAGCTAAAAGATTTAGATCTAACAAAATAAGTGAAGATTCAAAGCTAGAAAGTTTGAATCTTCCATGTTCTTGAAGGATTCAAATCCAAGTTTGAATCTACAAGATGTAACAAGATCAAAAAGCTAACAAGCTTTATCTTCACATGATGATGATGATTTCGTGACTAGGAGAAGAAGAAGAAGAGAAAGAAAATTTAATACTTCAAATTTTTAGAGTGAGAAAGACTAGAGAGAAAATAAGAGAGTAAGTGTGTGTAAATTGTGAATGAGATCAAGTGTGAAACGGGTGAGCTAAGGCTAGTATTTATAGTGGAAATGGGTGTGGGGAGGCCCTTATGGCTGTTGGCATGGGGAGGGGGACAAGGGGACACCTTTTTGGTTTTTGGTTAATAGTTATCTAAAGTTGGTGCTTATGTTGGGATCTCATACAACATTAGTGATAATGGTAAACAAAAATGCTAGTATGTTGGCTCTTATAAATGGGCATTAGTCTTACATATAAATGGGTCATAATCCATTAATAATTAGGCTAATTAAATAGTCCACTAGCTAGAGTAGGGTGGTCTAAAGTCTAACAAGGTAGAAAGTCCAACAAGACTAACTAGTGTGTTCTAGTAAATTACTAAGCGTAATTAAGCATCCAAAAACCCAAGTAATTGTTATTATATAATTACAATTAGTGTTACGTAGTTAAAATATTCCGATTATGACCAAAGTTAAACGTGTACCAAAAAACATAGCTTGTTTCAAACGTCCAGTGACACTAACGGTTATAAAAGCATTCGGGGATCAAGTTAAGTGATTACACATTTAATAGCACATTGTAAGATATTAATGAAAGTAATTAATCATTAAATAAGATCCCAGAGCATAAAATAGCTCAATACGTACATATGCGCAGTTTCGTGAAAGCACAAAGCACAAAAGCAAGTCGAAAAAGCTGGGTCGTTACATTACCCACCTGCTAAAGAAAATTTCGTCCCGAAATTTTGAGGAGTGACCACAAATGGTACCGTATTTGAAGAAAGGGGTGCATATCAAAGTCTCGAGAGACTCGTGGGCTCAAAAGTGAGCGATTTACCTTGAAAGGTACTTGGGCGTATAAAATTAAGAATAGGTATATGCCATTAATTAAGTCTCTTGTCCTAAGAGATCAACAAATTGATTTCATTTCTTGCAAACACCAATATGTCATCCGAATATATACCCACAAAAGGAAAGATGATGTTTTTAGCCCTACAGGCATCTTTAGTAAGCCGGATGCATGAAATACATCATGAGTGTTTCTAAACTCATCTAAAACATTGGGTGCTTATGTCACAATATAAAGCTGACAGGTAGAATGGAAAACATGGTGATCACAACCATGCGATTTGATGTCTGGATAGTGTTAGCCACGGATTTTACTAACCCCTTGATTTTGGAAGGAGACCATAGGCATAAAGAACCCGATATTTAAGAACATTTCATTTGGCTAAATGAATTGAAATTTTAGCTGAAAGTGACTAATCGGACTTATATGCAATGAAAGCCAAAATTATTTATAGTGTCTTCAGGACGGTCTGAACGAACAATGAAGTTATCACCCAGTTTACCATACTGCAGGTGAACTTATCCTTGAATGGAATGAAAGCATAGTTCCATAATATAACTTTATCCTTTCAGTTACATGTTGAAGTTAGGGTTAACATTGACTAGAACAATATATAGTTGCAACCAACGAAGGAAGAAATATGTAGAGTATCCACATCAGTGTCGTAGAGGTTTTAAGCAGTCCCCTTCCAAGAGGATAACAAGATTCATAGACTCTTAAGGTATCTTATATTACATTTCCAAATGAAAATTGCACGAAAGGTGTGATCTTCGAACGAGAGTGAACTCTTCGAGCGGTTCGTTCTGAATTTATCCTTATACTTAAGGGGATGCACGGATGAGAAGATATGTGAACCCTAGGTCATAAAGAATGGTTTTCTACGAGTGAAAAGAATCTCAAAAATGATTCTTGTACCTCAACATACTGATTCATAGAGATGATGTTTACGAGAGTGTTGCGTTAGCCGTGAAATATTGAGAGTATAAAGCTACCTAATGCCTTTCCTAAAATGGGGTGACCACCGAGTGTACCTCAGAAAACTGATTTATCGGCCCGCGTTTTTGCCATATCTAACCTTAAGAAGAACATTTCATGAGCGCAAAGACTTCTTAACAAATTTTATAAATCTGCCATCTAAAGTGGCTCAAGAGTTTTTAACAAAGATCTTAATAGTAAGCTTCATCCCTAATGGAGGGCGAGAAAAGCGTGATCCATACATGGTGTAGTCTAATACGAAAACGTTTAATAAAATCCACCAAGGAAGTTTTGAAAATCCTTTAAAAGTTTGATGGGACAACATAAACGGAACGAAGTTTCTAGTAAATTTAGAAGTATGTATAACGTGTGCCATTTTGCACAAAACTATTTGACTTAAGTTAAACAACTCAATAAAGGACCGATTTTTTTTAAAAATAATTTGAAGGTATAACTTAGTATGTACTAACCCAAAATAAGTAAAGGTAAATTTTTTAACTTAATTATATACTTACATATATGATTTTACAAATCGCATAAGTGACAGAAAAATTTTATTACTTTCATTTGTCCATAAATCTCATGAGGACCGCACAAATAAACAACGCGTAAAAATTTTGATAAACATAGTTTTTCGTATTTCAGAGGTTACGAGTTTAAAAAGATTGAGTGAAAAATCTTTGGATCATCGGGTTACATGTTTCTAGGAAATGAAAACTTATGAATTAAATGTAGTTTTGATAATTATCAGGACACAAGTCCTTGGGCCAAAAATGTTCACGCGCGAAGCCGTTGCTAAAAAGTGAGGTATGAAGGATAAAGCACGGGATGAGAAGTTAACCGCTTCTTGCTTTTGCAAAAAGCCAAACAAGTTATGACTAATATTAAAGTCGGAATACTGATGGTGTTAATATCACTAAATGAGAATCTCTTGGAATAAGTCAGGACTTAGAGTTATGTAAGAAAGAGCATCATTCCAACAGGTGTGGCAAATAAGATCCTTGGGGTAATGTAATAATTTTGAATGGTTTGAGTGTTAGTGGGTGCCCAAAGGCTCTTTATGGTGTGGTAGTAAGTGCCTTCATCACATACACACACACAAGAATCTCCCAATTTCGACGGTTGTAAAGTCTTCATGATGATTTTGATACGAATAAGCAACGAAAAATTTTTATATAACAAGCAACAAAACTTTTATAGAAATCATTTAAGGTGACAATGTAAGAAAAGAAACGAAGTTCTTAGCAAACCAGGGTTATGTACAACACGTACCATTCAAGGTAAAATATCTTTTGAATAAAAGATTTGATTTGTAAAAGTGAAAGTAAAAATTTCATATATATTAGATAAAAAGAAGTAATTATTTACTTTATATTATATAACGTATACGATTTCAAAATTTTGCACGAATGGCAAATAAAATAAATTTATTTTTATTAAGTTTTGAGAGGATTGCACAGTAAAATAGTGTAAGTAAAATTTTTAGCAAACAAAATTTTCATATTTCTGAGGTTACAAGTTGAAAAAAGATTGATGAGAATCGAGTAAAAGACTTTTGAAAATCTCGGGTGATATTTGAGCAAAAATGTTACGACGTAATGTAAACTGTTGAATTTAAATGTGGTTGATGACTATTAGTAGGGCATAAGTCCTTTGACCAAAAATGCTTAAGTGTGAAGTTGTTGCTTATAAGTGAGATACGAATGGGAGAGTATGAGGATGAGAATTAACCACCCATTGATTTTGGAAAATTTCGAACTGGTATGACTAATATCGAAGTAAGAAGGATGATGGTGTGATTATCATCGATTAAGAAATCTCTCAGAATAAGTTAGGATTTAGAATCGCGTAAGAATGAGTATCAAATAAGATTCTTGGGTAGTCTGTAATATAGAATTTGAATTGCTGAAGTGACGAGATAAAATTTCCTTCATGTATCATTGTGCAAGTTTGTCCATGGCTAGAAAGTTGGTAGATTGGGTGAGACAGTCAACCATAACCCAGATAGTGTCCTAACCGTCTACCGTTTTTGGTAGCTTTTTGATGAAATCCATTGTTATTTCTTCCCACTTCCATTGTGGGATTTCGGGTTGTTGTCATGCAACTAATAAGGTTCAGCTTCGGGCTACTTCTCTCCCCGTAAACTATTAATGGCTCACCATTCTCGCGAGGTATACGAATAATCTTCTCACTATAAATAACTTTCAGTTTCATCCTTGAAAGCCAGTTCGTTCTAACTATTTCATCAAAGCTTCCTAACTTGATGAGTATTACGTTAATCCTAAAGTCCATTCCAACTTTTACATCAAGCTTCCTGACTTGATGAGTGTTCGGTTAATCTTAAGGTTTATTCCAACCAACTCTTATTATACTACCGTGAAAATTTTTATCAATCTTCTCAGATAACATCTGCTTGTGCATAGGTAACTAATCCTTTCCTACTACTACTTTAAAACTTCCAAGTTTTGTTGGCATGAGGTCATCTCTAATGACCCACTTGTAAATTTTAAGCTACTACCTTAAATTATTCCTCCATCTCTGCCAGCTTACCATTGGCTTATCCTATAGAATACATTACTCTATTGGTTGTTAATGGCTTATTAGTCATAACACTAATGTTCTTAGATATAAGGTTTCTATCGCTCTATTACTAAACAACCTCGAGACAATAAAACGTTGTGACGAATCGTACCCAAACTATAAACTGAATCCATAGCTGAGATAACGATTGCTCAACCACAAGTAAGTCCAAAGTTTTTCCTATTTGAGAACTTTTTCCTTAAGTGTCCAGGGTGTATATATCTATAACATATTTTTAGGTTATCAATTCTGCAATCAAGGCCCTTCTTGTACAGTATCTGGGCTAAGTGGTTATTCTTTCCCTACCTCTAACAAACCATAATGCGTACACTCAAGTGGTTCCTACCAAAATTTCCTTTGAATCACTTCATATTCCTTATATAGTGATATTGGGACTTCTGCATGATTTACTTCAATGTAATCACGCTGGCCTGGCGTCATTATATTGTAATAAATCGTACGTTCATTCCAATATCACTCCATATGGTCAATGTAACGTGATCACTTCCAGTTCTACTCAATTTCATCTAACGATGCTTTATCTATGCTACCTCAAAACAAAATCTACATAATTAATCTCACGGTTTCTCGGTGTAGGTGCGTAGGTTCCGTAGGTCATGCATCAATGCCTAAATGTCCCGAAATTTCTTCAAAATGTTCGGGTTCAGGTAACGTCGTCAAGTTCCTTTCTAGAAATTCAATCTGGGTCTCGTGTTGAGTTGTACGTGTAGCAAGTAGTAATACCATATGTTTTGAGGTGACTCCCAAGTCTTTAGGTATGGCTGAGCATCAGTAGAAGGCACTTTGACCTTGTGAAAGCAGATGTCCTCCCGACTTCTCCAATTCCTAAGAGTGTTAGGGACCTAAGTCCAGAAGTGACATTAGTTCATCGAGTAGTGGTGAAGAATGAAAGAGATGAGTGAGGTCACGAAAGCGTACGGGATACGAGTCAACTTGCGGGAACTGAACAACCTTCTAATGTTCATACGTCGTACGTGGCTAATTAGGGTGAGGTCGGGGTGCGGTTACTCTGATAAGTCCTCACATCTCTCCTCCTCCGAGGATCAACTTTAGTGGGCCTATAATCTAAGGGGTACTCCTTCTAGATTGCGTGAAGTAATGTTTCGACCTCTGAAACGGTGGAACGGTAATAACTAGTGGATTACAATACTAGTCCTCAGGGTTAGACGAGTGGGAAAAGGGTTCAGAAAAACATCTAAACTAGGAAAGATAAGTTTTCCAAGTCGGTACAGTGAGTAGCAGACATGTAGCGAGTACGTTATCAGGCATAATAACTACAGCATCCTAGATCGTCTACAACAGTACATAGCATGTCAATATTAACAGTATTAAGCAGAAGTAACATGAAATCAAAAGAAGATAGTAGCATGTGGTAGTGAGAATAAGCAATAGCTTACAGCAAGTTCACATAGCAGTAAAAGTAAGCAGTAGCATGCAGTTGTAGTAAGCAGTAACATGCAATAATTTAATACAGTAGCATGCAGCAGTCCGCAGAAACAAGTAAACGAGCAAGTTGTAGATTAGTCATATTAGCGAATCCTAGTCGACTCGGTCAAGACTCACTAATGCAACCTAATTCCCTACAACCAATGCTCTGATACCAAATGTGATGCCCCGTACAAAACCATCGTGTACGGTTCATCAACAACATGATCATTACAAGGTCAAACACTATATGCTATTTGAAAACCAGTTTTGCATTCATAAAAAGATAGCATTTTACAAAAGATAACGTGCTTCCTATGAATAGAAGCATTAACATAAGTATGTGACACAAAGGTCGTTACAAAGCCATTGTTTGAAAATAACGTAAGTTGCGAATGCACAATAAAAGTTCATTGATTGAGACATCTCTAAGTAATGCAGTGGAAGTCTAACACAGCAAGTCTGTAATAGCAAGTCTATAACACCAAGACAACAAGTCTAACAGCGGAATCAACAACGTCTAAGCACCTGAGAAATACATGCTTAAAAAGTCAACACGAATGTTGGTGAGCTATAGTTTATTTGTAATCAGTAAAGTAATGTAGACCACGAGATTTCAGTGCTTCAACTAGCAGTTTAAATCAGTATGAAAAGTATATGCTTAACCGTGGACACCCGGTAACTAGAATTAACGTATGTATATCACCCCCTAAAAGTGCACTTGGCGAGTGCATTTGTCCTCGAAGTATTAAACACCTGTTGTCTGCTAGCACGACTAGCCCGAGTGGGGTTGTCAAACCCTATGGATCCATATCTAAGATTCGCGTTCACGGTTAGGAAACCAATGATAAAACGTTACCGATCTAAGGGAAATCTTTGTGCCGTTTTGTAACCCACACATATATAAAATTTAAGTACTCGTGTCTAGTATGTAAAACGTAAAAAGCGCATGTATTTTCAGTCCCAAAAATAGTAAAAGTAGTAAAGGGATGCTATAACTCACAGTGAATAAGCAGTAAAAGTCGATACGAAAAGTATGCAAGTAGTAAGTCGGTCCGAAAGGTCATCAACCTAAGTTAAAGGTTACTAGGTCAGTATGTTGTCCCCATAAGTTTTAAAGTGCATAATTTAAGTTTAAGTGTCATCATCATCATCATTCATAAAAGCTAAGTAAGTTTAACAAGAATAGAGATCGAAACAAATGGCTGAATTCGATCAGCTTCTACGACCTCTATACAAATCGAAAAGATGCGTAGTCAGTGGCCAAGGCTCCGTATGTGAGTCCTATAACCGCTGAGAAATTTTCAGAACCTAACTCGTCTTAGTTTGACCGTGGTGACGGTTTAAGTGCGAGTAGGTCAGAATTTTCAGCACGTCATTACAAAGGCGTAGTGACTTTCGGAAGGCTATAAACCCTAAACCGTATATCGGATTTTGGCGAGGCCTAAACAAAAAGTTATATAATCGAAACGAAATATCTGAAAATCAATTTTCCAGAAGTCCAGGAGTCTGATCAGACCCCAAAAAATAGTAAACAAATGCTCCGGTGGGTTTCTTGGTGCTTGATGCTCATCACGGTTCTCATCCTTGATGCGTGTAAGCTTCAAGTGTACAACTCATTGATGTGTTAGCATCACTTTGGCCAAGATTCAACCATCAACATACAATATGTTAAGACCAAGAAAGAATACAACTCACTTAAGAGTTTTAGAAGGATGATGAACTAATGTTACATCATATTCTTAGTCTTAACACAAATACAAGTTCTATTTACAACTAAAGCTACAAACTGTCCTTCAATCAAACATGTATGAACACAAACTTGATCAAATAAAGTAATGGAACCCTAAGCTAGAGAACTTGGATCCTTTTAAAAAAAGTTATGAGATTACAAAGCTAGAAAGCTTGAATCTTTTATGTTCTTGAAGATCTTGAAAGCATAAAGCTAGATCTTCAAGTTTCATGAAGACTGTTAGTACGATTTTCCGTATAGCGGCTGTAAGGTACTAGTACAGAAAAGTAGCTGCTCAGCGTGTGGCGTATACTGTTGATTGTTGTTTGCCCTCACGAAATTATCTCTGCAGACCCGGAACACGGATGGATAATCCGTGGGGTGGCCTCAATCAATCTGGGGATCAATTTGGAATTGATCCGTATAGCGTATTGCTACTAAGCGCCTAATGTATGTTTAGAGTGAGAAAGAACTGTGTGAAAGAGAAAGTGTACTCCACTCTGACTGAAGTTCAGATCAGAATGATGTGAAATGTGGTGACCCAAAGGGTCTATTTATAGGCGTAGAATGTCCGAAATTCATGGGATACACGTGTCAATCACTGAATGGTTCTGTTACGTGAAGTATCCAGAATGTCGGTGGCGTGTGCTGATGTGGTTGCTTGTCGTTCATGCGCTGAGATAAAGGGCTTATGCATAGAAGCTGCCTCAGGGCTTACGCTTGACGCTGGGCGGCCTGCTAGACGCAGTGCTGCAAATGCTGAAAACCACCAAATTTAGTTATCTCTTGTGCTCTTTGATCGAGTTTTCTGTATAAAAATGATGTTTTTATGCGTGTATCTACTAGGATACACCATTAAGTCCCCCCAGTTTAATGTCTTTACTTTTGTAAAAAAATAAAGTCATTAAACGAAAAATAAAAGATGCCTTTTTCCTCGAAAACACAAAACTGCTGTAGCCGTCTGATTTTCTACTCTGACGTCATATTATCAATCATGAACTTGCCCCCAAAATCTGTTTGATTTATTTTCAAAATTTAAATTGCTGTGTTCAATTGATCTGATCCATACACGTGTATCAATCTTATCCATTTACCATCCATCAGTTGAATTATAAATAAGTCGTTCCTCTTTTCTTTTTCCGCTTCCGAAAACCGTTCTTCTGCTTTGAAGATAACTACAATTAGTCATTTTAGTAAAGCTATTAAGTACAAGGTTAGTGCAATTATTCTTTACTTGTCTTCTTCTTCTCCTTTTTATTTTTCCACTACCATGGCCGAATCCAGCAGCACGTCTTCCCAGAGAGACAATCGTGACGTCAGCACCATCCCTTCCAGTATCATTGAAGCCGATATAGAACAGTTATGCAAGAAGCACAGACATCTTAGATTGTTGAATTCTATTGTGCCTTTGCCTAGCGATAGGGCCAATAAACCTTCAAAGAAGATGATTACCCTCTATAAATTGAAATTAACTGTAGGAAACCTCCGTATTCTTCTTTCTTCCTTTCTTCAACAAATTCTTGCCCATTATGGGATAGGGCTTAGTCAAATTCATCCATTAGGTTTACAAAAAATTATTCTTTTTGAAATGTACTGTAATGCTGTAGAAGAAATCCCCAATGTGAATATTTTCTATGAATTATTTAGAACTAGATTAGTTAGTAAATGTTGGTATATATTCAACTGTAAGCCAAATAAGGCTTTTACTGGGGTGAAGGAAAGTTCTTTAAAGAACTGAAAAGATCCCTATTTCTTTGTCGATGAAAGGGTTGTTCAGGATGCCTGGGCATGCGTTCGTGGTTGGAGAAAAACTACCATAGGAGTTAGCAAATCCACCATATTATCTGAGGATGAAAGTTTTATTCTTGATACCTTGAAGACATTCAAATTTCCACAACGGTCATATAATGATTATGAAGCCATATTGGTTCTCTGTAAAATGAGTAACAATTGGTGTGCTGAATTTACACTGGTGCTACGCTGGGAAGGCCGTGGTAGGCACCTTTATTGACATATTATGTTCTTTCTTATGTTGTCATGAGTTATATATGTTTTCTTATATATGTTTCTGCTTGCTTGGTATGTTGCCTGTTTGCAGAAGGAGAGATACAGGTTTACAGGACCTTTATGTGACGACCAGGAAATTTCTGACTAAATTTAAACTTTATCTTTATATTATTCTGACACGATAAGCAATGTTTGTTAAGTTAAATCTCAAGGATTTTAAACTATGTTTATACATTCATTTAAACCTCGATCAAATTCCAATGATTCACGAACCATTAAATGAACATATATGAATATGTATGTATATGTGTATATGTTATAAATTGTAAATGTCAACAAAGTATTTAAACGTATAATGCTTTATATGAACGTATTTGTTTCAATATGATTATCGACGAAATTAAAAAAATATATATAAAATGATTGAATTATCAGAAACATTGAATTATGATTACAAGTCTCTTTTGAGAGGTCCACTATGATTTGAGAAAATCTATTCCTCTTAACGATATTCGGAATAATTTGTAAAGCTATTTATAAATAAAAATAAAAAGTGTCATTTACGAAAGTTAGACAAAAGCTAGTGGAGAATTGGTTTACATAATATTCTATTAATCTATT
This sequence comes from Rutidosis leptorrhynchoides, assembly GCF_046630445.1. Lineage (NCBI taxonomy): Eukaryota > Viridiplantae > Streptophyta > Magnoliopsida > Asterales > Asteraceae > Rutidosis > Rutidosis leptorrhynchoides. The sequence goes on along the minus strand of NC_092334.1, from coordinate 231,428,478 downwards.
TTCAAACGTACAAAAACGTTTTCAATTTAAAAATAACTTTATTATTAAAACGTATATAACTTTTATAAATATCTAGAATCACTTTTGACAACTCATTACTTAACCAGTATAATAAATATAACGATATTTATATTTTATTTCATTAAATATATATAACGATTTAAATTAATATTATATATATTTATACGCGTATTATACATACATAGTTATTATACTTTTACTATACTTTAACTTTACCTTTACTTTACTTTAACTTTAATAATTCATACTTTAATAATTCACTTTAATAATTCATACTTTAATAATTCACTTTAATAATTCATACTTTAATAATTCACTTTAATAATTCAAAAATCTATTATAAATAGAATTCAATAGGTTTCATTATTTCATAGAAACTTGAAAATATATTTCTCTAAACTCTCTAAATTGATTTACATATATATATATATATATATATATATATATATATATATATATATATTTGCTCTGTATTATTTCAAGATATTATGAGTATACATAAAATATTACGATGGAGTGATGTCCGAGTGATTTCAAAATAGTTTTTTGAATGAGTCGAAGCTAAGGAAATTATGGGTTATTGCTATGGAGGTGATGGGTATGGTTCATGGGTATGCTCGTGAGGTCAATCTAGTGTTTATCATCTCCGTTACGTCTACGTACTTTCCTGCAATATTGAATCTCAATATTGATACGTGAGCACTCATAACTTAACTTTTATATATCAATAGTGTATCCCTGACTAGTGCTCGAGTATATAGGATTATGCATGCTTGTACATTCGATATTGTCCTTAGATAGGTTTGTTGAATCCTGAATTAGATACATATGCTACTGAGATAGGGTATATGATATGCATGTCATTGGAAAGCTAGCGAAAAATTAAGAACTTTTCATTTAGATATCCAATGGTTTCGATGAACGGATTATAAGTTATAGTCAATTGAATTTTAGTATTATTGTTAAAATGATTATTATTACTATCGTCGTTATTATTTTAATAGAAATATCATTATTATTATAAAATATCATTATTACTATTATGTTAGTATTATCATTTTATCATAATACCATTTTTAGTAAATATAAATATTGTTATTTTTACAAAATAATACAACTTTTACTTATTATTATTATGATCAATATTATTTTATCAAATAAATAGGGAATACAAAGATATTTTTCACCACGCGTAATATAATTACATTAATAATACTTACCACTATAGTTTTACGATATTAAGTGAACTTTATAAACTTTACTACTTAAGATATATAAAAGTATATTTTATCATATATAAACGTTAATATAAATTTTTATTAATAAATGACTTTTATTATTATAAAATCTAATAAATATATTTAAATATATAAAACGACTATAGTTAAGTTATATAATAAATACGTATAAATTTTAGAAGTCATTTTGGGTCAAGTTGACTTTTGTTGACTTTTGCATATTAGTCTCGAGCATTAGGATTGTAGTACACTATGACTTGACCAAAAATTGTTAGACAAATATTGACCAACATATAAATATATATATAATTAATATAGGTTCGTGAATCCGAGGCTAACCTTGCACTTGTTAAATGACGTTATATGTATTTTTACTACGAAATACAGTATGGTGAGTTTCATTTGCTCCCTTTTATATATATTTTTGGGACTGAGAATACATGCGCTGTTTTTATAAATGTTTTACGAAATAGGCACAAGTACTAAAACTAATTCTACGTGGGTTTAAACCAGAAATATACCCTTAGCTTGGTAACATTAAACTACTTGTCTATGTACGGTAGGCGCGAATCCTAAAGATAGATCTATTGGGCCTGACAAACCCCATCCTGACTATGGGATGCTTTAGTACTTCGAGGTTATTTAAACACACCTGATCTGGTGTACTTCAGAGGGTAAAACATGAACGTTAAGGCTTGTTACCGGGTGCCTACAACTTATAGAATACTTTTATACACTTGCGAGTGTACATATATTTATAAACGGAAATCTTGTGGTCTATTAATATATTGAAATGATTGTTATGATAAACCTATGAACTCACCAACCTTTTGGTTGACACATTAAAGCATGTATATTCTCAGGTATTAAAGAAATCTTCCGCTGTGCATTAGCTCATTTTAAGGATATTACTTGGAGTCATTCATGGCATATTTTGAAAGATGTTGCATTCGAGTCATTGAGTTCATCAAGATTATTATTATGTCAATTATAGTTGGATGTATTATGAAATGGTGTGCGTGCCGTCAACTTTCGTTGTAAAGAAAGTTTGTCTTTTAAAAACGAATGCAATGTTTGTAAAATGTATCATATAGAGGTCAAATACCTCGCGATGTAATCAACTATTGTGAATCGTTTATAATGTATATGAACGGGTTCTTTCAGTTGGTATCAGAGCGGTGGTCTTAGCGAACCAGGTCTGCATTAGTGTGTCTAACTGATAGTCGTTAGGATGCATTAGTGAGCCTGGACTTCGACCGTGTCTGCATGTCAAAAGTTTTGCTTCTCATTTTTGTCGGAAATTGCCTGCTTATCATTCTTAGTCTATACACGTCTTACTGCATTGATTGCATGAATAGTGTATAGACAAAATTCATATCTTAGCATATCTGCTAATCCATATCTTAGCGTATCTGTTACTGTAAACTTTGCCTGACATATCCAGTAAATTCCTCCGTAATCTACGAAATCTTTTGCGCTATATATATATAGATATTCTATGTAATTAGAATACCACCCGATAGCCGAAAAATCATTTCATATCAAAAAATCCTTTATTCAATCGAACGAAATGGAATTCGTCATTAGTTCAAGTCCCTCGAATTCCGATATAGAATCCCACTCAAGCTCCGAAATAAGTGTGACCGGAATGGATCAACCAATTAGCTATCATCTATTCTGGATAAATTGGGGATAGGTTCGTAGCCTCCTCAATAATTGGAGACAAGAAGAAGGTGATCCCTTCCAACCACCACATTGCCCTCTTGGCGATGAACCTGAAGCACTTACCGGCGAACCGGTCCGAAACACCATTTTCTCTATCATTTCCAGAGTATCTCATCACGATTATATACTACATCAAATTCTAGATTTTATTTATCCGCTCGTCTGAACCGACAATCACCCCGGTGTAATAGAATAAGTCAACGCGCTTCGCGCTCGAGTAGTGGCTTTAGAGAATATGGTGCAAGGGTTACAAACACCAACAAATAACAAAGTATTAATTCATAATTTCAATTTTATTGAATAAATACTCCGTAAAAGTTATGTAATTTCTAAAGTCTTTAGGGATTATTCAGTTCTAGTTTCAACCGTAAATCAAATGAGTTTAATTTAATATTAACTCATTAAATCTATGTTACATCTGAAGAAAATATGCACATATATATTTTCATAAAGACTGTAATAAAATTCTGTTGTACAAAATATTAATTGTGAAAATTTTTTTTAACGGGTAGGTAATACTCGAGAGATATATAAATTCACAATTAATATGTTACATTTTTCGAATCTGATTAAGCAAATCATCAACTATACTCCCAAAATCTCACAACAATATACATTCTTGTATAGTAATCAAAACAACCATTCTCACCCAAATTTGATTACGCATTCTGATTTTGACAAATCAAAATCCAAGTCATGATTTAACAGAAGACATCACTCTTAGATTCCTACATCTTTCAAAGCTATACTTTGACTTCAAAACTGTGTTAGAACATCATATGTATATTAACGATTACAAACTGTGTTCAAACTCTCCGAAGTTTTTGAAGACACTTCAAATAATGAACAATCGAGATGATGATCCAACCACATATTACCCACATTTATGTACCTAAAAAGCTCTCGAAGCCAAAGTCATAGTTCGACGCGTATCCGTGTCAGACCCTTTGGCATTTATTAGCTAAAATGACTTTTCAATTCCTTTTCAAAGTAGACAGTTTTGACACAGCTCCAGCAAGTCAACTTCGACTTTTCAGTCGGACTAGTCTTATTATAACCTCGATAGATACGTTTCCCTTTCGTCATCATTACTGGGGACCTTTCATATCTCGCCACCTTAGCAATAAACTTACCAACAACTTCAATTATCTTTGACTTTTCAAAAAATCATTATATTTATTGAAATCACATCATTTACTCATTCGCATCTTGTAACGAGAATTGTCATACGAATCATCTGAAAATAGTAACCAGTATTTTGAAATCTTGCAGCATGTCTACGCCAACAGTTATATGTGTAGGTAAAACGTCTATCTCCTGGACTTACATACTTTGAATGTGAAGTTCTGAAAAATACTTTGAACTGCAAACTAGTTCTTGAAATGCTGACGAAGCATCAAAAACTGTAAACGATCTTAACAGTAAAAAGTTTGATGAAAAAGAATAGTAAGGTGGTAAAGCTGAGAAAAAGAGAAGGTTTGGAACTGGAAAACGGATTGAACAGACTAAGAAGGAGGCTGTGGACAAATCACAAAGACTAAATCTGCCTTCAAAGAATCTAAATGATTCAGTGCCTGCTAAAGTCATTAACGAATACCTTACTCTTTATTCTAAACCTTTACAGACAAATATTCATCATCATCCATCAATATTAGAAATTCTAAGATATTATCATATCTTTCATTATAAATATCCGCGATATTTCTAAAGATATTTTCACAACTAATCTTATCTGAAGTCATTTATCTCTTTGCGCTATCAGTGTTACATGGTATAAGAAACTATTAGTTTCTATATTCTATAAACTTTCGAGTTTAAATTATGAATGTTTTGAAGTAGTGTTGGAAACTGAAGCATGAGTTAGTATAATATAATGACACTTGATCAACGTAATTATATTACAGTAAGTCATGCTGAGTTTTTAATGGGACATGACGATTCACGGACCATGCCGTCATCATGTTCCATGTTACACGACTCTTGTATTCTATTTAATCTCTAAAAATATCAAGAATATATTTTCTTGATGATTCAGTCTTTTTAGGGTATTCTGGTAAATTAACAAATCAAGATCATGCCATTACCATTTCCTTCTTAGAACATTAACTATGTTCATTCTGAAATTCATATCTGCGAATACTGGACTATTACAAACGTTGCTTAATCGCAAGAAGAAGAAACGAAAGGAAAAACTCCAAAATAGAAATTGGAGTATAAATCGCAGCAAATAGAAGGGAGCATTAACTATGGATGTCAATGATTATAGAAGACAAAAGCAGGGGCTTTGAAATATAAGGGAAGATATAAAACCCAACAACCACCCAAAAATTATAAATCGTATATATCGATGCATATAGCAATATAAAGACATGGAAGAACTAAAAACACTATAAAACCGAGAGTATAGTAGAAGTAAATAGATTCTTCCAGAGGCAGATGAAAAAGAAGAACGACAGATATGAAAGTGAGGAGTATATCGAGAATCAGTACTGGATGAAGCATATTGACAAATACTTTAAAATATGAGTTGAGGGAGAAAGAATAGAAGGTGTGAGTTGTAAGGAAACGAAGGAGGTGGATTTATAGTGAAATACCCGACAGAGAAATCAAGATGGATTATCGTATTAATTCGAAGAGAAACATAATCTCCTTAATCACCGAAGCATCAAATCCAACATAGATTACAAAGATTTTCTTTAAATTCGGAGATCAATTGTGATGACGTCAAAAGATATGACGAATCACTATAATCTTATTTCCTTCATTTACGATAACTTCCCTCATACGCTTCGAGTAATTGAATTATTTTATCCATACTTCTTAGACATGATAAAACTTCATAATCGTCATAATAACATTCTCATTGTTAGCCATAATGACCTCTATCAAATTTCAGGGACGAAATTTCTTTAACGGGTAGGTACTGTGACGACCAGGAAATTTTCGACTAAATTTAAACTTTATCTTTATATTATTCTGACACGATAAGCAATGTTTGTTAAGTTAAATCTCAAGGATTTTAAACTATGTTTATACATTCATTTAAACCTCGACCAAATTCCAATGATTTACGAACCATTAAATGAACATATATGAATATGTATGTATATGTGTATATGTTATAAATTGTAAATGTCAACAAAGTATTTAAACGTATAATGCTTTATATGAACGTATTTGTTTCAATATGATTATCGACGAAATTAAAAAAATATATATTAAATGATTGAATTATCAGAAACATTGAATTATGATTACAAGTCTCTGTTGAGAGGTCCACTATGATTTGAGAAAATCTATTCCTCTTAACGATATTCGGAATAATTTTTAAAGCTATTTATAAATAAAAATAAAAAGTGTCATTTACGAAAGTTAGACAAAAGCTAGTGGAGAATTGGTTTACATAATATTCTATTAATCTATTTTCAAACGTACAAAAACGTTTTCAGTTTAAAAAGAACTTTATTATTAAAACATATATAACTTTTATAAATATCTAGAATCACTTTTGACAACTCATTACTTAACCAGTATAATAAATATAACGATATTTATATTTTATTTCATTAAATATATATAACGATTTAAATTAATATTATATATATTTATACGCGTATTATACATACATAGTTTTTATACTTTTACTATACTTTAACTTTACCTTTACTTTACTTTAACTTTAATAATTCATACTTTAATAATTCATACTTTAATAATTCACTTTAATAATTCATACTTTAATAATTCACTTTAATAATTCATACTTTAATAATTCACTTTAATAATTCAAAAATCTATTATAAATAGAATTCAATAGGTTTCATTATTTCATAGAAACTTGAAAATATATTTCTCTAAACTCTCTCAATTGATTTATATATATATATATATATATATATATATATATATATATATATATATATATATATATATATATATATATATATATATATATATATATATATATATATATATATATATATTTGCTCTGTATTATTTCAAGATATTATGAGTATACATAAAATATTACGATGGAGTGATGTCCGAGTGATTTCAAAATAGTTTTTTGAATGAGTCGAAGCTAAGGAAATTATGGGTTATAGCTATGGAGGTGATGGGTATGGTTCATGGGTATGCTCGTGAGGTCAATCTAGTGTTTATCATCTCCGTTGCGTCTACGTACTTTCCTGCAATATTGAATCTCAATATTGATACGTGAGCACTCATAACTTAACTTTTATATATCAATAGTGTATCCCTGACTAGTGCTCGAGTATATAGGATTATGCATGCTTGTACATTCGATATTGTCCTTAGATAGGTTTGTTGAATCCTGAATTAGATACATATGCTACTGAGATAGGGTATATGATATGCATGTCATTGGAAAGCTAGCGAAAAATTAAGAACTTTTCATTTAGATATCCAATGGTTTCGATGAACGGATTATAAGTTATAGTCAATTGAATTTTAGTATTATTGTTAAAATGATTATTATTACTATCGTCGTTATTATTTTAATAGAAATATCATTGTTATTATAAAATATCATTATTACTATTATGTTAGTATTATCATTTTATCATAATACCATTTTTAGTAAATATAAATGTTGTTATTTTTACAAAATAATACAACTTTTACTTATTATTATTATGATCAATATTATTTTATCAAATAAATAGGGAATACAAAGATATTTTTCACCACGCGTAATATAATTACATTAATAATACTTACCACTATAGTTTTACGATATTAAGTGAACTTTATAAATTTTACTACTTAAGATATATAAAAGTATATTTTATCATATATAAACGTTAATATAAATTTTTATTAATAAATGACTTTTATTATTATAAAATCTAATAAATATATTTAAATATATAAAACGACTATAGTTAAGTTATATAATAAACACGTATAAATTTTAGAAGTCATTTTGGGTCAAGTTGACTTTTGTTGACTTTTGCATATTAGTCTCGAGCATTAGGATTGTGGTACACTATGACTTGACCAAAAATTGTTAGACAAATATTGACCAACATATAAATATATATATAATTAATATAGGTTCGTGAATCCGAGGCCAACCTTGCACTTGTTAAATGACGTTATATGTATTTTTACTACGAAATACAGTATGGTGAGTTTCATTTGCTCCCTTTTATATATATTTTTGGGACTGAGAATACATGCGCTGTTTTTATAAATGTTTTACGAAATAGGCACAAGTACTAAAACTAATTCTACATGGGTTTAAACCAGAAATATACCCTTAGCTTGGTAACATTAAACTACTTGTCTATGTACGGTAGGCGCGAATCGTAAAGATAGATCTATTGGGCCTGACAAACCCCATCCTGACTATGGGATGCTTTAGTACTTCGAGGTTATTTTAAACACACCTGATCTGGTGTACTTCAGAGGGTAAAACATGAACGTTAAGGCTTGTTATCGGGTGCCTACAACTTATAGAATACTTTTATACACTTGCGAGTGTACATATATTTATAAACAGAAATCTTGTGGTCTATTAATATATTGAAATGATTGTTATGATAAACCTATGAACTCACCAACCTTTTGGTTGACACTTTAAAGCATGTTTATTCTCAGGTATTAAAGAAATCTTCCGCTGTGCATTAGCTCATTTTAAGGATATTACTTGGAGTCATTCATGGCATATTTTGAAAAATGTTGCATTCGAGTCATTAAGTTCATCAAGATTATTATTATGTCAATTATAGTTGGATGTATTATGAAATGGTGTGCATGCCGTCAACTTTCGTTGTAAAGAAAGTTTGTCTTTTAAAAATGAATGCAATGTTTGTAAAATGTATCATATAGAGGTCAAATACCTCGCGATGTAATCAACTATTGTGAATCGTTTATAATGTATATGAATGGGTCCTTTCACTTTAAGAAGAACAATCTAGATCCCCTAATTGTTTCTGAACAGCCCAAAACTCCTGCTAAAATTGAGGCTGATAAAGCCAAAGATGCTGCCTTTGAACAACAACTGAAGAGCCTAGAGCAGCCTGTTGAGGATGGAGACGGTGGTACTGCTCAACCATCTCCTGATGTGGATATTATTAAAAGTACTCCTGAACCGTCCAGCGCCAAGACTTCAAAACATGCTGGGAAGCGCCCAATGAGTGAGGATACTGAAAAGGCAAAGAAGAGAAGTATGCTTCATATTTATATTGTTTGTTTATTTCACTTTAAAAGTTCACAGTATACTTATTTGTCTTTATTTATCACAGGATTGATTCTTCAGAGGGAGCATGATGATGAAGCCACTGCTGGTGGTAATATTACTGAGTTTGCTGAGATTGAAGAAGAAGATAATGATGATGACAATGATGAAACTGATGATATTGATTCTTTTGAGACTCCTCCTTTCAACACTCCGCGTACCCCCATAGGTACTGACACAACACAATCTTCTGCATCTACCCAACCACCATATGTACCGCCGGGTGGTTTGCAGGCTTTTCTTGACGATCCTGCTAATAAATCTGATAGTTTTGCTGAGTTTTTAAAGGTAATCCTTATAAGATTTATAATCTAAGAGCACCATTTCACTAATAATTGTTTTCTTATCAGAATTACTGTATTCATTGTACACAAACACCATTACTGATTTGTCTTCTTCCCTATCCACCATGACTCATAAACAATGTTATCAATCTACTGCTGCAGCATTAGTGCTTCTGAATCAACACGTGATCCATGGCCTTAAGATGAAAAAAGCTTAAGACACTATTGTTGCCAATGTTGTACATAATGCCAACAAGGTAAAAAGTCTTGAAGTGGACTTGAGAGATGCAAATTTAAAGTTGAAGGCTGCAGAGGATGCTGTAAAGAAGAAGGAGGAGTTGTTGCAGGTGGTGGAAACTAAATGTGTTTGCAGAAAGGGTGGAGAAGGAAAAGTTTATGGAAGAGAATGATAAGCTGGTGAAGAGTAATGAGGAGCTAAAGAAGTTGTTTGAGGAGAAGAATCAGTTGTTGGAGGAAAAGATTGCTGCTGCTGCTGATGCTGAAAAGAATTTTACTGACTTAAAGGCTGGTGTCCCTAGTCTTGTGCATAGGGTGTTGGGCTCTTCACTTGTGGGTCAGACTTTTGATAGGTATCTGGTGGCATCTATAGAAAGTGACCTTTCTGATGCAATGGAGGAGGTTTTAAATGTTTTACCTGTGAGGCCTGACCCTTTACCAGCTGAATTAGCAAAACATATGAAACCAGATGCTGGTTCCAAACTGAAAGTGGCCATAGGTGAAGTAACTTCTTTGAAAATTCACTCCTTGGAAGAAATATGTGCTAAGGATGATGTGTCTGTTAAAGACATTCTAGAGGTACCTATTTGAAGAGACCATTAATCTGTAATAACAATTTGTAGTATATATATATGTATTCAGTTGTTTTGGTTAATTTTTTTTTTACTGCTTTCCATGATTGACGTATCACTGCCATGAATACTGCCATATGTGTTTAACCATTACAAGCTTGTTAAAAAGCTTAGATTTGCATACATCACATCATATGAAATGATTTTTGTCTTAAACTGATTTTTAAATTTGTACATGAATTGAACTGGCATCCATCATCCGCTGTCCGGAATGCATAATTCCACTTTATGAATCAGAGGTGTACTGCTACATAAATGGTATTATGTATATAGGCTATTAAAATTGTATATCTGTTTTGTATTTTCATTTAGTCAAAACAAGTTATGTAGAACTTTGTTATTGCTGTAATGAATATATCGAACAATTTATCCGTTCTCCATTCTGTATCAGAGCATATGTTTTGTAAAGAAGTTTTTGAGAATTCTCAAACTACTTGTGAAGTAGGATATGAATGAATCATAATGTTGTTATGCTATGTTATAAAAATTGATAAGTCTGTTAAAGAAATTTCTATTTATGGAATTATCGGTGTTCCGTTTAGCGTGTTGCGCTCAGGTTTTGTGCGGCTTACAAAATACACTTGTATTTTAATTTTTTATGTTTTCAAGATATAAATGGATTTATGTCGTTGTGATAAACCATTCTGTATGTCATGACATTATAAGATCTTTAGTTTTACCTCGGTGTCCTCTAACGAAGTAAACACTTTACGCTAGCCGATCCCTTGTGTCTATAATGCTGACACAAGAGCCTCTAACATCGGGGGCATAAAAATGCCTTACCTTATGTGGGTATGTATGAATTCTATGCTTTGCATTCGTAACGCGTATTGCGTGAGAAAAAATTAAATTTTATTGATAATACTGTCACATATACAGCATTTTGTGTAATATCTTAGTATGGGGTGATCAAGTCCCAATCAGAAAATTACAAAAAGTGTATTGTGTTATTGTCTGAACTGATGGAAATTAGAAATATGATAAAACTGTTCTGTAAAATTCATACTACTATAATGTCTTCCATTCAGCGTTCTGCGTGCTCCTTTCAATGCTCCCACATTTTATATGGTTTAAAGTACCCGTTCACATCATTTCTGCTAAATAACTGCTTCAATGATTCCCCTCTGACAAAATTCCCTTGAGCTTCATAAACAACTGATTTTTCTCTTGCGAGTCCCACATACTCAGAGTGTACTACTGCTACACCATTTGGTGTTGGGAACCGTATTTCTGCATGTGGTGTGCAAGTAATTGCTCCAAATTTGCGAAGAGTTCGCCTACCGAACAATGCATTGAATCTTGATCTGCCATCAAGAACTGTAAAGTCCACAATTTCTGTTCGAACTAAAGGTTGTGTTCCCAATCTTACATCCAGCTTCACTCTACCAACTGCCTTCATTGATTCTCCCGTAATGCCAGCAATTTTCACAGTCGTGTAGCGAAGCCTATCCTTCACGCTGAACGGATAATTTTTGAAACAATGCAAATATAAAATATCTGCCTCACTACCTGTATCAGTATAAATTCGATTGATGTTTCTGTTTGCAATTACAGCTGAGATGACCACGGGCTCTTCTGACAGACGCCAATTTGGAATGGTACGAAATATGATTGGAGCATACATCCAGGTCTCCGTCATGCGTTCTCCGTCTATTTCATTTTCCTCTATCTCATTCCATATAACCTTGATGTGCATTTCAGGGGTTGGATCCTTTTCATCATTCCTTTCTTCTCTTCTGTTCCAGTCACGCTGTCCACCGTGATGCATTTTTCCCTGCCAAGCAAAACGTTTGTTTGGATCATTTCTCCGATAGTTTTTTCCTGGTAAAAGATGATTTAATTCTCCAGCCTTGATCTTTGCAATGATCTCTCTCATCAATGACTTGCAATTATCAGTGTCATGCCCATATGCTTCATGGAAGTCACACCATTTGTCACTTTGTGGTCCCTGACGCTCTTCCATCGGTGGTGGGAGTGAAAGGTTTCCTTAACATGTTCTGTAAACAAGATTTCTTTTGGAGTTTTGGTTAATGCCATGATAAGTGGATGCCTGTCTAATGGCTTTCGATGGTGATAATTGTCATTTGGATGATTATTTCCCCTCCAGCCGTTCTGCTGTTTCTGGTAATTATTGTCGTAACCACGTTGCCTCTGATAATTGTCATTTCTGTTCCGTTCTCCGCCTTTCTGCCTGAAATTTCTCTGATAATTATCCACTCTTGGATATCCCATTTTGCCTGCTCGTAAATGCTTCTGAGCGATACCCAACGCCTGATGCAATGTTTTTGGAATGTCATAATGCAAAGCATGAATTAATCGTGCAAAACGTCGTTGATAAAGCAAAATATAAATCCTGAAACAAGCTGAGACTCTAGTATGTCTGGTATCTTCTGACATTCAATGGTATAACATTTCATAAAATCACTCAGTGATTCATTCTGGTGCATAGTTATCTCATGTGCATAAAGATGTGATAACGTGCAGCTTCTCAAGCTTTGATATTGCATCACAAACTTTTCCCTCAAATCAAAAAAACTGGTAATGCTCCTTGGTGGCAAGCTAGCAAACCACTCCCTTGCCATTTTCTGCAATATTGGAAACATATAGCACGCAGTTTCATCTTCCCAATGCTGCAACCTCATAACACCTTCAAACATAGTTATATAATCTTCTGGATGTGTTGTACCATCATAAACACCGATAGATGGAATTTCCAAATTTCTTGGTAATGGATAATCTGCAATTCTAGGGATAAAACACTACGTTGACTCTGCCATTGCTGGCGGTTTGATAGCTTCATCTCCAGTAATCAAAGCAAACAAATTATCCACAGTTGTTGCACGGATTGTTGGTTATGCTAATTTTTGCTTAAATCGCGATGGCGCTGTTTTAGTCAAAATTCCATCCAGTAACTTGCTTGCCATTTCTTCAGTCATAAAGAACTGTTCACCTTCTTCTTTAAAATTTCAATCATCGTCTAAAAAACCTTCATCACTGTGTTGATTCTCAGTGTCATCAACTAAAGCATTCAACTGATTGAATTGCTTAAACAATTGTGATTTGGGAATTGATTTTCCTTTGCTGTTGTGCTTAACATTGACATCAGATGTCTTTTTGAAAAAAACATTATGTGTTCCTGTGATTTAGGAATTGATTTTCCTTTGCTGTTGTGCTTAACATTGACATCAGATGTCTTTTTGAAAAAAACATTATGTGTTCCTCGCCTAGCTTTCCACATTCCGGCACTAAAACCTCCTATCAGTGGTTTTCTCAATCGTGGTATGGTTTCATGAACTTGATCATCTGCTGTGTCATTGTGCAAATGATCTTGTTCTTCAACTGAAGTCTCTTTAAGAGTTAGCTGATCGACTGGTATATATTTTCAATGAGGTTTTCATCGACTGGTTCAAGTGTTGTTTTTGATGAGGTTGTTTCGCTTGTCTTTGCGTTCTTGGTGTTTTTGGTGGTCTTTGAGATGGGTGGCGCCATCTGTTAGTACTATTTTCCGTATAGCGGCTGTAAGGTACTAGTACAGAAAAGTAGCTGCTCAGCGTGTGGCGTATACTGTTGATTGTTGTTTGCCCTCGAGAAATTATCTCTGCAGACCCGGAACACGGATGGATAATCCGTGGGGTGGCCTCAATCAATCTGGGGATCAATCTGGAATTGATCCGTATAGCGTATTGCTGCTAAGCGGCTAATGTATGTTTAGAGTGAGAAAGAACTGTGTGAGAGAGAAAGTGTACTTCTCTCTGACTGAAGTTCAGATCAGAATGTTGTGAAATGTGGTGACCCAGGGGGTGTATTTATAGGCATAGAATTTCCGTAATTCATGGGATACACGTGTGAATCACTGAATGGTTCTGTTACATGAAGTATCCGAAATGTCGGTGGTGTGTGCTGATGTAGTTGCGTGCCGTTCACGCACTGAGTTAAAGGGCCTAAGCATAGAAGCTGCCTGCAGGGCTTACGCTTGATGTTAGGTGGCCTGCTAGACGCTGGGCGGCAAATGCTGAAAACCACCAAATTTAGTTATCTCTTGTGCTCTTTGATCGAGTTTTCTGTATAAAAATGATGTTTTTATGCGTGTATCTCCTAGGATACACCATTAAAGACCATAAACACAAGTTTAGATCTTTATAACAAAGTAAAGAGACCATAAGCTAGAAAGCTTAGATCTAGCAAAAGTAATGAAGATTCAAAGCTAGAAAGCTTGAATCTTGATTGTTCTTGAAGATCCTTGAAGCATGAAGCTAGATCTTCAAGTTACATGAAGATTACAAACACAAGTTTGAATCTTTATAACAAAATAAGAGATTAAAAGCTAAAAGATTTAGATCTAACAAAATAAGTGAAGATTCAAAGCTAGAAAGCTTGAATCTTTCATGTTCTTAAAGGATTCAAATCCAAGTTTGAATATACAAGATGTAACAAGATCAAAAAGCTAAAAAGCTTGATCTTCACATGATGATGATGATTTCGTGACTAGGAGAAGAAGAAGAAGAAGAAGAGAAAGAAAATTTAATACTTACACTTTTTAGACTGAGAAAGACTAAAGAGAAAATAAGAGAGTAAGTGTATGTAAATTGTGAATGAGATCAAGTGAGAAATGGGTGAGCTAAGGCTTGTATTTATAGTGGAAATGGGCGTGGGGAGGCCCTTATGGCCGTTGGCATGGGGAGGGGACAAGGGGACACCTTTTTGCTTTTTGGTTAATGGTTGTCTAAAGTTGGTGCTTATGTTGGGATCCCATGCAACATTAGTGATAATGGTAAACAAAAATGCTAGTATGTTGGCTCTTATAAATGGGCATTTGTCTTATATATAAATGGGTCATGATCCATTAATAATTGGGCTAATTAAATAGTCCACTAGATAGAGTAGGGTGGGCTAAAGTCCAACAAGGTATAAAGTCCAACAAGACTGACTAGTGTGTTCTAGTAAATTACTAAGCGTAATTAAGCATCCAAAAACCCAAGTAATTGTCATTATATAATAACAATTAGTGTTACATAGTCATAATATTCCGATTATGACCAAAGTTAAATGTGTACCGAAAAACATAGCTCGTTTCAAACGTCCAGTGACACTAACGGTCATAAAAGCATTCGGGGATCAAGTTAAGTGATTACACACTTAATAGCACCTTGTAAGATATTAATAAAAGTAATTAATCGTTAAATAAGATCCCAGAGCATAAACTAGCTTAGTACGCACATATGTGCAGTTTCGTGAAAGCACAAACCACAAAAGCAAGTCGAAAAAGTTGGGTCGTTATATATATATATATATATATATATATATATATATATATATATATATATATATATATATATATATATATATATATATATATATATATATATATATATATATATATATATATATATATATATATATATATATATATATATATATATATAGTGGTAGGATCAAGAGGAAAGTAACCAATCGGGGGGAAGCGGGGGGAAGCAATTTTTTTTTTCGTTTTTTGAAAATACTTTGTTCACGAACATTATAGATTGGATGAAAATAAGAACATTTAGAAAAGACACTTCGGGAAAACGCTCGAAGAAGTAATATATAACAATTATCGTGTTTTTCGAGCGTATGTTGAGGTTTTAGACATTAGGGTTTAGATATTAGGGTTTATAGGGTTTAGATATTAGGGTTTAGAAATTTAGGGTTTAGGGTTTATATTTAGGATTTAGATTGAGTTTTTAACACGAACGGTTTAGAATTTAGGGTTTAGGGTTTAGGGTTTGGTATTTTGGGTTTATGGAATAAACCAAAAACACCAAACCCTAAACCCTAAACCCTAAACTCTAAATCGGGCTAAATTTTACTTCACAAAACATGGAAAAAAACGTTAACATTCTTCACGAACAATATTATCTTGAATGTTATTTTTATCGATCGTTTTCCTTCCAAAATAATAACATTCATCACGAAGTGTCTTTTCTAAATGTTCTTATTTTCATCCAATCTATAATGTTCGTGAACAAAGTTTTTTTTTAAAACGAAAAAAAAATTGCTTCCCCCGCTTCCCCCCGATTGGTTACTTCCCCATTGATCCTGCCCCTATATATATATATATATATATATATATATATATATATATATATATATATATATATATATATATATATATATATATATCCAACCTTTATTAACACCTTAGTGTATCACCCAAATGAGTGGTTATGATTGTGTTTCGAATTCCTTTCTGTCAATGGTTTGGTAAAATCTAAGGGTTTATACACAAATTAGAACCTCTGATAGTTCTCAGTCATCCTTAAAGATTTATAAGCTTAGTTTGTATTGTAGTGCGTTAAATTCCTATACATGATTTAAACCAACCCTTACTAATCTACCCAATAAATCCCTTAATTATCCACCATGTACTACACTTATAGTAGTTCCATAGCTTCTAACCTTAACCATGTTCAAGTGGTCCTATAGTACATCAACAATGTACTCTACTGTTGCAACATTATTTCCTCGAGTCTTATACTCTTGACCAATCTCTTGATCAGGTCCTATGGTAATTCCACATGTACTTTATAGTATTTCCGATGGGTTCATACCTTGACCAATGTATAAACACATATAATTAATTACCTTATAATTGTCGGCTTTATAAAAGGTTTTAATCACGGTTATTGGTGGAAGGACGATAATAACGAGGTTTAATATCATAGACAGAAAGCGAGTACGAAACGATAATCATCCCTAATTAACATTATTAAATCATGGCAAACAATCAAGCAATTACTCACACATCATGGCAACAAGCATTTCTAATATTAATAAATCACAAACATCGAACAATAATATTATAATAAATTAATAAAAGAAAGGATAGATATTATCGAATAATGTCGGCAGAATAACAATTGTATTTCTTCATAATATCCATAGCGTTACAATGCTTGATAGCTTCTACTACTAACTACATACTAATCTCCTATTGATCACTAGAGAGCGAAAATAGAGAGATAATTAATTTCTTAATCTCTGTACTTTTCTCTCTCTAGAATATAGAGAAAGAGAAAGTAGAGAGAGAACTAATCTACTACTGATCACTAGAGAGCAACAATAGAGATATGTTTTAGAGAGAAAAGTGAAGAAGGTGTGTGTTGAAATGGTGGGATGTGCCACCTATTTATAGGAAAGCTTGATGGCAAAGTTGTAAATAAATGGGCTGAAAACCCCTTGGAAGTAGGACGGCAGGTAGGACCGTAGGTAGGACGGTAGGCAGGACGGCATGCATGATTTTTGCTGGGATACGACTAGCAGGCCGTATGGCAGGCTGTATGGCAGGCCGTATGGCAGGCCGTATGGCAGGCCGTATGGCAGGCCGTATGGCAAGCCGTATGGCCATGTCGTTTGGCCAGGCAAGCCATTTGGCCAGGTCGTTTGTTGGCAGGCCGTATGGCAGGCCGTTTTTAGCCTCTGGTTTGCTGTTTGCTTTGATCGTTTTGCTCGTTCCCGGGATCGTAACTTGGTTTTCGGGGTCGTAACTTGTCTTTCACCGTTTTCACTCTAGAATCTTCGTTTTAGCTCCGTTTTACTTGATCCATTTTACATCGCCTTCGTAATTACTAAATCTACCAAATTAACTGACAAAGTGATTATTTTGGCAAAGTTCGGAACTTTATTATTTTTGTGCCTTAATATCGAGGTAAAAATGTGAATTTTTAACCGATATCAGCATACAAAAATTTGATATTTTAGTTTAACCCTTTAAAAATGTCAAGATAATTTGTGAAATCTGCTTCATGTTTTTCCTTTATGAGCCTTTTCGAAAAAGGGATTCGGGGATTTGAATCCTTTTTGAAGGTATCGGAATTAGTAAGATCAAGAGGATCTTGTTGTGGAATGACATCTTTTTCTGGAAGTGATTCAATCCTTGTTCCTTTTCACCCTCTAGTTACTATCAACGTCTCATCATAAAATTCATCGTTTTTGGTTATTGATTCATATTTTATTTCGTAAAATATACCATTTATTAAGATTCGAAAGTTTTCAATAATGTTTTTTGAATCTTTAAGAACTTCTTCGACATAAGTTTGAAAGTTGAATATTGTGTGTGACGACCCTGAAATTTCCGACCAAATTTAAACTTAATCTTTATATGGTTTCGACACGATAAGCAAAGCCTGTAAATGTTGAGTCTCGAAATTTTTTAATTGTTTACACTAATGCATTTAACCTCTGACTATTTCCAACGATTCACGAACCATTTAATCGTAAATAGAAATGTATATATAAATAACTATACATGTAAATAAATTATATATTATAAATAAATTAATGAATACTTAAACTTATTATTTAAAATTTGTTTATTTAAATATAGAGAGTAAGTTGAATATACATAATTCATCAACGATTGACAAAATATTAAATGTATAATGTTATACTTTGAGTTTAATTGTTTTAATGTATATAATTAATACATTCATCTAAGTAATAAAACTGAATATGTAAAACATAATTATATATAGTAATTTAAATATGTATATGATGTATAGACATAATTATTATTAGATATCGATAAAATGTATAAATAATCAATATATGTTATTATTAAATACATAATGTGTAATATATATATTAAAATATAAATGTTATACTAATATTATTATTATTATTACTTTCACTATTATCATTAAATATTAATATTAATATAGGTAATAATAATATTATTATAATATATAATATATAGATATAAAAATTCAAAGCATGTAAGTTTGTTATATCTTTATCATTACTAGTATCATTATTAGACATTATTATTATTACCATTACCATTAAGGATTATTATTATTATTATTATAGTTAGTATTTTTATTATTATTAACAATATTAGTATTATTATTATTATTAATATGATTATTAATTATTAATTTTTATTAAAAAAAAGATTTGTAAAGACAGATAATTACGCGTATTGGGTATACATCTCTATCAGTTCTATTTTTTTTTTTACTTGTCTCCTGTTCTACTCGTGATTTAGTGCCGACACACCTCTTCTCTTCCCTCTATAAATCAATTAGTATATGTTTGAGAGCAATCATTCGACTTTTGATTAACTAATACACCTACTGCAGTCTGATGAATAAGCAAATAAGAACAGCAGGTTAGTTTACTGTCTTCCATACTCAATCTTCACCTGTTTTGGTCTATCGATCGATTTAGAATGTTCTAGCTCGAATTAATTGAAAATTCGAGTTCCTTATACCCCGTTTAAACTACCTCTGTACTTTAATTTGATTCAGATTCATATAATGATCTCAATCATACAACTCAAACCTTTATACTACTCGGTCAACAAATCAATTCGAAAAATCTGTGTTGTTATAGGTGTATAGAAAGATTGAAGAGTGTCACTAGATGGATTTAGATCAAGTTTCAGGAAGAAATTGATTCGTGAAAATCCTTCATAGCTCAAATTCATTTTTAGGGTTCTTCACCTTCATCGAAAAATACCACTGCTGCCTTTGTGTCAATTAATTGCTACTCATTATCGTTTTGGTGCTACAACTTCGAAGATTTGATGATGTACGATTATGATTTTATGTGATTGTGATGTTGATGAATTAAACGAAGATAATTCCAAGTTAATAAAGGTTGGCGATGATTTTGATAAAGAAGAAGATAGACAGAAATATACTTTAAAAAAAACAAATTGCTGTTTGAATTATAAAAGAGAATATAATGGTGTAGTGGTTTGGTGTTGTGTGGGTTTTACGAGAGGTCTTGAGTTCGAATCTAGGCTCCTACGTTTTATTTTGTTCTCCTTTTTCCTGATCGACCAACAGCAGAAGCTAAAGGATTACATGTTGGGCTTTCTTTAAACGATATATGGATTAGCAACGCTTCTAGTTGGGCCGAGAGATTTAATAACGAGGATAATACATGATAAAAAGAATTGAAATCATAATATTAACAGAAAAACTAAACAGATTCGTTGGTTAAGGGGTGTTGTGTGTTAACGGGTGGTCGTGAGTTCGAGTCTTGCGGAGACACTATTCTTTTTATAAGCCTAATGAGGTAGTTCCTTTATCAAATTATGGTTATCTAATTATTATCATTATTATTACTTGTATTATCATTAAGTAACATTAATATTGTTATTATTATTATTGTTATTATTATTATTATTAGCATCATCATTATTATTATTATTATTATTAGTAATTTATGAATATAAATATGATTACACTATAATTATAATAATCACATTATTATATGAACCCGGATAAGATATTAACAATATGATCATTTAAGATGATTTAAATAATTAGACGATTTTAGTAAAGATATAGTATTATAAGATGTTTATGATTATTAAAAGATAAATATAAAAGTATTATGATTATATATCATGAAGATTATTATGATAAGAAGTTAATATAACAAGTATAATCATAAATTTAATGATAATATAAAGTACAAGTTATTTTACTAAATATAAATAATTATGGTTAATATTATGAACTAGAAATTGGAAGAAAAAAAAAGACTATACATTCTTGATAACGAGAGGAACGAGTAAAAGATAAACGAACATTAAGGCATAGCTATGATTAAAATTATATTGTAATGAAAAATAATGTAAAAATGATGTTATAAGTATTACTCTTAGTTTTATGAATATTGTAATTATCATCATTATTATCATTAATAGAGTTATTATTAGCATTATTACCTTTATTACTAATATTAAGTATTATCAATATTAACAATTTTTTTTACATGACAAACATTATTTAAGTATTATTATAAGTACTAGTTTCAACAAACAAATGTTATATATACAAAATTATATTAAATATACATAACCTAACTATATTAAAATTTTATACAAAATGAATAGATAATGAAATATATATAAGTTATTAATATAAGAAATTATATCACTAATAATAAAATAAAAACTTCTTCGATTTCGATTACGAGTATATATTTTAATATATATATACAAATGACATAGGTTCGTAAATCCAAGACCAACCCTGCATTGCTCAATATAGTCATATGTATTTTTACTACAAAATACAGTATGGTGAGTTCATTTGATTCCCTTTTACTCTTTACATTTTGGGACTGAGAATACATGCGCTACTTTTACAACTGCTTTATTAAATGCTTTTGAAATATATTTTGAACTTCGAATACATGAAATGCTTTTATAAATGTTTGACGAGCTAGTCACAAGCAAAACATTCCTCGAATGAATTATGTGGACGTGATAATTGCCACCATTGAATTATGTGGACGTGATAATTGCCACAATTGATATGAATATTTTTCCCCTGATTATTATTGCTTGGTAACCTAAGAATTAGGGAACATCACTAATTTTGAGAATTAGTGCACGCCTAATTGACGCGAATCCTAAAGGTAGCTACTGGGTTTAACACCCCCACCCAGAATGTTCACTAGACGGAAGGGCTAGTGGGCGTGGTGTTTAGTACTTCGAAGTTTATATGATTATTATACAGACGAGATGTTCAGTTTTGGGGATATTATTATGCACATTATATGTTAAGGTCGGTTACCAAGCCAAGCTATGAAAGCAATGAAAAGTGAATGTTAAGTATCGAGAGAATGATTTTATATACAGGTTATGTGTATGTTATTTTTGTGCACGAGATATGTGTACGGTTACTAAGATTTATGAAAGATGATTTCGTACACGAGAAAGGTGTACTGTATTTAAAAGATATCGCATGTACATTACAGGTGGGTATAGGATTCGGGCCCATTTGTACCATGCAGCATTTAAATCTTGTGGTCTATCAAAATGATGAATTTTATTGTTTTATGATAAACTTATGAACTCACCAACCTTTTGGTTGACACTTTAAAGTATGTTTATTCTCAGGTATGAAAGAAATCTTCCGCTGTGCATTTGCTCATATTACATGGAGTCGTTCATGGCATATAGAGGTCAGAACCTCGCAATGGGACCAACTGTTGAAGACTTCGTCCAGATAGATTAGGACGGTTCCTTTCATTGTGCAATTAATTTCTTTTTGATAGTTTGATCAATCAATGTGGTAGGTATAGGAAAAAGATTCGGGACTTTTCAGTGTTTCCTCTGATTGAGTGTAAGACAATTCAGATGTAAAGACCCGTCCTAATCCATAAGAACGAATACAATAACATATGATTACATCGCGAGGTATTTGACCTCTATATGATACATTTTACAAACATTGCATTCGTTTTAAAAGACAAATTTTCATTACATCAAAAGTTGACAGGCATGCATACCATTTCATAATATCCATCTATAAATGATCTAATCTGTCATTTACTTAATCATAATCTTTACTGAACTCAACGACTTGAATGCAACGTCTTTTGAAATATGCCATGGATGACTCCAAGTAATATCTTTAAAATAAGCAAATGCACAGCGGAAGATTTCTTTAACACCTGAGAATAAACATGCTTTAAAGTGTTAACCAAAAGGTTGGTGAGTTCATTAGTTTATCATAAACGATCATTTTCATCATTTTAATAGACCACAAGATTTTCATTTCCATTTCTCATAAATATACGTCCCATGCATAGAGACAAAAATCATTCATATGGATTGAACACCTGGTAACCGACATTAACAAGATGCATATAAGAATATCCCCTATCATTCCGGGACATCCATCGGACATGATTAAAATGAATTCGAAGTACTAAAGCATCCGGTACTTTGGATGGGGTTTGTTAGGCCCAGTAGATCTATCTTTAGGATTCGCGTCAATTAGTAGATCGGTTTACTAATTCTTAGGCTACCAAGCAAAAAGGGGCATATTCGGCTTCGATCATTCAACCATAGAATGTAGTTTCGATTACTTGTGTCTATTTAGTAAAACATTTATAAAAGCGCATGTATTCTCAGTCCCAAAAATATATATTGCAAAAGCATTTAAAAAGGGAGCAAATGAAACTCACCATACTGTATTTCGTAGTAAAAATACATATAACATCATTGAACAAGTGCAAGGTTGGCCTCGAATTCATGAACCTAAATTAATTATATATATTTATATGTTGGTCAATATTTGTCTAACAAATTAGGTCAAGTCATAGTGTACCACAATCCTAATGCTCGAGACTAATATGCAAAGGTCAACAAAAGTCAATTTGACTCAAAATGATTTCCAAAATTTATACATAACTATTATATAGTTTAAATATCGTCGTTTTATATTTTTAAAAATTTTTAAAAGATTTAATAGAGTAAATAATATAATTCATTTATTAATAAATAAAATTTTATATAAAAATATACTTTTATATATCTTAAGTAATAAAATTTATAAAGTTCATTTAATATCATAAAAATATTATGATAGATTCTATTAAGGTAATTATATTATTTGTATTACATAATTATTTGATAAAATAACATTGATAATAATAATAAGTAAATTTGTATTATTTTGTAATAATGATTATTATTATTCTATTAATAAAAATATCAATATTTATATTTACTAAAAAAATGATATTATGATAAAATGATAATTCTAATTATGATAACTTTAATATTTACGATACATTTTAATATTAAATTTAAAATAATAATTTTATTTAAAATGATAATAATAATGATATTTTATAATAAAAATGACATTTCTATTAAAATGATAATTTTTGTTAAAATGATAGTTTTAATATTAACGATACTTTTAATAATAATAATAATAGTAAGAATGAAAATAATAAGAATGATAATTTTATTTAAATCAATATCTTACAATATTTTAATTTCATCATGATACTTATACTTATTATTTCCCAATCGATTCATTTAATAGCTTTTAATCGTCTTTTATATGGCGTTCATATTAATGATAATAATAGTAATCATAATAATTAGGTGTTACTAATATTAGTTTTCATTATAATAATATTAATAATAATAAATATTATGGTAATATTAATGATAATACTAATAACTATTTTAATGATAATAATAATACTAATTATAACTTTTATGATAGTAACAATAGTAATAATAATAAAATAACAATTTTTAATGATAATACCTTTTATTGATAATGATAATAATAATAATAATAATAACAATAATAATAATAATATTAATAATAATTAAATAAAAACTAGAACGACGATAATAACGACGATAATAATAATCATTTTTAATAATAATACAAAAATTCAATCGACTATAACTTCAAATCCGTTCATCGAACCCATTCGAGTTCTAAATGAAAAGTTCTTAATTTTTCGCTAGCTTTCCAACGACATGCATATCTTATACCTTATCTCAATTGCATATGTAACTAATTCAGGATTTAACATAACCTATCTAATGGCAATATCAAAAGTACAAGCATGCATAATCCTATATATTCGAGCACTAGTCAGGGATACACTATTAGTATGTATAGAGTAAATTATGAGTACTCACGTATTAATATTGAGTTTCAATATTGCAGGAAAGGTACGTAGATGCAACGGAGACGATAAACACTAGGTTGACCTCACAAGCATACCCATGATCCATACCCATAACCTCCATAGTATAACCTATAATTTTCTTAGCTCTATCCTACTTGAAAAATAAGATTATTATTCATAATCTTAATATTAATAATAATAATAATAATAATAATAATCATAATAATAATAATTATATATATAAGTATAGAGAGAATAAGAGATTGAAATGAAATGAACCAGAAAATGAGAACGATCGACTTTTAAATACACTTGGCCACTTATCTCTCTCCCCATGCGATCGCATGGGGATGAAGTTAATTTGTCATGCGATTGCATGACTTACTTTTGCCAGCTATAATCTATTATCTTCTTCTACCGACACAAGATTTATATTATTATATATAATATATTTAATTTATATAATTAATTATATATTATATTATATTTACGTGTATGGTAAAAATGTAATTTTTACTCAAATGACATGTACGTTGTCATTCGACTCATGTACCACTTTCGGTTTTTCGAACGCATTTTCGTACGTTTAGAAAACTAACCTTTTACGTTACGCGACATGTACCCTTATTAATAATTTGACTTTCTCATCAATAAATTACCTTATAAAAAATATAACTTATATAATTGAGTGTTGTGGTCATTTGCTTCTATAAATCAGTGGCTCGTTGTTTGTCCAAATATATTATTTTAAATCAGGACGTTTTATGACTAAGTTAAAATATATATTTTTTATATTTTCATTTCGAAATATAAATTTGGGACAATATATAATATATAGTTTTTCAAAACTAATGTCATTCTAAACTTATATATTTAGAAATCGTTTAAATATTAAAAAATACTATTTCGTAACATTTGTATTTTTAAAGTTTTAAAATTGATATAGTTCATTTATTTACAAACGTTCCTAAAACGTTTTAATAACCAAATTATTTTAAAATAAAAAAATCATTTTATTATAAAGGTTATAATAGTAGATGTTGGTTATGTCATAAGACGTTTTTAATAATAAAAGTCTATTATATCGAAAAGGCGTTTTCGTTTAAGAAAGTACAATCATATATGAATCATATC